>NC_133451.1:115597500-115907500 GCF_048565385.1 Saimiri boliviensis | reverse complement strand
TATAAATTACCAAGTCTGAGGTATTATTGTTATAGCAGCCCAAACTGACTAAGACAGTAGGGAAAGCAGAAGTCTTAGCTACGGAACGAAAATTTGCCTAAAACAGCAAAGCAGTAGGTAGGTCACTGGCCAGGGCAGTGGCTGCTCCAGGGCTAGAGATGGCAGAAGTGTACTCAGCGGATTGACGCATAACGGCAGAGAACCTCAGATACTAAAGGTGGAAGGGAGCTCAAAAATGGTAGTGGAGACTGGGTGGCTCACACCTGTTATCCCAGTACATTGGGAGGCCGAGGTGCGTGGATCGCCTGAGGTCAGGAGTTCAAGACTAGCCTGGCCAACATGATGAAACTCTGTTTCTACTAAAAATACAAAAAGTAGTCGGGCATGGTGGTGGGCACCTGTAATCCCAGCTACTGGGGAGGCTGAGGCAGGAGAATCACTTGGACCCAGCAAGCAGATGTTGCATTGAGCTGAGATTACACCATCGCACTCCAGCCTGGTCAATAGGGTGAGACTTTCTCTCAAAAAAAAAAAAAAAAAAAAAAAAAAAAAAAAAAAAGGTAGTGTCAGGGGGTGCTGCTATTAAATTCCTGAGGTTTCATAGGCTGGGCTTTCAAGGTTAGGACTTGAACATTTAGGACAGCTCATATAGTAGTAATATGACATCATGTGTACCTACAGGTTGGGAAGCCCTGGGACATTTAAATTACAATTGGATAATAAAAACTGAGTTTTTTTCCTTGTGACGTGACCACTATGATATAAAAATGTGTCTCCTTCATTTCATCAAGAAATTCTCAAAATTCCCCCTCAACTTGCTTTCATCTTCCTCTTCATTGCCAACTTTGCAAGAAGTAGCACCCCTTTTCTCTGAATCTGATTCTCCTCCAAGAAGCAGTGCTTCTCTGAGGCTGTCACCTTTGCTCACATCAAAGCCCCCACACGAATTAATACCGTCCTTACACGCCCTTCCAGAGACTCCCCTAATGAATGAGCTTTACGCAGCGGAAGACAATGGGAATCTTCAGCAAAAGGACTGTTGATGAAAATTTGCTGCATTTGATTACATAGCTAAGACTAAGACGGGGAACACGGTTGGAATAAGTAAATATGACATTTTATCACAAAGTAGAAAGAAGGCAACTAAACGTAGAAGAAGAGGCAGAGTAAAATAATATTTGCAATTTTATAGGCATTGGGTGTGAGTCAAATGATAACACTCAAAATGAAGAGAACAGACAGTAAAAATTGTAAGAAAAAAGGACAAAGGTATCATAAAAGATATAAATTCAGAGGTATTAAAATATTTCTGCACAAAACAACTATGGCACAATTTTACTGATTCAGTATTATGCCTATGAAAATTATTCAGTTCAGTGATTGGGAGAAGAGGGTAAAGAAATGTTTACACATCAGAATCTGTGGAGGAGAGAATGTATGTCTAGAAAGAAAATGGTATTTGGTCTCATTGATTTATTTTTAGTCATAATATTTCATCTATTTTGAATTTTATAAAAATGACAATAGTGTATATGAAGAGAAAATGGATTCAAATAGGTTAAGAAACAGTAGTCCAAGAAAGCTTCCAGAATAATTGCAGCCACCTGATTTTGAACCTCCTCACAAAACCCTTAAATTCAACAGGAACACAAGATAATCACCTGTGGTCCATGCCTTCAGCATTAGTAGAAGACACAGGATACCAGAAATTTTAAGTTACCAATAAGTAGAGAAATAAACATCATATTCCAAATGAACTCCCATCACTTGCCACTGTAAGCTGGGTGAAGAGAGTGGGAGAAAGAAGACTTAAAATCCCAGGAGAAAAGAGTAAAGAGTCAGGGAAAACCTAGACATAGCATAAATAAAATCACCTCCAGAAAGCAAAAGTTTCATTTTTGAAATGAAACATTCACAGCAGTTAAAGGGAAGGGGATTGAAAATGAGCAGAACCAGGAGTAGCAGCTTCAAAGATGCATTGCTTCCTGGGGAGAATCAGATAAAGTAAGAAAAAGTAATGCCCCTTAGAGACTTGTCAGTGATGAGAAAGAAGAAACTAAGAAGGAAAAATGGAGGATCTTGCAGAAATTCGAGAGAAATAAGACATAATGACCCACTCCCCATCACTATCCACTTCTGCACTGCACTGAGAAGAGAGGATATTCTTGAATGAGGAACGTGTCCAAAAAGTTTAAAATAAATTTTAAAAATCAACCTAAGTCCATTAAGAGCTACTATTAGAAGAACACACACACACACACACACACACACACACACACACACACGAGAATCATTACAGTTTAACCGATGAGAAGTCTTAACAAAAACCAAACCAAGAGCAGAAGAAAACTGTAATCCAACATTCCAAACTGAAGTAGTTATCTTCAAACAGTGGATATATTTAGAGAAGAAAAATTCAGAATCAGAAATTTTATAACTAAAGCCATAATGGGCACAACATAGGAAAACATGCAGTGAGTTGATTGGGCTATGGAATGAAGCTGAAGAAAAATAGAAAAGCGTTTCAAAAATGAAGAATAGATTACAAGGTACTGACGGATAATAAATTTGAACATTGAACAATTTCAACATTGAAAAGTGGCAGTAAAATAACCAAGAGAATAAAGAAAGATGTAAACAGGGTTAGACACAAGTGATTGGAACGGAGGATGGGCAAGTAAGATCTAACATATATATAATTGGAGCTCCTGGAGAAGAAAAACAAAGCAATGAAATAGAACTATAATTCACTTTCCAGAAAGAAGAGAAAATATAATTTATGTATTGAGGAGGCCCACTGTGTTTCTAGAAAAACTGACCTGAGATATTTTTAGTAAGCTAGGAGGCTTTAAAGGCACGTGCGCGCGCGCGCACACACGCGCACACACACACACACACAAACAGAGAGAGAGAGAAAGAGAGAGAGACAGAGAGAGAATCCTCAGGGCCTGTGTTAGTTTCCTGTGGTTAGTTTTAAGTCACCACAAACTTGGTGGCTTAAAACAACAGAAATGTATTATTTCATAGTTCTGAAGGCCAAAGTCCAAAATCAAAGTGTTAGCAGGGCTATGTCCCCTCCAAAGGCTCCAGGGGAGGGTCCCTCCTTGCCTTTTCCAGCTGCCAGTGACTCCAGGTGTTATTTTGGTTCGGGAGTACATGACTCCAAACTCCACCTCTGTCTTCACATGTACTTTTCCTCTTTATCCCTGTCTTTTTCCTCTGTTGTCTCTCTCAAATTCCCCGTGTCTTTCCCTTAAAGAAATACTTGTCGCTGAAATTAGGGCCCACCTGGAAAATCTAGGATGATCTCATCTCAACATCCTTAACTTAATGACATCTGCAGAGAATGGTTTATCAAATAAGGTAAGATTCACATGTTGTAGGGACTTAGACATAAACATATCTATGTGAGGCCATTATTCAATCTACTACAGGGCCTTCAGGCAAAGTGCTCAAATTACCTATAAGGGTAAGAATACTAAACTCGCATCAGATTTCTCATAAGCAACATATAAAGCAAGTCAATAATGGAACAGCCTTTTAAAGGACTTATGAACAGAGTGTGAGCCAATGTTTTCATATCCATCCAAGCTCTTTCAAGTATTAAGATTAAAGTAAGACAATTTCAGCATGCAATAACTCAGGGATACTGTGCACATGGACAGTAGGACTCTCCTAGAGGATGAGCTTTGTTTGAGCAAAACCGGAAAAGTTTCAACAAAAGGACTGGTGGTGAAAATATATTTTGTGATTAATATGGTCTGGCTCTGTGTCCCGCCCAAATCTCATCTTGAATTGTAATCCAAATTGTAATCCCCACGTTTGGGGAAGGACCTCCGGTAGGTGATTAGGTCATGGGGATAGTTCCCCCATGCTGTTCTTGTGGTAGTGAGTTCTGATGAGATTTGATGCTTTGATAAGGGGCTTTTCTAACTTTGCTTGGCACTTCTCTCTCCTGCCACCATGTGAAGAAGGATGTGTTTGCTTCCCCTTCTGCCATGATTGTAAGTCTTTTGAGGCCTCCCCAGCCATGTGGAACTGTGAGTCAATTAGACCTCTTTCCTTCAAAAATTACCCAGTCTCAGATATTTCTTCATAGCAGTGTGAAAATGAACTAATACAGTGGTGTGTATTGCAAAGTGAGAATTTAATATTTTTAATTTTATAGCTAAAACACGGGTGAGAACATGGATTAAAGAGTATTTTTTATATATATATATATATATATATATATATATGTTCTAAAAAGCAAAAAGTATGCAATCAAAATGAAAATAGAGAGGAAGAGAGAAAAAGAGGAGAAAGTAGAGAAGTGGAATTAATAGTTACACAGATAATGGGTGAGGGAGAAGAGTATAAATGGTCATACCAGACAGTAGAATTTTCAGTAAGAAGAATAGGGAATTAAAAGGGATTAAAATCAAATAAATATAAAGGCAACCACTGGAACAGACATACAAACATTTTGAAATGCCTTAAGAAATGAAAAAAATAAATAGCAAATAAAATATGCCAATTAAAGAAGGAAATACGGTATGTCACATGCAGTAATTATAAAATAATATGACACTTGAGACCAAATATATGAGTCATACCAATAAATGGATTGGCCTTTACTGGGTTATTCTCTTCTCTTATTGTAGTGATGAATAAGCCAATTCTCAAATTGGCCCACAAGGCAAAATCTGACACCATGCAATATTTAATAGACATATCTCAAACATACTGATTCAAAGGCCAAAAATATTAAAAACTGGCAAAGATATACCAGAAAATAAAAAAAATAAGAAGGTAGGATAGTGATTCTTATATCAGATGAGTTAATGCCGGCCGAAAGCCTTAAATGAGACAATGAAATATACCATGCAATACTGAAAACCAGGTTTCACAGTGGATGTACAATAATTATGAATATCTATGCACCAAATAACACAGCAACACCAATATAAAACAAATCACACAAGGTGAGACTAGAAATACAATGTTAAATACATTAATAATAAGAGATTTTAACATCCCAGCCAGTACAAGACAGATCGAATGGGAAGAAAATAAAGTTGTTTAAATAACTTAATAATAAAGTAGACCTTATGCATAGTCCACATTATGCCCTAATAATAGAGAATGTATTTTCTTTTCAAATATACATGGATCATTTTGAAAAATTGGACATATAAGTCCAGGTATGGTGGCTTACATCTATAATCCCAGCACTTTGGGAGGTCAAAGCAGGAGGATCACTTAAGCCTAGGAGTTCAAGACTGCCAACATAGTGGGACACTGTCTCTACAAAAAAATACAAAATTAAGCCAGGTGTGTTGGTGTGCATCTGTAGTCTCAGCTATCTGGGAAGCTGAAGTAGGAGGGTAGCTTGAGCCCAGGAGATTGTTATGCAGTGAGCTGTGATCATGCAATGCATGATTAGCCTGGCCAACAGAGTGAGACCCTATCTTAAAAAGAAAATTGGTCATGTATTTGCATGTATGGTTGCATTAGATTAACCTGGATAGGTTTGGTAGACCTCTGCTTTTACTTTAGCTTCTGCCATGGTCCTTTCTAGTACAGGTATAGCATGAGATGCATGTGCAGGAAGAACAATTCTCACTTCAATGTGTGATTAAATCCAAAAGTTGACAGGTGACACTGTCCTTTTCCCTGACCTTTTCCAGAAACAGCGTAACGAATATCTCCTTTTTAAGCACAGGATGTGGGATGATTGCAAATAAAATGTGCTTTCAGATACAAGTGTCAAGGGACAGATAACTCCTTCCAGTCTGCAGGCCTAGTTGGAGAGGTATTAATATTTGATGCCTCTGCTCCTGCAAGCCATTTGGTGTGCCAGTCAGTTGGGCTGTGTGTTCTGTGCTATGGCCTGTGAGATGTATCATGTCATCACATGGCTGTGCGGCAGGGTCAGTGGGAAACATGAGAAATGATAGGTTAGTTGCATATGAAATATGTGCAGAAAAGAAAAGCTGAGCAGTTCTTCCACAGAGCATACGCTAAGTCCTGCTGCTGAGCTACAACAGTTTTGTCGTTTTTTATAAAGTATTTGTGATGGTGAATGCTGAGCGTCAACTTGATTGGATTGAAGGATGCAAAGTATTGATTCTGGGTGTGTCTGTGAGGGTGTTGCCAAAGAAGATTAGCATTTGAGTTAGTGGGCTGGGAAAGGCAGACCCACCCTTTACCTGGGTGGGCACCACCTAATCAGCTGCCAGCATGGCTAGGATAAATGCAGGCAGAAAAGCACGAAATGACTAGACTGGCTTAGCTTCTCAGCGTACATCTTTCTGCTGTGCTAGATGCTTCCTACCCTAGAAGGTCGGACTCCAAGTTCTTCATCTTTGGGACTTGGATGGCTTCCTTGCTCCTCAGCTTACAGATAGCCTATTGTGAGATGTTGTGATTATGTAAGTTAATATACCTTAATAAACTCCCCTTCATATATATATATGTCCTATTAGTTCTGTCCCTCTAGAGAACCCTAACACAGAATGTACCCACACCATTATTTCATTATTTAGTAATTCCTTTTTTCTTTTACGATAAATAATTTTGCCAAAATGAGCTTTTAAAAACTGCGTGCATGCTCAATGAAAAAAGTATTTCTGTCTTTTGACACTCAGGAAATTCATGATACATATGTAATTTGCACAAAATGTTTGAAGACATTTGCCATCCAGCAGGGACTGTGGCTGTGTCACTGATCACAATAGAACCTGTGGACAAAATCTGCTAAAAAAGTATCAGCATCTTATTTCAAAAGTCAGTCATTACTTTAAGAAGACTGTGCTGGAAGACGGGTTTTTTAACATAAGCAGATATAAAAGGTGCATTTACATGTCACTGTGAAGCAGTGATGACTCCTAATTTAGATCAGACATCTGCTCTTCCAAATGCATTTTTTCCATTTGCAGTAGTGGCTCTCAGGGAAGGGCTGCGGGTACTGATGGGCCTGACGGGGGGTGGAAAAGCCCAAGCCTTCTGTGTGCCTCGCAGCGACGTACGGCAACGTCAAAAACGAGGCCTTTTCCTGTCAAAGTAGTCGTGCTGGGTAAGTCAGGTTTATCTGAAAGCCTTTGTGCCGAGAGAGGGGTTACATGCGGAGGATTTCATGGCCAGAAATGAGAGGAAAAGGTTTCTAGCTGTCTCAGTAGGTGGTGGGGGGGGGCAGTATTCTTGTTTTTCTTTTTTTGGTGGGGGGCGGGGGAGGAGGATAGTCTCACTCTGTCACCCAGGCTGGAGTGCAGTGGCAAGATCTCATTTCACTGCAACCTTCGCCTCCCAAGCTCAAGCAATCTTCCCATTTCAGCTTCTGGAGTAGCTGGGATTACAGATGCACACCACCACGCCTGGCTAATTTTTGACTTTTTTGGAGAGACAGGGTTTCACCATGTTGGCCAGACTGGTCTTGAACTCCTGGGCTTAAGCAGTCCACCCCTCAGCCTCCCAAAGTGCTGGGATTATAGGCATGAGCCACCACACCCATCCAGGGATGGGTTCTTCACTGTCCGGTAACCAGAGTGGCTTCAGGAGGGAGGGCAAGGGCTGAGGGGCAGAAGCCTGAGGTCTGTATGCTTCATCTTCTGGTTCCAGGATGTGTGCAGGGGCATCTGACCACCCAAGACACACTCCAGGCGTGTTCACTCTCACCCTGGGGCTTTGAGCCAGAGGGACACTGAACCCAGACGCAGTGACTTTCTTCCAGAGCTTTGAGTAAATTTCTTCCAGAGACATCTGCATCTTGGCCCATCTTGGCTTTGTCCTCCTGCATAGGTTCTTGTTACTTATTTCCAGAATTTCTGGATTGAGGGATTTACTCTTTATTTTGAAAGGTCTGGCTGGAATTGTTTCAGAGGCGACAAGGCACAGCTCTTCCTGGTAAAACAGAAAAGGACGGGCTTTTGTGTGAGGACTTTTAACCACAATGGAAAGGTTGTTTGCTTTATAACTATTAAAAAGAAGGGGAAAACCTCCCACCCAAAGCAAAAGAACCACACACATGAGCACACAAAGCTGCAAATTCTTGGATAGGATTAATTTTGAATTCCTTGATTAGATTCAAGTTGGTGTTTCACAATATTCACGCCATTACTGATTCAAAGGAAGTTCAAGACCCTGGGAAAGAAAGCCTCCATCTCCTAGCACAGCCATGAAAATATGCATTTTCCTGTAAGCCTTCAGAAAGTGACGTCTGAGCTAGAAGAAATTAACCTAATGGCAGTTCAGGCAGGAAGCTTCAAATAAGCTTAACTATTGTCTTCTTCCTTTTTAGATTGGTTTCCCCTCCAAGCTGGGATTTGAACTCTCTTATCTCCAGGGTTAGGGTTGGAGACGGAGTTGTAAGGACAGAAAGGGAAGGAGAATACACAAATTTTTAGCTGACGGACTTGGCCCCAGCTTTGCAAGGTATCTGAAACTCCCAAGGCCTTGAGATTGTTGAAAACTGCTGTATTTCCTCTAGTTGAAGACTCATTTTATTTTTTCACGTTAGCATTTATGAAATTGGGATGTGTAATGTATGCCCTGTCAAAAAGATTTTCCAGCAGCTGTGCAGAGGAGTGATGTGCCAGTGTGGCCTGCCTCACCTGTGGCCACACCACTTTAGCCATCTTCACGGAATTTATCTGTTCATCCATTTTGTCACTTCTGTTTTGTTATCTTCATTGGCGGCACAGCACACTGTTAACTTAGATTCATGTCGCTATTTGCCACTGAAAGTGTCTTTCACAAAGATAAGTCTGCTTTACTGTACTGGAGCAAAAGTCACCATGTGTGCAAAAGATTGCCTGGCATATGCCAGGCATTACACATTGCCCCACTGCACAGAGTCAATGATACCATTTTCAAAGCAAGGGGAAACTGGTGTGACTACTTCATGCAGCATTTAAAAAACTACTATTCGGGCTCCAAAATCTTTAAAAGCTTCTAGTGATTTTCGAAAGAAGCTGCTTAATGTTTATCTTTAAGGAAAAACAAAATTATAAGTTTAGCCAAAGAGGAAATGCCAATAAACTGCTAGGATTCTCTATGATGCCCTCAAATTAGATTGTCAGTGTTTTAAGTGTGCTAAAGAGGCCAAGCTCATTAGCATGGTTGAAAGTAGCATTTCCCATACTGCTGTGAGTAACAGTGGGTGTCCAGAATCATGCGGAAGAACATTTAGTCTCTGATCATGAAACAAGCCAGAGTTAAACTTTGGTAATGAAAGCAGCGTATACTAGCATGGATACATGAATTATGAATTTTAAAGTCATTTACGAAGACACACAGTAAGATCTCGATCTCAATCTCTCTCTCTCTCTCTCCCCCTCTCTCTTGCTTTTCCTCTCCGCCTTCTTTCTTTCTAATCCATCTTCCTTCCTTCTTTTCTTTCCTTCTCACACTGAAATGCTGCTATTAAATTGATAGAGTATCTTATAATGGATGGCATCTTAGAACTGGGGAAAAAGAGCATCTATCAGGCTGCTTGACTTTAGCAATTGAGGGTTGAAGGGATGGGGTAATTTTAACTCAGCGAGATTGTTGGATTTCTTTTAAAAAGGTGCTGATGAGATGGTATTACCGTAACAGAGTCAAATCCAGATAAAAAAGATCAGCAAAGGCCAGTTTCCTTCAACTTCTTTTGAGTGGCTGGAGAAAGGGTGAATCTTGGGTTTGTGAGCATGACCAGCGGGTCATATGGGCAGAAATGCAAATGGCATTCTCAAAAGGAGAGCGCATTTAGAATCCAAGGGTCAAGCCGGAAGACATCTTGGCTACCTCCTTGCTGAATGCCTTCATTTAACAGACGAGGAAAATGGGCTCATATGGCAGAAATAATCTGCAGTGCTAGGAGAGGAATCTAGGTGTCCAGCCCGCTGTTCTAGGGGTTTTCATTTGGAAAAGTCAGGCATGTACCTGCCTCAGGGCCTTTGTACGTCTTTCCCCTTTGCCCAGATCATTCTTCCCATGAATAGCTACATGGCTTTCTTCCTCATCTCCTTCAAGTTTTTGCTTAAATTTCAATTTCTCAGTGAGGTCTTCTCTGACTGTTTAGACCAGAACATGCCATCTTAAACCATCTTAAAATATGACTATGGAAGACCAGAATATGCCACTCCAAAATATGCTTTTTGGGCATAAGGATTATTTTGAGCTGAGTATTTTGAGAAACTGGAGACATAAGAGTTCTAATCTGAAAACAGATCCCTGTGTAGGGGAAATCTACATCTGTAAAGGAAATCTCCACTTGTAAGAGTGTCTCCCTCTCAGTATCAAGACTAGGATGCGTGGAAGTCACTGGAGACTCCCATCAGCGAAGCAGTCGCTGAAATCTGCATAGCAAACCTTACCCTTGTCTCTTGGTGAATTCCCCACAGCACTCCAACCAGCAAGGCAGGAGAGCTCAGGTCTTGGCGTCCTCATTCACACCTGGTATTGCCAGTTCTTTCTTTTTAATGTTAGCCATTCTCATAGGTGTTTGTATTTCCAATTTACACTTCCCTAATTACTCATGATGTTGATCTTTTCATGTTTAATAGGGCTGAAACCAAGTTAAACAGATGACTGCAGCACAACTCAGAGCTTTTTTTGAATTGCCTGATGAGCAGATAGTTGGGAATTCTTTTTCCATGGTTAAGTAAAGATTACAAGGCTAGAATTTCAGTAAAGATATTTTGGCAAATACTGACCCACATGATTGAAGGGGTTCAGAATATGCCACCCCAACTATGCCACTTTGACGTATGGTTTATTTTGGGCTGAAAACAATTGAAAATCAGCAGATGCAGGATGAATCCTCTGCTCTCTCTTTTTCTACCTGAAACCAGGGCAGAACATTCCCTTTGTGGAAGGTGTTCCTTGACTCTCACACCAGGAAGGGTAGAGCAGCTTTTACCATCGAAGATGGAGGGCCAGCATGGAGGTGAGTCTATTTAAACGAGTTTAAATAGACTATAAACAAGCTTTTTAAAGCAAGTTTCTTCCATTAATCTCCCCCATGTATTTTCTAGTCACATTCCCAGAATTTATCATCCCTTTCCTTTGTTAAAATGGTATATAAGTTGGCCAGGAATGGATAGCCTACAGGACTGTGAGCCAAATACACCTCTTTTCTTTATAAATTATCCAGTTTCAGGTATTCCTTTATAGCAACAGAAATAGACCAAGACAATATCTTTCTATCATCTGTCTAGCTGTATCTCCCTCTCCCACTTCTGTGACAGGAGACTTGTCACCTGGTCCCACCCTCTACCCAAGCCTCTGTGACCATCCTCCACTCAAATCTTCCCAACAGTAACCCCAAGTGGGCTCGAGTCCTTGTCACCCCAACGTGCACTCATTTTCTTACCTATGCTTCAGAATTGTACTTAATGTATAACCAAGTACAGTGTGATTCGGGCTGCCCTAGTTCACGTAACACCTTTGAGAAGTGGCAGTGAGCAACCGCTTCTGCCAGGTGCACACAGCCCCATACCAGTGTGCCAGGTCTGAGCGGTGGGGGACGGGCTAGGTTGCAGCCCTGTCTTACCTCATCAGGGAACAGCCAAGATCCTGAGGGCATGGCCTCTGGCTGGATTATTGAGAGACCTTGGACACCTTCGCAGCTATGTGTCTTATCTTTATGACTGTCTCCCAAAGGTTCCTCTTATGGGAGCTCAATGGAAGGTCTCTCAGGGCTGCCCATCCTGACTTTCTGGTCACACAACAAATGACCCTCCACTAGACACCTGGCCTCCTCTAGACCCCACCATTGCTACAAGCCTGAGGCAAGAGGGTACCTACCACACTTCCCTTCTCTGTTCTCAAAGCATCCACATGGGCCTGGCTTTCACTAATTCATCACAGCCTGGCTGTGACCACACTGTAATGTTTAACAGGCTTTCATCAAAGGTTGGAAGCTAAAAGAAGGGACATAAAACCACATAGCGATGTTTCGGCTACACAATAACTCACAAAGGCATGATATCAATATATTTCCTAAAGTCTGGTTTCGAAGAGTCATGGGATGCAGCATTATACGTGGGCTTGCTGTGACAAATACAGATGCTCCTGGACTTACGATGAGGTCCCGTTTAGACAAACTTGTCATAATCATCACAGCTTAGCTCACCTCCCTTACACATGCTCAGGCCACCTACGTGAACCTCAGCTTGGCAAAATCACCCCAGCGACACAGGACAATGTAGAGTATCAGTCTTTCACCCTGACCATTGCAGCAGAGCGAGAGCTGCCCTTCACTGCCGCTGCCCCGCATGGAGGGGGAGTATTAAACCACCTATCACTAGCCCGGGGAAAAAGCAAATGGCAAAATTCATTCCAAGTATGGTTTCTATTAAACGCATGTCACTTTTGCGTCACCATAACGTCAAAAAATACTAAGTTAGAGACCATCTGCTTAACAGAAACTTCAATGAACTAGTGCCTTAAATTACGAGGTATATATTAATTCATTGCTTTGTTATCTGTTAATTATGATTTAAATTATTAATGTCCCATCCGGCAGCCTTTCTTGGCGGGACCTCTGCAGACTGGGCTAGCGACGCTGTGCTGATTTTCAGGCAGAGCTGCTCTTGTTCCTGCAGTGTCAGGATGAGTTGTAAGGAAAGGGTGAAAGGACAACGTGCAATATGGCAGGTTGAAACGTGGTCACAAATTCTGTGTCCCAACAAGAGGCAGGGGCTGTGTTCCCTGCCCTGGAATCTGGGTCTGCTTTGACCAATAGAGAATGGCAGAAGTGACACCAGATGACTCTCAAGGCTAAGTCATGGAAGGCAATCTAGACTGGGACCATTTGCTCTTGGGGTCCTGATCTTCCCTGTGAGCGGTCCCAGGAGCCTGAGGCCGCTATGCTGCAGTGACCACAGGTGGGTGCTCTGGTCACCAGCCCCAACTCAGCCCAGCCTCCAGCCAGCCCAGCTCAAGGACTGGACACAGGAGCCAAGAAGCTGCCTGGTCAATGGGTCATCCAGCCCCATCCATCCCAGCCCCAGCCACGGGCCTGGTCATGGCTGAGGCCCCAGACATCGCAGAGAAAAGCCATGCCTTCAGTTCCCTTTCCAAATTCCTGACCTACAGCATCTGGGAGCGTAAGGATAAAACAGTTGTTTCATGGTTTATTATGCCACAGTAGGTAAGTGAAACATGCAACCGCTTCTCAGGCACTTCCTTAGCCTTCAGAATTCAATCCCGCGTCCTCAACTCTCCAAGCATGGGTAAGTCACGCTGCTTATTTTTCCTTCTTTCATTTCAGTGGCAGTGGGAAGAAGTTTTGCAGGTCTATTATTTTCCCAGGGCGGTTGTAAGAAGTTACCACAAACTTGGAGGCTTAAAACAACAAAATTTAAGGCCCTGGGAAGAGCCTTAGAATGTGTTCAAGTGATCATATGTTTATAAACTTTGCGAAACTAAGACACTTAAACAATGGAGCCTGCTGGCTCTTTCCACTCTGGCTTCCTCTGTTTCTGTTTTTCTTGCGTGGGTGTTGGGAGTGGCCCGGGGTGTTTTTCCGTATTTGCTTTGGTGGAGTTACGAGTTAGAGATATATTTAGCTTTGGTGAAATGGGACCTGTTTATGTGGTTTTCAGACAATTTCACATATAGCTGAGTTATGAATAGCCATCCTGATGAGGAATGACTTCCAGGAATACTCCCTGAGCCCACTGGGCTGATTTCCCTGATGCCAAGACGTAAATGTTCAGAGTCAGAGAACACAGAGCGATAGATACCAGCCCTGGAGGTGCGTGGAGAGGGGAGGAAAAACGATGTTTGAAGTATGTGGAGCCAGCAGCTCGTATGTGGCAAATTCTTCCAGCTATCACAGGACAAAACTGATGAGAGAGGACTTCATTCTTAATGATGTTCATTCAAAAGTGTGGTTCTGTCCAGTTCAGAGTAACCGTGGGGATGTAGTCTGGATACGTGCCCTCGCCCAAATCTCATACTGAAATGTGATCCCCAGTGTTGGAGGTGGGGCCTGGTGGGAGGTGCCTGGGCCCCGATGGCAGATCCTGAATGGTTTAGCGCCATCCCTCCTGGTACTGTCCTCGTGACGGCGAACGAGTGCTTGTGAGATCTGGTCATTTAAACGCGTGTATCACCTCCCTCTTGCTCTCTTGCTCCTGATCTGGTCATGTGACATGCCTCCTATTCCCCTTTACCTTCTGCCATGACTGTTAGTTGCCTGTGGCCTCCCCGGAAGTTGAGCAGATGCCAGCATCATGCTCCCTGTACAGCCTGTGGAACTGTGAGCCAATTAAATGTATTCTCTTTATAAATTACCCAGTCTCAGCTATTTCTTTATAGCAATGTGAGAACAGACTAATATATTTGGTAATGCAAAGTATACAACTGTAAGTTCGCCGTATTTAAGTTTTTAGCTTGTGATAGGAATTGCATGAACTAGAATTGTCAGAATTTCTATATTTACTGGAAACAAATCTGTAATATTACTATAAATAATGAATACGTCTACAAAAGCTCCTGCCTGAAAGAAAGACCATAGAGGTTTCTCCAAACTTGATAACAACCCAAATATTTATATGACATGATTAAGAATGAATTGTGGGCCGGGCGCGGTGGCTCAAGCCTGTAATCCCAGCACTTTGGGAGGCCGAGGCGGGTGGATCACGAGGTCAAGAGATCGAGACCACCCTGGTCAACATGGTGAAACCCCGTCTCTACTAATGGTGCAAAAACTTAGCTGGGCATGGTGGCGCGTGCCTGTAATCCCAGCTACTCCGGAGGCTGAGGCAGGAGAATTGCCTGAACCCAGGAGGCGGAGGTTGCAGTGAGCTGAGATCGCGCCATTGCACTCCAGCCTGGGTAAAAAGAGCGAAACTCCGTCTCAAAAAAAAAAAAAAAAAAAAAAGAATTGTGAAGCCGGAAGAAACTTTTCCAAGCTTCTTGATAATAAAAAATTTTGACCAAATATGCTGGAGAAAAGGCTGCATTATATTTCCACTCTCCATCCTTGGTCTTAATCAAAAGCTTGAGAAGCAATTATATTTCTATTCTTTTTATTTAAAAAATTATAAAATAGGCAGCTAATAAACATATGAAAAACTTATGGTAGAGATGTTTAAAGCAGTTATTTAAAGAAAAATCTTATTTTTTTGGACTTCATGTTTGTGTAATTTGCTAGTTTTAAAAAGTTATTTATTGTATTGTGTTCTTTTCTTTTCTTTTCTTTTCTTTTTTGAGACGGAGTTTTGCTCTTGTTACCCAGGCTGGAGTGCAATGGCCCGATCTCGGCTCACTGCAACCTCCGCCTCCCGGGTTCAAGCAATTCTTCTGCCTCAGCCTCCTGAGTAGCTGGGATTACAGGCACTCGCCACCATGCCCAGCTAATTTTTTTGTATTTTTAGCAGAGACGGGGTTTCAGCATGTTGACCAGGATGGTCTCGATCTCTTGACCTCGTGATCCACCCGCCTCGGCCTCCCACAGTGCTGGTATTACAGGCTTGAGCCACTGCGCCTGGCCGAATGCTTTTCTTATTCTAAATATTAACACGCATATATAATTTTATACTTATAACCTTACTTTTTTTCCTTTAACAGGATGCTCCAAATTTTATAAGCTTTGGGATCCCATGAATTCTGAATTTCCTCCTGTCTCCTTCTTTAATCCACCCAAACCTGCCTGTCATTCCCTCCCCTGCTTTCCCGTACTGAGGACCTGACCTGGGAAGCAGGCAGCCTGCCCTGCTTTCTCACTTGATAGATAGTTATTGACCAGGGCAAGAAGTTTGTGCTAGGTCTTCTTTTGATTTACTCTTTTGGAATTCAAAACATGAGTGGGCTTTGACGTCGCTGGAGATAGGCTGCTTGGACAGGGAGTCACGCCCCATTCATTCTTCAGTGGGGAAAGGGCTGATGAGTGGGTCTGTGGCTAACACGGGGGATTAGAGCATGAGTTCCCAGACTTTAAGATGCCTATTCAAACAAAAATTTTCCTGGGTTTGGGAGCAAGGGAAATAACACTTCCTATTTTCAAGCAATATATATATATATATATATATACACACACACACACACACACATATATATATACACACACACACATATATATATATACACACATATATCACACACACACACACACACACACACACACACACACATTTTTTTTTCCTTTTTAAATTGCACTTTAGGTCCTGGGGTACCTGTGCAGATCATGCAGGATTGTTGCATAGGTACACACCTGGCAAGGCGGTTTGCTGCCTCCATTCCCCCGTCACCTATATCTGGCATTTCTCCCCGTGTTATCTATCCCCAACCTCCCCATCCCTGCTCGCTGTCCCTCCCTTAGGCCCCCACAACAGGCCCCAATGTGTGATGCTCCCCTCCCTTTGCTCATGTGTTCTCATTGTTTGACCTCCGCCTGTGAGCAAGAACATGCCGTATTTGGTTTCCTGTTCTTGGGTCAGTTTGCTGAGAGTGATGGTTTCCAGATTCACCCATGGCCCTACACAGGACGTGAACTCATCCTTTTTTATGGCTGCATAGTATTCCATGGTGTATACGTGCCACATTTTCTTTGTCTAGTCTATCATTGATGGGCATTTGGGTTGGTTCCAGGTCTTTGCTATTGTAAACAGTGCCACTGTGAACATATGTGTGCATGTGTCTTTACAAAAGAATGATTTCTAATCCTTTGGGTATATACCCAGTAATGGGATTGCTGGGTCAAACGGAATTTCTATATCTAGGTCCTTGAGGAATCACCACACTGTCTTCCACAATGGTTGAACTAATTTACACTCCCACCGACGGTGTAAAAGTGTTCCTATTTCTCCACATCCTCTCCAGCATCTGTTGTCTCCTGGTTTTTTAATGATCGCCATCCTAACTGGCGTGAGATGCTATCTCAATGTAGTTTTGATTTGCATTTCTCTGATGACCAGTGACGATGAGCATTTTTTCATATGTTCGTTGACCTTGTAAATGTCTTCTTTTGAAAAGCGTCTGTTCATATCTTTTGCCCACTTTCGAATGGACTTGTTTGTTTTTTTCTTGTAGATCTGCTTTAGTTCTTTGTAGATTCTGGGTATTAGATTTTCAAGTAATTGTATGCATCCATGACAAAGAAATGTTGAAGATGTTTCTTGGGCACTGGAAACACCAGAAGTTGATTTTTTTTTCTTTTTTTTTTTATTGCATTTTAGGTTTTGGGGTACATGTGATGAATATGCAAGATTGTTGCATAGGTACACACATGGCAGTGTGGTTTGCTGCCTTCCGTCCCCTCACCTGTATCTGTCATTTCTCCCCATGCTATCTCTTCCCACCTCCCCACCCCCCCGCCCCTCCCCCATTTCCCCCCAATGGACCCCAGTGTGTAGTGCTCCCCTCCCTGTGTCCATGTGTTCTCATTGTTCAACACCCGCCTCTGAGTGATAATATACGGTGTTTGATTTTCTGCTCTTGTGTCAGTTTGCTGAGAATGATGGTTTCCAGGTTCATCCATGTCCCTACAAAGGACGTGAACTCATCGTTTTTGATGGCTGCATAATATTCCATGGTGTATATGTACCACATTTTCCCTATCCAGTCTATCATCGTTGGGCATTTGGGTTGGTTCCAGGTCTTTGCTATTGTAAACAGTGCTGCAATGAACATTCGTGTGCACGTGTCCTTGTAGTAGAATGATTTATAATCCTTTGGATATATACCCAGTAATGGGATTGCTGGGTCAAATGGGATTTCTATTTTTAGGTCCTTGAGGAATTGCCACACTGTCTTCCACAATGGTTGAATTAATTTACCAGAAGTTGATTTTATGTAACATTTTCAGAAGTAACTATGGAATAGAATTGTTCAGTGAATTTTTCAAATCTGTAGTGTCATCAAAATCTTTCTTGAATTGAATAATGATGTTGAACTGTAGAAAGACTTTTCAAGATCCCAAGAATGGGTAAAATGATGCTGGATTCCCTTCACCCTGCAATCTGAAGTTAGGTGAATGAGGAAAAGCAGCCAAGCAGCCCAGACTCTGCATCTAACATAATTTCCCCTGTGACTCTTGTTATGCCTTGAAGACATGCACTGGAAGGGATCCTAACACAGACCTGTGGGTATCCTTGGGTAGGACAAGGAAAACAGAAAAGGGGTAGCACTTAAAACAGAAAATCAATGAGTCCCTGCTCCTGACATATGCCAATTGCCCCCATGAAGTCAAGGAAGCAGAGAGCGAAACCAGTGCGATTGAATGGATCTTCAGATGGAGAACCGATGTTTTTACATGTTTACCTTTTCACAGCAGTATCTTTAGGTCTGAAAAATGGAAAGCTTCCAGGTCACCAAGAGTGTGAAGGAACTCAATAAAAGCTAAGAATCCTATGATGTGTGGGAATTTATGAGAAAATTCTTGAAGCTCAAAAGAGGTAGCTTACAGGCTGATGAGAGTATGTACTATCTCACATTGTGGAGAGCAGGCTCTGAGGACTTTGGCATGTGAGCAGCGTAGGATAAGGAAGGGCTATGTGTGTAAACACATAAACAGCCTCTGTGTGCATATAATTATTTTTCACTACTCTCAAGGATTTCTCAGATGCCTTGGAGGGAGGAATAGGAACTTCAAAGTGATGCTCAAGTTCTGCAGTTTCTCAACTGTGCTAGGAAATGTGAAGCCTGTTATTCAGAGAAGTGAGAAAGAGCCTGTCTTTGGAAGCAGAACCTGGGTTTGAATCTAAGCTCAGCCACTTAATACCTCTGTGGATTTAACCTCTCTGGATTTCAATATCTGTATCTGTAGCATGGCCATGAGATTCCATTTCGCCACAAACTCATAAGACATTGTCAGGATTAAATAAAATAATACACGTAGGACTTGATAGACTGCAAACAGTCCATAGATAGCATATCTTTTTTTTTTGAGACGAGGGTCTCCCTCTGTTGGCCAGGCTAGAGTGCAATGGCATGATCTCGGCTCACTGCAACCTCTGCCTCCTTAGTTCAAGTGATTCTCCTCAGCCTCCCAAATAGCTGGAATTACAGGCGCCTGCCACCATGCCCAGCTATTTTTTTTTTATTTTTATTTTTAGTAGAGACAGACTTTGATCATGTTGGTCAGGCTGGTCTCGAACTCCGGACTTCAGGCAATCCACCTGCCTCGGCCTCCCTAAGTGCTGGGATTACGCGTGTGAGCCACTGTGTCTGGCCAATGGCATATCTTATGAACTCATTTGTACCTATACATTCCTAAGGCCTTGATTACAAATAAAATATTATTAAAATATGTCTATTTTTACGTGTGAGCATTTTTATCAGAAGTCATTGGTTCATGGCCTTGCTCTATTTATTTATTATGTATGAGGGGCAAGCTAGCAGGGGTCCTTCCAGTAATTCCATCCCACTGCTGCCTCCTAATGCAATTACAAATCTTCCATTTTATCAAACCTTGTGAAATTACTTTCATCAACACATGTCAGCTTTGGAATTCTCCTTATAAAAGCTCATTTCAGGTTTCCTTGGAATTCTTAACTAAGCAAGCATTTGAGATCTGATAAGCACAAGGAAAGCGCTGGCATAGGAAGAGATCAACTGCTTTAAATGCATACACACTCACAAAACAGGCATTGTTCTCAGCACTTTCTTTTAATATTTGGGGGGCCAAGCTACCTAGTCAAATGCTGCACAACAGGCTTTTTCTGAAATCAACCCCTAGCAAGGGATTAGCACCAGTTCTGAGAGCTTCCATTTGTTTTGTTCACAGGCCTTGTGCAGTTTCGGAACACGGTGTTCCCTTTCTCGTGATGGCACAAAAGCAGTGCTGCCATGTGGCACTGGATGGGCTCCCCACTTCGTGCTGGGGTTTCCTTTGGGCTGGCATTTTTTTGTCAACAGCTTTGGGGCCTCTAGCTGTCCTGGTACAAAGGAAAAAAGCCTGGGCTTTAGAGGCATTCAGACAAACCTGGGCTCAAGTTCTGCTGTTAGGTGCCGTGTGCTTATTTAATCTGACTCTTTGTTTTTGTTTTCTTCTGCAAAAGGGAAATAATAAAATGATAGTCTTTGTAGGAGCAATGTGAGGACTGAATCAGACAGTGTGTGTAAAGCAGCCACTATAGTGCCGGGCAGTGTGAAGCACTCCAATAAATGAAGTTACTATTTTAAAATGGCAGTAAGGGAATGTGCAGTGTGCTTTTCTTTGTTGTGATTTCCAATGTCAAACTGCTCTGCCTTTGCTTAAAGAATTCGAAGACACACCTCAAAATGTTTCACTGTAGAAGGTTGTGCTCAATGATATGACTCTTAGCAATAGTAACTATCTTTTCAAATGCTCTGGTGGCCTGGCAAAAAGGCTGTATCAGTGACGGTTGGTTACTCTCTGAATTCATGCTGCTTTTACAACCTATCTGGAGAAAGACAAGGAACACTTTCCTGGTTTGTTAACTGTGAGGCAAGCAGCAGATACAGGTGAGGTAAAGAGAAGTGGACCTTGTACTGATGATGACATGAACACTTACAAGAATCCAAAACACCTGTAGTGTCTCTGCAGCTTATCCTTGGCATGGCTGAAGAGGGGTGGGTGTGGCCAGATTATATGTTGTTGATATGCACAGTCATGTACAGTGGACACTCACTTCTCTTTTCTTTTTCTTTTTCTTTCTTTCTTTCTTTTTCTTTTTTTTTTTTTTTTGCTGGAGTCCCATTCTGTTGCCCTGTGGACACTCACACTTGGCCCACAAAACCCTCCCACCCATTTTTTGCTCTCTGATCCTGTCTGTTGGCCGCAGTGCTGGGGACATGCCCGTAGGATGGCAGAGCCTCTCTCGGCGTGGGCTCCACGGGACTGTATGGCACTTCCCTCATCCTTGCCTTGTGCCAATTCCTGCATGAATGGGAAGTGAATTTCCACTGTGCTTTACCACTGAGGTTTGGGGGCTTATGTGTCGTAGAAGCCATATTACCTTAATTCAAGGTGGTTTGTGATTCACCTTCTCCAGCATGTCAGTCCAGGCATGCTGGAGATTTAGCTATGTAGTGACCAGATAATTGAGAGTGTCTGGTAGGGGATTACCCCAAGTAAGACCAAGTTACTTTGTGCCAACACTCAGTACCTGGTGACACATTTCAGGACAGGATGTTTGGGGCATTGAGGCTGAGTAGATTTATAATGCAGAATATGCCCCAACCAATACAGAAAGAGACATCCATTTACTACACATTTTTATGATTTATTTATTGTTGTTATTTTTTTGTGTGTGTGATGGGGCTTCCTTTTGTCACCCAGGCTAGAGTGCAGTGGCATGATTATTCACTGCAGACTTGACCTCCCTGGCTTAAATGATCCTTCCACCTCAGCCTCCTGAGTATCTGGGACTACAGGCGCATGCCACCATGCCTGGCTAATTTTTAAACTTTTTGTAGAGACAGGGTTTCACCATGTTGTCCAGGCTAGTTTCAAACTCCTGGACTCAAGTGATCCACCCGCCTCGGCCTCCCAAAGTGCTGGGATTATAGGTGTGAGCCATTGTGCCCAGCCTACTACAAATTTTTAAAGGCTCTTTCTTGGAATTTCAAGATGCAAGTAAACATTCTGGGAGTTAACTGCTCCATAATTGTTTCTTGATAGATTTATTTAATTGGAAAAGAAACACCAAGGCCTTTCTATTCCCCATTCTAGTTTGTGCAAAATTGGTTAGATGTCTTAAACAAAGAAAAAAATAGTCCCGATAACAACCACTTGGATTTCTAAACATCTTAAACAATGCCTATAGGCTACTAAAGTGGCCAGATAATATTACGAAATCGGCTGTGCTGTGTTTTTCATTTCAACTCTTTCTCTGAAGGAAAGGGTCCCCAGAAGAGAACAGTTCACTTTCACTTCAGTAACTGGTCGAGATTATCCTCCCTTCCTTTTTCAGACAGTCCCATAGACTTCTTGCACTGGGAAATTTGCCAAGTTCTTCACATTTTATCCACGTAAGGCAAAACTCACCGGAAACATGCATTTCCCTTCTCTTCCCAGCAACAATGGCTTTACCCAGTCACCAGGAAGTCCTGTCCACTGTCAGCTGTGCAGTGTGTGTGTGTGTGTGTGTGTGTGTATGATTTACCCACAATGTGGCATGAAACAGACTTACATAAAAAACAACAGAAAGGCCTCTTCGCAGCACTGCTTAGAAACCCATATCCTGCTTGATAAGCCTTCTTTGCTGTTTTGCCCTTTCAGAGGCCACCGCTGCTTAAGCTGGGTGGCGGTCCCCTGCTGCACCTGTGGGCAGCTCACCCTGGAGGACACAGCACGGGGTGAGGGGTCCCTATTCTCAGTTATCTCTAGGCACAAATATGCAGCTACTTTTCTTTTTTAGAGAAGTGGTTCCCTTCCTAAAGTATTTTTTTCTTTCTTCAAATAAGATAACCTTTTTTTTTTTTTTTTTTTTTTTTGACGGATCTCACTCTGTCACCAAGCTGGAGTGTAGCAGCGGGATCATGGCTCACTGTGGCCTTGGCCTCCCAGGCTCAAGTGATCCTCCCATCTCAGCCTCCGAAGTAGCTGGGGCTGTAAGTGAGCACAATTACTCTCAGTTCATTTTTGTATTTTTTGTAGAGATGGGGTTTTGCCATATTGTCCAGGCTGGTCCTGAACTCCTGGACTCAAATGTTATCTACCCACCTCGTCCTCACAAAATGAGGGGTTACAGGTGTGAGCCACTGTGCCCGGCTGGCACTCTCCGAATTGACCTTTGTGTTCCTCTCACCCATCACTGTAGCTGATACCCTGGAGAAGCCACTGATTATCCTCTAATTGTCCTCAGAGTTGGTTTCTCTGGTTTTTTGTTTTTGTTTTTGTTTTTTCGTTTTGTTGAGATGGAGTCTCACTCTGTCACCCAGACTGGAGTGCAGTAGCATGATCGCAGCTCATTGCAACCTCCGCCTTCTGGGTTCAAGGGATTCTCCTACCTCAGCCTCCCGAGTAGCTGGGACTACAGGCACATGCTACCATACCAGGCTAATTTTTTTGTATTTTTAGTAGAGATGGAGTTTCACGACGTTAGCCAGGATGGTCTTGATCTCCGAACCTCGTGATCCGCCCGCCTTGGCCTCCCAAAGTGCTGGGATTACAGGCGTGAGCCACCGCGCCCAGCTATGATCAGAGCTCTTATCCAGGGAAAGTTCCCAAACAACATAAATTCAATGAACATACATGTACTGCTCATACCTGGTTCCCTTGTTACTGTTACTGCCTGAGAAGTCTTCCCTTAATAGTGGCTTAAAATGGTCATCTTAATTATGCTGTCAGAGTCTGTGGGTTTGGAATTCAGACAGCAGGAGTGGCTTGTCTTTGCTGGATGATATCTGGGGCCTTGACAGCTAGGGGTGGCACAGCAGTTGGGGTGTGTTTTCATCTAAAGACTCCTTCCCTCACGTGTCTGGCCCTGGCCTGGAGCACTGGAGAATGAGGTCGGCTGACTGCAGCGTCCTTCTGGGTCATCTGTGGTTTCCTTCACAGCCTGACTGCCTCGGGTGCTGCGACTTCTCATGGAAGCCCAGGGCTCTGAGAGCAAACGCCCAGCAAGACAGAAGCTCAGCCCCCTTTTAGGATCCGGAAGCTAGGCAGCATCCATTCTACTGCCTTCCACTGGTTGTGAGGGAGTCCCACACCTGCCTTGACTCAGGGAGGAAGAGAATCAGACTCTACATCTCGACGGGATAGTGGCAGAGTTCTAGAAGCACATGAGCAGGAGATAGTGTGACATTTTCATCTTTGGAAAATGCCATCTGCCATGCCTGAATTTCTTTTCAGGAGGTATAAGGGGATTTCCATGGCAAAATTTGAAGTCACATGTGGTCAACGCTTTGTGCTGTGTAAACAAAGTGCTCCGGGCATCCAGAGAGGGGTTAAGTCTTTTCTTACTGGGATGAAATCTGGCTGCATTTTGGGTAATCCTGGAAAATTGATCAACAAAAGCAAAAGACCAAGAAAGCTGCTTTAATCAGTGCCTCCTTCCATGCCAGCCTCCAGTAACATCCCTGCGTTTCTCAGTTTTCTCTGTGTCACTCTCCTTTGCTCTTCTGATGTGTCTTGGCATAAACGTAGTTTGCTATCTTGGGTTCTCATGAATAGACTCTTACATCTTTACACGCTTCATTTTGACCTCTTCTTACTACTTTGATTTTCCCATGTCTTTATTCAGAATGTGGAGAGAATAAACCCGCTTTGGCTCTCTTTCTCCCTGGTGGCATGCTCCACTCATGCTGGCCATCTCTTTGCTCCAAAAAATGTGCTCAATCAAGTGTCAACATTTTTCTCTTTAGTTGTATGTGTCATTCCTGTGTCAAAGAGCCTACCCTGTGGGTGCTGTCCAGCCATCTTGAACATTTTGCAAGGCAAATTTATTTATTTATTTATTTTGAGACAGGGTCTCACTCTGTCACCCAGGCTGGAGTGCAGTGGCATGATCATGGCTCACTGCAGCCTCCAACTTCTGGGCTCAAGTGATCTTCCCACTTCAGCCTCCCAAGTGGCTGGGACTTCAGGCGGGCACCACCATGCCCAGCTACGTTTTTACATTTTTTTCTAGTGATGAGGTCTCACTGTGCTGCCCAGGGTGACCTTGGACCTCTGGGCTCAAGCCATCCTCTTGCTTCGACCTCTTAAAGTGCTGGGATTATAAGTGTGGGCCACCGCGCCCAACCTGGCAAATTTATTGAAAATTGGGGCAATATTGAATCATCTTTGTATCCTACTGACTAGCAAGAAGCCAAGATACCATGGTCAGCTCAACACAACTCCTACCTAGAAATAAGTTGTGTGTTATTCAAACCAGGAGTTGGGAAGGACAGCTAATTGCAAAATACCTTCTGAGAATCTGAATTGGGCAGTTGCTCTGCGGAATAGAAAGACAAAGAAGCAGTACCCGTCCCCAGAGGAGCTTCCCATCTGCTGGGGGTGCCAAAGCATGAGCACATAGGAAGGTAAATAACCACAGCACAGCAGGCAGGATAATGACACCCCGAAAATGTCCACATCCTGATTCCTGAACCTGTGAATGTTACCTTACGTGACAAAAGGGATTTTGCAGATGAGAGTAAGTTAAAGATCGAGATGGGAAGATGATCCTAGATTACCCAGCTGGGCCCAGTGTCGTCAAGAGGGTCCTGATAAGTGGAAAAGGGACTCAAGACAGTTGGAGCTGTGCGATGTGAGAAAGACTTGATCGGACGTGGCTGTCTTTGGAAGAGGAGACGGACCTTGAACCAAAGAATGAGAGCATCTCTAGAAGCTGGCCAAGGTGGGAGGGAACACAGCCCGGCCTACACCCTGATTTTAGTCCAGTGAGACCTAACTTGGACTTCTGACGGTCAGACTGTAGGATAACACAGTTGGGTTGTTTGAAGCCATTAAGTTCATGGACATTTGCGATAGTGGCATTTGGACACTAATACAAACCGCAAAGTTAAATGAGAGAAGAATCCAGAAAAAAGTGTCGTGGGCCAGTAAGCCAGAAATCGCCACATACTAGAGTTTCTACTGCAAGCTCCCATGGGCATCCGCCTCTTCTCCCACAAAAACTCTCATTTCTGGAAAATGAACGCTGAAAAATAATTAGCTCTTGGGAAAAGCAGAGGTGGGCGGATCATTCAAAATGTATGGACAGTTCCGTAAGTTACTGTCACCAAAAACAGTAATGGTTCTAGTGACATATCAGTATGAGCAATACAGCTGACTCTCCACTGCAACACACCTCCCTCCCACTGGACTTCCTTTGCAGTTTTATACCCTGGGCTCTGGTTTCCTCCTTGAGAATGGCGTGTTCTTTTTTTTTTTTTTCAACTTTTATTTTAGAACTAGCGGGTACACGGGCAGGTTTATGACAAAGCTGTCATTGCATGATGCTGAGGTTTGAAGTAGGAATGAATCTGTCACCCAGGTAGTGAGCATAGTATCCAACAGATAGTTGTTTTTAACCCTTCACCCTCTCTCCTTCTCCCACCTCTTACATTCCCCAGTGTCTAACGTTCCCATTTTTTGACCACGTATACCGAATATTTAGCTCCTACTTATAAGCGAAGACATGCAGTATTTGGTTTTCTGTTTCTGAGTTAATTTGCTAAGAATAATGGCCTCCAGGGGCATCCGTGTTGCCGCAAAGAATGTGATAGCATTCTTTTTTTATGGCTGTGTAGTATTCCATGGTGTACATGTGCTACGTTTTCTTTATAACATTTCTTTCTGAGAGTGTCCTGTTTTATTGAAATAAAAAATACAGTCTGAAGATAGCCTGTTTGGCCAAGCATTTCTTTTTAAACACTAGGGGATATGTCTTTGTAGATTCTTTATCTTCACTTAAAACTTCCCCAAATTAAAATAAAAGTCCAACTTAAAGTTATGAAGCCAGGTCCCGCGTGCACTAATGGAAGACACTTCTGTCAGCAGTCCGAATTCTTTCTTAAAGTTTGCATGCAATGCTGTGTGTACTATAGCAAAGACCTGGAACCAACCCAAACGCCCATCGAACATGTGGCACATATACACCATGGAATGCTATGCAGCCATCAAAAACGATGAGTTCATGTCCTTTGTAGGGACATGGGTGAATCTGGAAACCATCATTCTCAGCAAACTGACACAAGAGCAGAAAATCAAACACCACATGTTCTCACTCATAGGCGAGTGTTGAACAATGAGAACACGTGGACACAGAGAGGGGAGCATCACATACTGGGGCCTGTTGGGGGGCACTAGGGGAGGGACAGCAGTGGGTAGGGAGGTTGGGGAGGGAAAATATGGGGAGAAATGCCAGATATAGGTGACGGGGTGGGATGGAGACAGCAAACCACATTGCCAAGTGTGTACCTATGCAACAATCTTGCATGATCTGCATATGTACCCCAGAATCTAAAGTGCAATTATATATATATATATATATATATATATGTTTTCATACAGTGCTAAAGTTTTCTATTTAATTCTGAAAACCCTAGTGCTCATGGCATCAA
This sequence comes from Saimiri boliviensis, assembly GCF_048565385.1. Lineage (NCBI taxonomy): Eukaryota > Metazoa > Chordata > Mammalia > Primates > Cebidae > Saimiri > Saimiri boliviensis. The sequence continues at coordinate 115,880,569 of NC_133451.1, read as the reverse complement.
AATATTAATGTGCTTGGAAAAGTTGATGAACAGCAAACTGTAATTGGTAGACGCCATTACAGGGCTGTGGGTTCAAGTGAGAGTGGGAGCAGGTCGAGGAGGCCTCTTGCTGGAGGTGGGCTTGAGCTGAGCCCAGAAAATAAGTCAGACTGGAGCTCACAGCATCACTTTCCAGTGGAAGGAAGACAGTAGGGCAGCCTGATCCGACATGGGGTGTCCCTGGCGGGCTGTGTTTGGCCCAGACACCCCAGCTGGGGTGGTCCTATTGGTCAGAGTAGCCGTCCTTCACAGCTGCAGCGGCTATTCTCATGGTCCTGGGCTGGGGCCTTGAGAAGCCCCTCTCCCGAAGGCTGGGCCAGCCCTAGGCTCACACCTAGAGACATTACAACTTCCTCTCCTGGCCTTCAAGCCACTTGGCCCCTATGTCCCCCTTCAAAACATCCTCCTAAGCTATTGAGGGATTGTCACTCTTGGAGGAAATAAAAATATAGGAAATACAGCAGAGCACTCCAGAGAATGTGTGCTTTCTCAAGTTTTCTAGCTGCTGTCCTTTTAAGTAATTACAACGCTTCTGGCTATTACAGGACATTGAGAGGGCAAGGCCTCATCAGCATACCAACAGCAGGTTAGGGGGGTCTTCGGTGCACACACACCCTGGCACCCACAGAGGGCCGGGCCTCCTTTGGATGAATGTGCGCCATGAATTTAGACCTGTTTCTCACCTGCGGGGCTCTCTCTTCCTCCTCCTCCATCCAAGTGCCCTCTCCTGTAGGTAATTCTCTTCTCTCACCTCACCCTTTCCCCCTGCTTCTCTCTCCTGTCCTTCCCCGTTTCTCTCTGAGTCTCTTTCCCCCTTCTGCTTCCAGCGCGCCCTCTGCATTCGAGGAGACCTCTTTCTCCAGCTGCTGCTGCAGAGCCCCGGGTGTGGTCCCCACACTTCCTCACTGTACGCTCCGGCAGAAAGCGCTTCTGTGTCCCCGTCCTCGTCCTCCACCGCACCTGTCCTGCTTGGTCTCTTCCTCCTGGACTCAGGTTGGCGTTGGGCCCTGCTCCAAAAGAAGCACATTCATCACAGCATCAGACTTCCTCCCGCCACTGCTGCTCCTGGAAAGCAAGCCCGGTGACTGCGGGTGTCCAGGTCTCGCCCATGCCTGGTAGAGCAGCCGTGGAGAAACGAGTCCTCAAGAGGGCTGCAAGGAGAGCCACAGAGACGGTCAGGGAAACTGAGGTCACGCAACTGGGAATAAGAAGGTGGGGTGCGGGCCAGGCGCAGTGGCTCACGCCTGTAATCCCAGCACTTTGGGAGGCCGAGGTGGGTGGATCACGAGGTCAAGAGATCCAGACCATCCTGGTCAATGTGGTGAAACCCCGTCTCTACTAAAAATACAAAAAATCAGCTGGGCCTGGTGGCGCGTGCCTGTAGTCCCAGCTACTCAGGAGGCTGAGGCAGGAAAATTGCCTGAACCCAGGAGGCGGGGGTTGCAGCTAGCTGAGATTGCGCCATTGCACTCCAGCCTGGGTAACAAGAGTGAAATTCCATCTCAAAAAAAAAAAAAAAAAAAAAAAAAAGAAGGTGGGGTGCTGGGGGGCTTGTCAATGTGGCTTTTCCACAGAGGATGGGAAGCCTCTTCATTTCTGCACAAGAAAGTGTCTTCAGCATTCACAGAAATCTCCCAAAGGGGAAAGCGTCACAGGAAGGGGAACTAGGAAGGAAATACAGGCTGGTGCTTACTCCGTCCCCATCACAAAGAGGCTCAGAGAGATACTTGGGGACGATATGCATATGCAATGTTTTCACTCACTCACTCAAGAAATAATGAAAACTGAGTTACAGGCAATGGATTAGTAAGTGATCAGATTGACTATGTAAGTGAATTACATTCCAGTTACATGGGAAGGAGCTCTATCAAGGGCAATTATGTGTCCTTCAGGAGGTTTTAGAAAGAGGAGGATGAAACTTTGTTAAAACAGGGGCTTGGTAAAGGCAAGAGGAGTACAGAATGGTTGAGGCGACTTTCTCTGTGTCCCCCTTTCAGCTCTGCTCTGCCAGGCAGGCTTGCGGGAGTGAACATTTGCTTGCGCTGGGTCCAGCGAGTCCTGTGCTACCACGCCCAACCTGCTTCCAAGGTATCAGGTTTTAAACTGGTGTGGCAAGAATGATAACGGCTTTTGCGTTCTAAAGGAGTGGCATGAAGCGTAGTGGACCTTGATCTTCACTTAATGCCACCATCTCCCTAATCCACTGAACTCCAGTCATCCCATCAGATCAGCCACCCTATCAGGCGGCCTTTTTCCATGTACCATGTGCTCAAGGACGAAGCTCTAAAAGCAAGCTTGAAAGCTTACACGGTGCAGTACAGTGTTGGGGGTGGGCAGGGGAGAGAAAAGAAAAGGACTTAACATTTGCCAAGAGATAAGATTGTCTGTGCAACCGTATGACTTCTGACACGGAGGCAGGGAGGATTGTGAAACTTGGATAGAAAGAATTTCAGCCAGCACATAAACACACATTCACTTTAGCCAGGAGGTGGGATGGGGAGACGGCTAGGAGTCTATGAAGAGGTCTAGACTAATAGTTTTTGAAGCATTACTTATCTAGGGCTAGGCGTCAGAGTTCATTTAGTTTGTGTGCCGTGATTACTTGCAGTCTACATGCGGAAAACCAGTTTATCCAATGAGGCGCGGGACTACCCAATGGAGATTTCTTAACAGACCCAGACAACTGCCCCGGCCTCACCCTGCTTGCTGGGACACAGAGCCTTACCATCCGGGACTAGACTTTGGGAGGCACTGAAGCCAGTTGGAGAATTAGAAAAGGAGTCAGCCATGAGTACACGTCCGAGTTATTACCAAGAAATGATCTAAAAAATGAAAATAAAGCTGCATATCAGGAGTTGGAAGTGATTTTACTGAAGGGCAGTCTGGAGACGCGCAGCGGTTTGCAGGTGCTCACATGGGCTTCCTCTCGCTGAGGGGACCCTAGAGCCTCCCGCTGTCTGCTCTGGGTGCCAGCTGGTCTAGGCCTTGCCAGGCACACCTTTGCCAGGTGAGGCAGGCTCCGGGGGAGGAGGCCTTTGCTTTGTTAATTTTGCAGAAGAGCAGGGACTTGGATGACAATTTCTTTGATCCAATGAGAGGCTCTTTCCCCTACCATTAGTATCCCGAAGGGCAAATTCTAAAACCAAGGCCATTTGATAAAGCCTGGAGAGTTTACCGCGAGGCAGATGGACACAGCAATAGCACAGAGGAGCATGCGCGTGGGGCTCCAGTCCAGCACAGGTGGCACTTTTCTCAGCAGAGAGCAGCAACACTAGCTTTGCTGGGGCAGCCCTCCCAGGAAGATCCTATAAGAAATGGTCTGAGGTGTCTGAACACTGTGAATGTCCTGGACAAAGCTCAGCATAGGTCGCCGTGAGACTTCAGGTTATTAAGATGTAAATGTTGGCCAAAAGCTTATGTGTGGATTTTATTTTTAAGCTGTGACTTCCTTCCTCTCTGCCTGGGCCAAGCACAAGCTGGAGGAGGGAGAGTCGGTATCACTCAGGTTTCTGGGTGTGTTCTTGAGTTAAGAGAAATCTGACACCACTGATAAGTAACTGACACAGGCTTTCCCTCCAGAGGCAGGGTGTCAGGCACTGGCCCTGACCAATCCCATTGGGAGCTTAAGGCTGCAGAACATGGGAGAAGGTCATTTATGCAACAGCGTTAGGTGTTCCACAGCTGAAAGAGGAACTAAAATGGAAGACAGGGAAGTAACATTGTGAAAATGCCTATGGCAGCCACTGAGAGTTACAAAACAGAGAAATTATCACTGGGGGCTGGGGCCGGGCGCTGTGGCTCACACCTGTAATCCCAGCACTTTGGGAGCCCGAAGTGGGTGGATCATCTTCAGCTCGGGAGTTTGAGACCAGCCTGACCAACATGGAGAAACCTTGTCTCTACTAAAAATACAAAATTAGCCAGGTATGGTGGCCCATGCCTGTATTCCCAGCTACTCAGGAGACTGAGGAAGGAGAATCACTTGAACCCGGGAGGCGGAGATTGCAGTGAGACGAGATTGCGCCATTGCACTCCAGCCTGGGCAACAAGAGCAAAACTCTGTTTCAGAAAAAACCCTAAAAAACAAAAAGCAAAAGAAAGAAATTATCACTGGGGATGCATGTTTTCAAACTCTTATTGGATGCCCTGTATGCACCTGTTGTAAAGTGGAGAGATCACACCAACACTGCTTTCCTGATCACCTGTTGAAAATGTAATGGATACGAAATACCAAAAACAGCATTAAATTCCCCACTAAGAGGACATCTCTTGGTGTCAATGGCTTCCCAGTAGCGGGTTTCCATATAATCTTGTTTAAAAGCATTTTTTTTTTTATAGGCGATATTCACCTAGAATGAAAAACTTGGTTAGAATAGCTTATTTTATGATCTTAGATTCTTTCTGTGTTGGTATATCTCTCTCCCCCCAATTTCTGAGCTCTGTTTGGTGTAAATGTGTACTGATCTGACCACTGAGCTTTTTCACAGAACTAGGCTAAGAGTACAAAATGTTGGGTTAGAAAAAGTTTTCAGCCAGCAATTTCCCAATAGTACATGATTTCCCTTTTTTGTCTTCTTTTTCTTCTTCAGAGGAAAGCAGGGTGCGTTCTGGAGTGAGAACGTGAATATAATTTGTAGGCAGGAAATACTGTTTCATGACACCAAATTTACTTAAAAGAAAGAGACTTTAGAAAATGGTCATCTATTGACTGGGCGCAGTGGCTTATGCCTGTAATCTCAGCACTCTGGGAGGACAAGGAGTTTGAGACCAGTCTGGCCAACATGGTGAAACCTTGTCTCTACTAAAAATACAAAAAATTATTCGGGCGTGGTGGTGGGCACCTGTAATCCCAGCTACTTGGGAGGCTGAGGCAGGAGAATTGCTTGAACCTGGAAGGTGGAGGTTGCAGTGAGTCGCGATTGTACCACTGCACTCCAGCCTGGGTGACACAGCGAGACTATATCTCAGAAAAAAATAAAATAAAATAAAAAAGAAAATGGTCATATATTTATAGTCTACTTCTTACCTTTGGTTCGATGTCACTAACTTTTTATTGCTTTCTAGTTACTTAAAATGTTGCTCACAACTTCCAATTTCACAAGCCTGTGAAATTGACCTCAGTGGTTACACTTTTTCTAAAACCCTAGGGATTTTGTTTTAAAAGGTTAATGTGTTTTTTCAATTAGTCAGAAGATAATTATAGACCCTCCCCTGGGTGCAAGTGATGTAAAGGGTCTTCGGGGATACCGGTTAAAGAGCAGGCTCTGGCCCTGACCTCTGTATTGACAGCCTCCTGAGAAGGTTGGCTTTGCCTGTGCTGAAAGGAGCTTGCTACATGGGGTCCCACAGGTTTGGGTAGGGGCAGTGGGAATGGCAGTAAGGGGGCCCACTGTGGGCCCAGAAACATTTGGCTGGAACCTTCCATTCAAACTTATACTGAGTTCTGGGGAAAAATAATGAAAGTGGCTCAAGCCTCTCTTAACCTCTGGGAGACACTGGCAGGGAAGAGGCCACAAAGAGTAAGACAGCTGTGACGAGTGCACAGTCACCCCAGTCCCCAGGGCTCTCTTGTTTCCACACACTGTGTCCAAACCAATCATCCGGCTCTTGGCCTGTTCCGCCCAGACCTCTTCCTGATCTTTGATGCTTACATCTCAACTCCCAAAATAGACCAGGAAGCTGCTGATGCCACAGAAAGATCTGGCTTTGGAATAAGTAAGCCCCGGTTCAAACCCCCTACCTGTACACATTTATAACATTGGACTTTATGTTCCTAAAACCAGTAAAATGGGAACACCAGGACCTATGATTCTGGGTGCTGGGAAAGTCTAAGGTAGGTGATGTATGTCAGACACATAATGCAATGCCTGGCACATGACAGCTGATCAGTGAAGATTACCTGTCCCTCCTGCTTGCCCTAGGAGGAGCTAGTGCCAGGATTTTTGCCTTAGGGGCATGTGGGGGTCACAGACAGGGCATCACGTCCTGGCTAAGTGGCTTGCCAGACACACAATCATCTGTTTTCCTGTTTCTATACAGGAGATAAGCTTATAAAGTTACTGTCAGGATTAAAATGAAAAGTGATAGAGCATGCCTGTTCCATCAGAGGAACTTGATAAACGTTGGTTTCCATCTTTAAACTTCTTTGAAATATGCCATCCCTGTCCCTGTGGTGGCCTCACAGGCAGCTGCATCTCTTGAACTCTCTCCTGGACCAATGACCACCCCTGCATCTTTCCCTACCTCTGCCTCATGCATCTGTCACTGCCATGGGAGGGGCCTATGAGTCACTGGGTGACTCGGCCAGGTGCAGAGGCAGACAGGAGGCTCCCTGACAAGGCCACGGGACTGTCCCTTGCAAAACAAGCCTCCCTACACTTTCTGTCTTTATGTCTACCCTCCTTGTTGTCACCCGATTTTACCTGAGAAATCAATTCTGGGATAGGAACGAAGTTTCCTCCGGAGCTCTGACCATGCCTCATTTGTCAGAGTGGTTCTGAGCTGTCGCATCCTCCCAATCACCCTTTCTCCAGGGCTGTTCTTGGAGACAGCAGCATGATTTGAGCCCATGAAGGAACAATCACGCTCAATAAACCTAAGAGAAAATCTAAGAATAATCTAATGTTCTCAGTGCTCAGGTCTAAAGAGGAAGTGACCTCATTTCATAAGGGACAGTCATGGCTGGTTTAATAGAATAGCCTTTTGCATTATCACAGATGTAGCAGACTACATGTGTAATCATAGATAAAATAAAAAATTGTGGACAATTTTGAAGAAAAAACCAGGAGCATCTTTTGAGATTATTTCAGGGAATGCAAGGAATTTATGTATCCCTTTGCATAAGATGCCCCATACAATATATACAACCCATCAACCCATCAGGTGTTTAATGAAGCACTTTCAAGTGGATAAGAGGCAGGAGACTAGAAAGATTCCAAGGGTATTCTGCAAAGTGGAGTGTGAAACGCAAAGTTTGTTTGTTTGTTTTGCCAGAATTTACACATCTGATGCCAAACCCGAGGAGGAAAGGGGTAAATGGCCAGAAGGAAAAGGGATTTGATTGTCAGATGGTTAAATGTGGTGTGACAGTATTCCATTAAGAATTTTGACACATTCAACCTACATTCGCTCTGCTTCAAAGGGACCCAGACGAAAAGCATCTGGAGATGCGCACACGCAGGAGCACTATGTGAAACGTCTGCATTTCACACGGCGCTGCCTATTTGCCTGCTGGCTCTCAGCACCTCACCACTCTCCCTGCCCTTCTCTGCAGGAGCTGGAAGCCTGCGAACTACATTTCCCAGAATCCCCAGCCGGCTCATTTCCCAATAGCCTCTGCCAATGAGAGACACCGGTGGGAGCTTGGAAGGAGGGTATGAGGGAGGAGGAAGCTCTTTCATTTCTCCTTCTGTTGAAGTCTCTGGCAGTGGCAGCGTAGCAGCGGCAGTAGGTGACGAGTGAGTTTCTGTTCAGGTGAGTTTCAACAGCAGTGGGGGCAGGGGGTGCTCTTGCAGCCTCTGCAGCAGGGCGTTCCTGGGCCCTGGGTCCCGCAGCGTCAGCGTCAGTGACGGGCAGCCCTTGGTGGGAGTTTAGCTTCCCGGCTTCCTGAAAGGTTTCCAGGAGCAGCGGGTATCGCAGCAGCCTCAGCCACAGAGCAGTCACCGACTCCGTCTGGATCACACAGCATTCTTCCTTTTGCTCAGTCAGCCTTAGGATGGTAGTGGCTCTCTGCAGTTACTAATCTCCGTGTGATCCCAGCTTCCCGCTTTGATTCTTCTCCAGCCCTTCAACACATTTGCAGACCGTTTCCTAGGTTAACTTTCTTTTACTTGAAATTCCTAGAGTAGTTTCTGGTCTGCTGACTGGACACTGGTCAGTGTACACATTTATAAACACAAATTTTAAGGCAAATCAAATACAATCTCATTTTGTTGAATTCCTTACCCCAGTTGCATTTGTGGGCTTATAAGAGGAAAGAATAAGCAAGTCTTTCTCCCAAAAGTTTGACAACAAAACTCAGTTCCTTGTCATATACCCTGCAGCCTCCACCAAAGATGTCACCATGACAAATATTCTTGAACAAGAGACTTTCTTTTAGATATCCCTGTTCATAACCATAATGACGTTAATATTAGGTGCCCTTTCAACAAATGCCTTTTATAAATTAGGCATTTCAAGTGTGTTATTTCATTTACTTATCAGTTATAATAATTATGTCTACCTATCTATCTTTAGACAGAGCCTTGCTCTGTCACTCACTGCAGACTTGAGTCCCCAGTCCCAAGTGATCCTCCCACCTCAACCTCCTCAGTGGCTGGGACTGTAAGCGTGTGCCACCACGCCCCGCTGAATTTTTTTTTTTTTTTTTTTTTTTTTGAGATGGGATTTCACTATATTGCCCAGGCTTGTCTTGAACTTCTAGGCAGAAGCGAGCCACCTGCCTCAGCCTCGCAAAGTGTTGGGATTTCAGGTGTGAGTCACCGCACCCAGCCTAATTGGCTTTTATTAGCAATTCGTAAACTGACCCGCTTAGTCAATAGAACAGACAAGAGCTCCATTGAGAGTGACAGAATGGTAGGATTTTGTAAGGTGGTTTGAGCAGGAACAAGGAAACACCATAGTACAAAAAGCATATTGGTTAATATCCGCTTACCTGGTTACTTCAGGTTATCTTGGTTACTTTAGGTTACGTTCCTTGTGTAGCTTAAAGCAGAGGGAACTTCCTTTATCATGCCGATTAAGGTTGACTGGGCTCCTTTTCTTTTTTGGCAACCTGGCCTGTCTTGGGATTTTCCTACTTTTTAAAGTTTCAGTTTGATTACATGGCACTTAACATGAGTGACTCCATTTTGGGTTGGCCTCTTGGGACCCAATGCAGGAATTCAGTCCAAAACAATGGCCTCCCCAAAGTTTATTTAACAGTGGCTGTGCACCCCTCTCTTTTTAGCACACCTTTTGCCATGTGACTAAGCCATCCTTTTTATCCGGTGCCACAGTCTATTTCTTCACTCCCCAGAATTTAAGATGGTCTTGTGAATTACTCTGGTTTACAAAATGAGCCAGAAGAAATATGTGAGTTTTAGAGGCCAGACTCAAGAGGTCTGGTGAATTCTGCCTTCAGCCATTTGGAACATTGTCCTTTAAAGTCCCTGAAGTGAGGCCGGGCGCGGTGGCTCAAGCCTGTAATCCCAGCACTTTGGGAGGCCGAGGCGGGTGGATCACGAGGTCGAGAGATCGAGACCATCCTGGTCAACGTGGTGAAACCTCGTCTCTACTAAAAATACAAAAAATTAGCTGGGCATAGTGGTGCATGCCTGTAATCCCAGCTACTCAGGAGGCTGAGGCAGGAGAATTGCTTGAACCCAGGAGGCGGAGGTTGCGGTGAGCCAAGATCGTGCCATTGCACTCCAGCCTGGGTAACAAGAGCGAAACTCCGTCTCAAAAAAAAAAAAAAAAGTCCCTGAAGTGAGCAGGTCTGGCTGCACTGGAGGATAAAAAGCCAGAAGAAGAACAAAGAAGATGCCCCAGCCAGCAACCAGTACCACATTCCAGAGATGTGAGTATGACCATCGTTGACCTTCTGGCCCAAGTGCTTTCTCTGAATGCAGCTGCATGAGCAAGCCAGGCAAAACTAGAAGGGGAAGCTGCCCAGTTAACCCACAGAATTATGAGCAATAAGAAATCATTGTCTTGGAGGGAGCGGCGGCGTTGGGGAGGGGAGTGGGAATCATTGCCTTAAGCCACTACATCTGTTACGCAGCAATATATAGCATTCATTCAGCTTATGTCTCATGAGCACTCCCAGTTCTTCTGTAAGTTCTTTTTTGGTTCGAGTTAGCTCAAATCAGTTTCTGATGCTTATGACCAAAGGCCCCTATGGAATAGATTTTGAGGGGTTAAGAAGCTTGCTCAGATCACACAGCTGTAAGTAGCAGCACTTCGTCTTGAACCCACATCTGTCCCACTCACTTTCCGCAGGTCCTTGTTGGCGCCCTCCCTCACCCCTTCTAGTCTAGTTTCCTAACTCATTTTAGCATCTGGAGATGACTGACCTTTTGTAATAGATGCTTAGAAGAGGTAATAATCAAGCTGTGAACTGGAATACTGAGGTTGTCATCCAATAACCAGGTTGGCAGGTTGGTAGGTTGGTAACCATAGAAGGGACTTTTCAAACTGGAGAAATAGGGTGTTGAGCACAAAGTGGTGAATATTTTGAGAGTAATTGAAATATAATTGACATAATAAAAAAAGTGCATGTATTTCAAGTGTACGATTTGATAAGTTTGGTTATATTATATATACCTATGAAACCATCACCACAATTAAGATAGTGAGACAGCATAGCTATCACACACGAAAGTTTCCTTGTACTCCTCGCTAATTCCTCCCTCTCTCCTGCCCACATCTCTCCTTTTCTTAGGCAACCCCTGATCTGATTTCTGCTACTATCAATTCGTTTGCATTTCATAGAATTTTATATAACTGACAACATACATTAAGAACTCTTTTTCTCTGGCCGAGCACAGTGACTTATGCATGTAATCCCAGTACTTTGGGTGGCTGAGGTGGGAGGATCACCTGAGATCAGAAGTTCGAGACCAGTCTGTCCAACATGGTGAAAACCTGTCTCTACTAAAAATACAAAAATTTGCTGGCTGTTGTGGTGGGCACCTGTAATCCCAGCTACCTGGGAGTCTGAGAGGGGAGAATCACTTGAACCCGGGAGACAGAGGTTGCACTCAGCTGCGATCATGCCACTGTACTCCAGCCTGACTGACAGAGCAAGACTCTGTCTCTAAGAAAAAAAAAAGAGAACTCTTTTTTCTCTAGCTTTTCCCACTTAGCATAATTATTTTGAGATTCAGCTGTGTTGTTCTGTGTACCAATAATTTATTTCTTTATATTGCCAAGTAGTATTCCATTGTATATATATAGCATAGTCTTTTTGTCCATTCAAGGACCGTTGAAGGCCATTAGGTCTGTTTTGGGTTATTAAAAACAAAGCTTCTGTGAACATTTATCTACAAGTCTTTGTGTGGCTGTAAGCTTCCATTTCTCTTAGGTAAATATCTGGGATCATAAAATAAGTATATATCTAAATTTCAAAGAAGCTACCGAACTTTGACAAAATGGTTGTATTATCTAACATTCTCACCAGCAATGTATGAAGGTGTCAATTCCTTCACATTCTTGTCAAAACTTGGTGTGTTCAGTCTTTTTAACTTTGACCATCGTAAAAACAACTTTTAAAATTATGTTCTGTCACAAAAAGGATAGATTCTTATTGAACCCATATCAAATATTATATCGTCATGGATATGGTTTGGATCTGTGTCCCCACTCAAATCTCACGTTCAGTTGTAATCTCCCAATGTTGGAGGTGAGGCTTGCGGGAAGGGGATTGGATTGTGGGGACAGCTTCTCATGAATGGTTTAGCATTGTCCGCTTGATGCTGCTCTTGTGGTGGTCAGTGAGTTATTGTGAGATCTGGTTGTTTAAAGTGTGTAGCACCTCTCCACTCTGTCTCTCTCTTCCTTCTGCTCTGGATATATGACGCACCTCACTCCCCTTTTGTCTTTTACCATGACCTGAAGTTTCCTGAGGTCTCCTGAGAAGCAGAAGCTGCCAGGCTTCCTGTACAGCCTGCAGAACCGTGAGCCAGTTAAACTTCTTGTCTTTATAAATTACCCAGTCTCAGGTGTTCTTTATGGCAATCTGAGAACACACTAATACAACCACGAACATAAAAATACTCAGTAATAGTTTCTGAATTATGGAAGGATTAGTCAGGAAAAAAGATAAATGTTCCATTTTTGTTATAGAAATATATCTACTAAATTGTTACATATTACAGCTAACTTAGGAGAAAAAGGAATTCCTTATGTCCAGAAAATAGAACATTAAAGAACAAACAGTGTTCCAAACAAAAAGCCATACAATTATAATCCTTCTTTAGTTGATTCAGTCCTACGTAATTAATTCTTGTTTTGCTTGATCATGGGTTAGCAGTTTCATGAGTCTGCCAGCTTCTCAACTAGAGTTCTGAAAATCCTCAGTCCGGCAGCATGATATTAAAGTTATTTAGGCCATATCAAGGATTGGATGGGGGCCAGGGAGATTGATGGGTAGAACATTTTTAAGAGAAGTAATTACCAAGAAAATATCAAGGGGAGGGGAATTCTTGCTAAACTGACTTTAGCAGGATTCTTGCTGAAGGCAGACCAGAGTGATTAGAGGTCAAGGTTGGGGGATTCTCACTAAATTGGCTTAGCAGGATCCTTGCTAAAACTGAACTAGGCAGGCTGGAGTCCAAGGATGAGGCCTGTTAAAAAGAGGGTTGAGGGGGCCTTTCTAAAGTTTGGGCACTGAGGCTGTCTGTCGAGGACCCTCCATATGTAGTATTTATGATGGTATTTTGGCTGGCATAAATAGAGTTAATATTTTGTGCCTTCATAGCAAATCAAAGAAGAGCAGAACATTTAAGAGCTATCAAGATATCATGCTGGCCTTGGAACTGACAGCTTGAAACAAAAAAATAAAAAATGTTCTGCTTAGTTCCCCTGATAAACCCTTTAAAGAACTGAACTCCAACCCTGGTAACCATTACCTACTTCATAAGTAGGAAATGGTTTGATGGAAATCGCAGGCAAGAAGAGAAGGCCATAACTGTTTGAAGATGGGCAGATTCTGACAAAGACTCCAGTCCAGAAGGGCAGGAAAGAGAGAGGACTTTCCTAAGCCTTGAGCCCAGGCATAGGCCCGGGTCCCCAGTCTGGACTCTGGCAAGAAACAGTCAAAGATCCTAACAAAAAATGTTATATTGTCTCAATTCATGTTTTAAAATGTCGGTGTAGGTAGTGGTATCTATCTCTGTTTTTTTTTGTTGTTGTTGTTTGTTTGTTTTTTTGAGACAGAGTCTTGCTCTATCGCCAGGCTGGAGTGCAGTGGTGCGATCCCGGCTCACTGCAACTTCCTTTTTCCAGTTTCAAGCAATTCTCCTGCCTCAGCCTTCCGAGTAGCTAGCATCCTAGGCATGCACCACCATGCCTGGCTAATTTTGTATTTTTAGTAGAGACAGGGTTTCTGCATGTTGGTTGGGCTGGTCTCAAACTCCTCAGGTGATCCTCCTGCCTCAGCTTCCCAAAGTGCTGAGATTACAGGCATGAGCCACTGTGCCCGACCCAAAAGACTATTAAGAAGGTCCTGGCCGGGTGTGGTGGCTCAAGCCTGTAATCCCAGCACTTTGGGAGGCTGAGGTGGGTGGATCACAAGGTCGAGAGATTGAGACCAACCTGGTCAACATGGTGAAACCCCGTCTCTACTAAAAATACAAAAAGTTAGCTGGGCATGGTGGCACGTGCCTGTAATCCCAGCTACTCAGGAGGCTGAGGCAGGAGAATTGCCTGAACCTAGGAGGCGGAGGTTGCGGTGAGCCGAGATCGCGCCATTGCACTCCAGCCTGGGTAACAAGAGCGAAACTCCGTCTCAAAAAAAAAAAAAAGAAGGTCCTAACACCATAAAAACTGTAGAAGAAAATCTAGGCAAAACCATTCAGGACGTAGGTATAGGCAAGGACTTCATAACCAAAACACCAAAAGCATTGGCAACAAAAGCCAAAATAGACAAATGGGACCTAATCAAACTCCGCAGCTTCTGCATGGCAAAAGAAACAGTCATTAGAGTGAATTGGCAACCAACAGAATGGGAAAAAATTTTTGCAGTCTACCCATCTGACGAAGGACTGATATTCAGAATTTACAAAGAACTGAAACAGATTTACAAGAAAAGAAACAAACAAGCCCATTCAAAAGTGGGCAAAGGATATGAACAGACACTTTACAAAAGAAGACATACATGAGGCCAACAAACATATGAAAAAATGCTCATCATCATTGGTCATTAGAGAAATGCAAATCCAAACTACATTGAGATACCATCTCTCGCCAGTTAGAATGGTGATCATTAAAAAATCTGGAGACAACAGATGCGGGAGAGGATGTGGAGAAATAGGAACACTTTTACACACTTGGTGGGAGTGTAAATTAGTTCAGCCATTGTGGAAGACAGTGTGGCGATTCCTCAAGGACCTAGAAATAGAAATTCCATTTGACCCAGCAATCCCATTACTGGGTATATATCCAAAGGATTATAAATCGTTCTACTATAAGGACACATTCACATGAAATGTTCATTGCAGCACAGTTTATAATAGCAAAGACCTGGAACCAACCCAAATGCCCATCAATGATAGTCTGGACGGGGAAAATGTGGCACATATACACCATAGAATATTATCCAGCCATCAAAAATGATGAGTTTGTGTCCTGTGTAGGGACATGGATGAACCTGGAAACCATCATTCTCAGCAAACTGACACAAGAACAGAAAATCAGACACCACATGTTCTCACTCATAGGTGGTTGTTGAACAATGAGAACACATGGACACCGGGAGGGGAGCATCACACACTGGGGTCTGTTGGGGGGAAATAAGGAAGGGACAGTGGGGGGTAGGGAGTTGGGAAGAGAGAGAATGGGGAGAAATGCCAGATATAGGTGAAGGGGAGGAAGGCAGCAAATCACACTGCCATGTGTGTACCTATGCAACTATCTTGCATGTTCTTCACATGTACCCCAAAACCTTAAATGCAATTAAAAAAAAAAAAAAAGAAGCTCCTGCTCTAGAGTCAGCTGTAAGAACTTCCACTGTTCTCAAAGAGCACCAACAGCTCTGCTATCTGGCATAATGGACTTTAGACGTAATTTTCACTGAAGTAGGTGAAAGTAGGCGAAGTACAGCTGTTCCAAATGTTATGGACTGACTGGAAGCACTGTATCAGATTGTATCTCCTTGCATGGACCAGGTATTGCAACCTAGAAAGCCTAGTGGGTGACATATGCCCTTTCAGATGTTGTCTCTGATTCAGGATTTGAATCAGGACTTTTATCCGCAGCTCGTACGAAGGTTCCTGCACCTGACCCTGACTAGCCTCGAAGCTAAATCGTGCTGTTCAAATACTGTCGCATCTGCCTTAAGTGACCTGTTATGCAAGTCTCCTGTCAGTGTGCCAGCAGAGCAAAGCCCCAGTACTTGGTTGAGTTTACAGAACTGGCTGTACCACGTTTTTGAGCCTGCTGGCTTCTGAATATTTATTTTATGGCTGCATTCAGCCTGAGACTTGCTTTCATTGTAGCATAGCACCTGGTAATGAAGTTAAGGAGACCTGTGGCCCTCACCTACCTCTATTATGGGCCCACATACAAGTGTTTGCGTTTCTCAGTTTAAGGAGGTTTTCAGAAGCCCTGAGGCTGGAGTAAGGTATGGTTAAGGACTCTTGTTGTAGTAGAAATGTCCTTTACTATCTTTTATGGCCCTTTGTATTTCTGCATATTGGTTTTTCACCATTAATAATAACCCGCCTCAGTTCTTTTCTTAGAAGGACATTGAACACTAACTGTATGGCACTGAGCTAGAGGTGAATGAAAGTGGAGCTCCCTGCAACTCCAGGAACCATTTTTAAAGTGTGTCTGTCTGTGTTGATTTGGTAACATTGACCTTTTGAGTAACACTTAAGGCAAGGCTGAAATTCTTGCAGTCAACAAGACCCCCAAGGCTACAATTTCCACGTGGCCTGAGTGCAAGCTGTTTTTTAGTTTCGAAAAGCATAGAAAACCACCTCCATTCTAGCTGGTTTTTGCATCGAGGTGGGTTTTTCAGTTGTTTGTTTTTTCGCATTCTCTAAGCGCCACTGCCCAGTGTGGTATGAGTACTGCTCTCTTTCTGCTCCAAGTCTCACTTTTTTTTTTTTTTTTGAGATGGAGTTTTGCTCTCCCCGTCTTGTCACCCAGGCTGGAGTGCAATGGCACAATCTTGGCTCACTGCAACCTCTGCCTCCTGGGTTCAAGTGATTCTCCTGCCTCAGCTTCCTGAGTAGCTGGGACTACAGGTGTGTACCACCATGCCGGCTAATTTTTGCATTTTTAGTAGAGTGGGAGTTTCATCATGTTGGTCTTGAATAGTCAGACTGGTCTTGAATTCCTGACTTCAGGTGATCCGCCTGCCTCAGCCTCCCAAAGTGCTGGGATTACAGGTGTGAGCCACCACGCCCGGCCCCTACCTCACATCTGTGTCCCACACATATAACTTTGGTTTTGTAGGTAAGAAAATGCTTACTCCTTGCTGTTAATTACACTGTGAGATTCCCTTTTGAGAACCCCACAAATAAAGTCAGCAAAACCATCAGGAATCCTTAGGCTCATTAAAATTCCAGACCCTGTGAAAACAGTATTTCCAGTTGAATCTTAACATGAACAAAGTGATGAGCTGAGAGTGAAACGTGAGTGTGGGATGAGCGAGTTTGGACATGAACAACACGATACATAGAGGAGGCGCATCTCTTGTTGACACTCACTTGTCCATGTGACATGCACTAGTGAATACCACGAGTGTGTGTCGTGGCAAGCCTGCACCACGGAGCAGGCGCAGGGGGCTGACCGTGCTGGGTCACGGCAGTGAAAAGTCATGTGAAAAAAAGCTACCATCCATTTCATTTTTTTTCGCTTCTCACCTTGAACTCAGCTTTGTGACCACTCTGTGAAAACAAAACCAACACAGATACCCTGCCACAGAATTGCCATGTGTTACAAGATTCCACAGAGGTGTTACTGGACAGCAAACAGTGCTTTTAGAAAGGGCCTGTGCTCCCTGTTGGTGGCAAAATGAACATTCCCTTAGGAGGGCAGATCCCTTTTATTGAACGGCCAGAGGATGGGGATGGGGAAGAGGGTTGATGGTCTGACTGGGATTTATGCCGGTGGAGTGCAGTCAAGTTGTGCTTATAAAGGCCTTATGCTTCCTCAGGTCGGAGCAGGGTGAGCCAAGTTGGTTCTGTGGATGCACTAAACTACAGGGACCCTTCTTTTATACAACATTGAATATTTATCATTAGGTTTGATATAGCAGAAAGACTCCTGGATTTGGAATCGGAAGCTCTGGACGAGAAGACCCTTATGTAGTCACTGTACGGGAGGACTATCCCAGGTTCAGGGCTGAGGCCCATACAAGAAAAGACAGATGAAGAAGAGAAAAGCATACACGTTCACTTAATCTAATCGAAGTTTTACACGACACGGGAGCCTTGGTAAGGAAATGAAGACCCAAAGAGACAGCTCAGCCTGGCTTCTTTTGTGTAGCGGGTTTGATGAAGGGTGGCCAGGTGCCCGGAAAGGTGACTGGGGAAAGAGTGTGAGCTGACGGTAATAAACTGGGGGAAACTGAGCAAGGCCTTGTTTGTTCAGCTTCTTCTCTGTGGTCCTATTTTCGGAAATAAGGATGTTTCCTTTCTCCAGGTCTAGGAGGACACCGCTTACGGGAGGGTCTAATGATGACCTGCTTCACGAGAAGGTCAGAAGATCCTCGGGTTTATGACCTGATTCAGGAGGAAAGGCAACAGGAAAGGTGAGAAAGAGCTTCCTGCACGTGCCAGCTCAGATTCTTTCAGCTTAAGATGTTCATTGTGTCAAGTTACCACATTTTGGGATAGCGTATCCTGAACCCTGTCATTACTTAACCATTCTGAGCATAAAGCTGTTTTTTTGTAAAATGCAGGTACTATCTCACTTTTCAGGACAGTTTAATCAGAGGAATAGGTAAATGTGCCTCTGCAGGTACCAGGAGCATAGTACATGCTCAATAAATGTTTTTGCTCTCAATCTAATTTAAAAATTAATTATATAGGTGTAATCCTTGCATGTCTCTTATTTTTTAAGTTGGACTCCACAAGGAGGTTGTAAATGCATCCTTGATGGTAAGGATCCTAGATTGCCTTTTGTTGAAAAGTCAACAGCAGCAAGTGAAAGGAATCACTGTACCTTAAATTTTTTGTCAAATGGATGTCACCAGTTTCTAAAAGTACTTAAAAAACGCTGATATTACACAACTTCTTCCTAGCTCTGGAGACATCCTAGAGTTTGTCCTTATGACTCAGCTAAGAAGACCTCTCAGGACGGAGGGTGGGACAGCTGGGCTGAAGTTGGGAACTGAGAGAGTGATGGAGAAATCCCCTCTCCATTCTGTGCTCTAGGACAGGGGCCAGGGCCCACGTGCCGGTCTTGTTCATTGCCTCGTTGGCCAGCAGGCTGCCCCTTGCTCTCGCTTTCAATACACCAGCACCTGTGCCGGAAAACACAAGAAAAGAGCGCACGTTCTTCAGACTTTTGTGATCCCTTTTGTGTTCATTCGCATGAACTGGAGAACCAGAGCTGGGAAAATCCCCATGGCTGTGCATGCAAAGGCGTGCTCACAGGCGACTCCTCCCTGGGTACTAGCTGGAACAACAAACACTCTGTTATTTGTTCTCTGAGGCCCACATGGTTGAACTTGAGTCTGAGAAAGCATCTTGTCTGATGGGTTCACCCAGAAGCATCTCAGGTCAGCACAGAAAAATCCTGACGTCAGGGCCATCTGTGTCGCATTGCCTTGACCAATCTGTCACCCTGAGTGTGGTGGACACTGGATTGACTCTGGTTGTTGAGGCACGGTTTTCCTCTTGCTCTCTTTAATATAACTTCCTTCCTTCACTAAAAATGAGGTTGAGAAAGTATGTTGAGGCTTAAATATTTCAACAAGATCAAACGCCCAAAGCCAGGAGCTTCCCAGTGTTTCTGAAGCTCTTTCCCCTTTTCCAGAATCAATCCCCTTTTTCTACAGACTGTCATCCATTAAAACACAAAACTCTGTCAACATCACCGCTTCTGTTTTGAATCTTCCAAGCCTGGGTTTGGTAAACTATTTTCAATTCATTGACTGTTAATCGTTCATTTATCTGCATGTTCAGTGACACCAAAGCATTTGCTGTGTTCCTTTTATGTGCTAGTCACTGAATTTTACAGATGAACAAAATGAAGCTTGGAGGATAATAACTTCTCCAATGTCAGCTGCTAGGAAACAGAGCTGGGATTTGAAAGAAGCTGCACAGGCTTTCAGCCTGATGCATTTTATTCAATACACCTAATTTCAACAGCTGGCAAAACTGGAAAACTGATGATAATCTACCTGTAATTAGGATTCTTTCACTTTTTTTTTTTTGAGTCAGAGTCTTGCTCTGTTGCCCAGGCTGGAGTGCAGTGGTGTGATCTTGGCTCACTGCAACCTCTCCCTCCTGGGTTCAAGCAATTGTCCTGTCTCAGCCTCCCTAGTACTGAGACTACAGGCATGTGCTACCATGCCCAGCTACTTTTTGTATTTTTAGTAGAGACGAGGGTTTGCCATGTTGGCCAGGCTGGTCCCGAACTCCTGACCTTAGGTGATCTGCCTGCCTCGGCCTCCCAAAGTGCTGGGATTACAGGAGTGAGCCACCGCACCCGACCTATCCTTTCACTCTTAAAGGAACCTTTCCAGCTATTCCAACCAATGGGCTGCCAGCATTACCTTCCTAAATAACTTTGTCTTTATCATCTCTAGGTCAACATACCATCAGTTCAGGAGGAAGAAAATAAGTTTGAGATTAGAGATTGGGACTATTGGTTCAGAGGCCAAACCTTAATTGCAATATCTCCTATATTTTTATTCATACTTGAATAAATACATTTTGTTGAGGAAATACATTTTTCTCTACTCCCCTATGTTCAGTGGTTGGGGGCCCTGTGAATTAAATTGACACAAAAAAGACTAACAAGAGAGAAAAACAGATACAATCATGCATGGTAGCACAGGAGTTCACAATGAAATGTGACTAGAAGAGGCCGTAGAATTTGGGGCTTATGTACTATCTTAGGCTGGACAAAGGAGAGTGGAATTTGGGCTTCTGAGACGGGAGGTAAGTTACGGGAAGGCGAAGGGAGAAAATGTGTAATAAACAAGTGTTGTTTAATAACATTTGTTAGGCAGATAAGAGTCGCCTCAGGTGCTAAAAGTTGTCTCTGGAATATTTGTCTTCCTGGTATGGGAGAAGGAAACACCTTTGCCAATGGAAATTTATGTCCTGTTTTTAGATAGAATAGGGGATGGCAGACAACTAATTGCCTTCAGCTCAACACAATTCTGATGCCAAAGTGGCATATTTTGGAGGGGCATGTTCTAGTTCCCGTCGTACCCAAGACCATGAATCTGCAGTCCTGCTTGTCTTAGTACACATGGCTTCCACTGTTATTTAGCTCTTTCCCAAGGCTGTAAGCTATTTAAGGGGAAGAGGTTTCTTTAGTTTTGTGTCTGTGCCATTCCCTCTTAAACGCTACTGTTTATTTAACACCCATGATATCTCATGTTCTTTACCTACATTACCCCCAGAACACTTCCAGGTAATATAAAAATCTCCATTTCACAGATGAAGACATTTAGCCTCAGAGAGATTCATTGGTTTACTCAAATCATTCTGCAAATCTGTAGCAGAGGACTTAGGATTTGTTCCTAGATCTTTGTATTAGCCAGGGTTTTCCAGGGAAACAGAACCAATAGAATGTGTATTTAGGTATATAGAGAGATTTATTTTAAGGAAGTGGCTCACGTGATTATGGAGGCTGGCAGGTCCACTGTCTGTAGGGTGAGCCGGCAGTCAGAAGACTCAGGGAGGAGAGGATTCTATGGTCCAGGTCTGAAGGCTGTCTGCTGCCAAAATCCTTCTTGCTCGGGGGAGGCCAGTCTTTTGTTCTATACAGGCCTTTGTGAACCCCCAACATTTGAGACAGATCTAAGTTAATTTAGAAAGTTTATTTTGCTATAAAAATTAGCCAGGCATGGTGGTGGGTGCCTGTAATCCCAGGTACTTGGGAGGCTGAGACAGGAGAATCACTTGAACCCGGGAGTCAGAGGTTGCAGTGAGCCAAGATCATGCCATTGCACTCCAGCCTGGGTGACAGAGCGAGACTCCATCTAAAAAAAAAAAAAAAAAAATAGAAAGTTTATTTTGCAAGGTTGAGCATGCATACCCGCGACACAGCCTCAGGAGGTCCTGGTGGCATGTGCCACCAGGGTGCTTAGAGCTCAGCTTGGTTTTATACATTTTAGGAAGACCCAAGACATCAATCAACATATGTAAAACAAACATTGATTTGGCCTTGAAATGCAGGACACCTTGGAGCAGGCAGGGGGCTTCCAGGTCACAGGTAGGTGAGAGACAAATGGTACATTCTTTAGATTTCTGATTAGCCTTTCCAAAGGAAGCAATCAGATACGCATTTATCTCAGTGAGCAGAGGAGTGACTTTGAATAGAATGGGAGGCAGGTTTGCCCTAAGCGGTTCCCAGCTTGACTTCTCCCATTAGCTTAGTGATTTTTGGCATCCTCGATAGTTTCCTTTCACACCTTCAACTGATTAGATGGGGCCCACCACATGGGGAAGGGCAATCTGCTTTACTCCAAGTCCCTCAAGTTAAAGGTTAATCTCATCCAAAGACCCTCACAGAAACATCCAGATTCATGTTAAGCCACTTATCTGCACACTGAGGCCCAGCCAAGTTGACAGAAGATTAACCATCAACATTTTCTGGTAGCAAATTTCACACTCACTTCTTTTTTATCACATGAAAGTTCTTCTCAGCATGGGTTAGTTGGTGACCTTGAGTCAAATTCAAGCTGTGCATGTTAACCTGAGGCAAAAAGCCTCCACCCCCGCCCCCCACATCTTATGTGAAATGCGTAATTACCAATTTAAGGTCTTTGTTCACAAATAAAATTTCTAAGGGATTTTGTTTCTCTGAAAACTTTTTTTTTTTTGAGATGGAGTCCGCACTGGCCAGTGTCTCTGGAAACTTCAAAGGCCAACCTGATGTGAGTGGTTTTATTAAAAAGTAGAGACATTCTCAGAGGATCCTGTCTCTGGAGCCAGCTTTAGGGACCTCTTGGTTAATTCTGGAAGACAATCTAATACCAGGAAGTAGATGAGATGAGGAGAGAGACTAGTTTTTTGTATTTAAGCAAAGCCACTTTGTTCTTACTTTCTGAAATGAGAGAAAAGGAAAATATAAATTGATTGACTATGGGCCAGTCATTGATAGCACGTGTAATTAAGTTTTCCTAAAGTTGCAGTTATATTTTAGCCTGCTTTAAATAGCAGTTTTGCTTTCAAGATACTTAATTTGATTAAAACCAAAAGCACAGGCTTTAAGAAAGCTCATTTCCCAGAATGTGTTTCTGTGATTCTGGAAGCTTTTCTTGGTGGGGCTGAGATCAGAAGCAGAGCCGTAAGATGAGTGGAATGGTGGGGAGGGGCGTGGAGTCAGAGGAGAGGAACTTACAAGTGGTCTGGGATGAAAAGTCTTGGGAACATGTTTCGTCTGTCTTTTCAGTCAAAGACCCCGAGGCAGAACTCTCTGCCCGGAGGTGTTCCAAGCTTTTATTTATTTTAATATTTGTGCTTTTTTATTGTGAAGAAATAGACATAAAATTTGCCATTTTAACCATTTTTAGGGGTACCCTACGCTGGCATTAATTATATTCACAACGTTGCGTAACCACTGCCACCATCTATTGCGAAAATGTTTTCAATATGTTCATCATTCCAAACAGAAACTCTGTATCCACTGAACAGCAACTCTGTCTCCCCTCAGACCCTGGTAACCTCTCTTTTACTCTCCGCTTCTATGAAGTTGCCAATTCTAGGTGCCTTGTATGGGCAGAATCACACGGCGTTTGTCCTTTTGGGTCTGGCTTCTTTCACCTAGCAGCATGTGTCCAGGGCTCGTCCATGTTGTCACCTGTGTCAGAACTTCATTCCTTTTTATGGCTGAATAATACCCCATTGCAGGGATACATTTATTTATGCATTTCTTTCTTTCTTTTCTTTTTCTTTTTTTTTTCAACAGAGTCTCGCTTTATCGCCCAGGCTGGAGTGCAGTAACTTGATCTTGGCTTACTGCCACCTCTGCTTCCCGGGTTCAAGTGATTCTCCTGCCTCAGCCTCCCAAGTAGCTGGGATTAGCTCACCACCATGTCCAGCTAATTTTTGTGTTTTTAGTAGATATGGGGTTTCACTGTGTTGGCCAGGATGGTCTCAATCTCTTGACCTCATGATCCCCTGCCTCTGCCTCCCAAAGTGCCAGGATTACAGGCATGAGCCGCTGTGCCTGGCCAAATGTTATACTTTTTTTTTTTTTTTTTACAAAAACAAAAAACTAAAATCTACACAAACGATTATTTACTCCTTAAAAAACATGTAGGACAGCTGGGCCTGGTGGCTCACGCCTGTAATCCCAGCACTTCGAGAGGCTGAGGTGGGTGGATCACCCGAGGTCGGAAATTAGAGACCAATCTGGCCAACATGGCTAAATGCTGTCTCTACTAAAAATACAAAAATCAGCCGGGCGTGGTGGCGGATGCCTGTAGTCCCAGCTACTCGGGAGGCTGAGGCAGGAGAATCGCTTGCACCTGGGAGGTGGAAGTTGCAGTGAGCTGAGATCACACCACTGCACTCTAGCCTGGGCAATAGAGCAAGACTCTGTACCAAAAAAAAAAAAAAAAAAAAAAAAATGTAGGGTGATTTGAAGTTTTAAAACATTTGTGCAGAGAACATACTACAGAAGAGAACGTGACTTTTCCAGTTGCAGAATGTTTTAGTCTGATTTTCGGGAAGCCCCATGGCAAGCAGACGTCTTTTGTTGCTTATCCCTCTGGTTTTGTTCCGTCATTTGCTTTCAACCCACTTCATCATTATGCACTACTTAATCCACATAGTAAGTAAATTAATAATTATTAATTATTACTAATAGATTAATAAGTATATTTAAAAGAATTCATAATAAAATAAACCTGATTCATGGTATTTGTTAATAATTTAATAATTATGCTATAGGAAATTACTCAGTAATTAATAAAAATTAAAATTGATTGCTTTTTGTCATATTTATTCATGATTCTCTGAAAGGCCTCCCCCTGGATATTCCTGATTCATTGCCAATAGGCCTTACTCTCTTGAAGGAGCCTTAAGGTTCCTTCTCTTAACCTTACTCTCTTAGGAACTCTAAGGAACCAGCCTTTTAATCCTGGAAACATTTCTTAGAGTTGACAGTCATGTTGCAGAGACACAGACTGAATGTTCCTGGAGGGTGTTTATGCTCAACTCACATGGAAGTCATCACCCTAAGTCATCTTGCCATAACACCCATGCAGTCTAGGTGCTGGTTAATAACTAACTTTGGGTGCAAATTTACAGGACTATTTACCAGGACTAGGTATTAATGGATCAGACATGAGAGGGAAGTGAGCTGTAGAGAATTTAAGTTGCAGAGAAGAACTTGAACCCAAATCCTCACCCCATAAATGCTGCTGTTCCCTTCTCCTCTGAATAGTCCATTGACACTGGGGAGTATGGCTTTGAGGCGTAGGAGGGCACAGGGCTTTGCAAAGTTCAGTTGAATTGGCTGATGAAAGTCCTTCAGGTGTTAGGAAGCCAGGAGCCTTGTCAGACCTCCACTGACGGGAAAGCTTAGACTAGTCCGTTCACATGTCCAGAATTATCACTTTTTAGTTCACAGGGCAGGTCTGACATTGCTGGAGGTGGGTGTTCCTGCTGCAGATAGCTGGGCTCTGTTGCTAGCGGTGATCGTCTTGTTGTGGGCTGAATATTAAGGCCTAGGTCATATGCGCAAGTGTGAGCCTCACTCCTTGGGTCTAAAATTTGAGGAATTAAAAAATGCTTAAAAGGAGGATTCTAGGTGGTAGGAGTTAAGTATGGCCCCAGGGTCTTGGAGGCAGTGTGGAGAACCTAGATGAAGATGAGAAAGCTGTATTTTTAAATTTTTATTTCTATTTTGTGAGATGGCGTCTTGCTCTGTTGCCAGGCTGGAGTGCAGTGGCGCAATCTCACCTCACTGCAACCTCCGCCTTCTGGGTTCAAGCGATTCTCCTGCCTCAGCCTCCCGAGTAGCTGGGACTATAGGCACCCGCCACTGTGCCAGGCTAATTTTTGCATTTTTAGTAGAGGCGGGGTTTCACCATGTTGCCCAGGCTGGTCTCAAACTTCTGACCTCAGGTGATCCGTGTGGGCCTCCCAAAGTGCTGGGATTACAGGTGTGAGGCACTGCAACTAGCTGAAAGCTAGATCTTCTAAGGCAGAAAATTCGGAATTCTCCGTTTGCTGTCCCATAACATTGTCAACATTTCGGTTAAATGGGTCAAGGCTGCATTGGCTGTGTAGCTGGGGAGGTAGGCTGGGTGAGGCAGCAAGGAGGGGAAGATATTAGAAACGGAACGAGGGAGAGGCACCTCTCCCTACAACCATGCTGTAGGGACCATGCTTTAGGTCAACAGGCCTAAAGGGACAGAGCTCTGTGACAGAGTCCACCTCCTCTCCTCAGCACTGGGGGCACGAGGGATTTCCTGAAGCAGATACCTTTTTGTGGTTCTTTTAATATTTCAAGGTCAAACAAGAGAGTGCCCCTGTGCCCCTACACAAAGAGAAGTTCAGTACGTGCGCCTCTTTCATGCTCTCTCTTCTGCCCACAGTGTGTCGGAGGTTCCAGTGCTGTGGAAATTCCCCTGGCCTCCCACCATCATTGGCTTATGACTATCCACCTCTGAAGTTTTCGTCTCTATCTGTTACCACGCTCCGCCTTGGAGTCTGTCGAAACACTGGAACTTGCGACCTGATGTTAATAGGTGCCCAAATCATAAGGTTAAAAAATAATTTAATGGAGACATTTCTAGAAAATAGACTCCTCAAAAATTGCAAGCAGGGGCTTCCTAAAAGAGATGAAACTGGCCGGGCGTGGTGGCTCACGCCTGTAATCCTAGCACTTTGGGAGGCCGAGGTGGGCGGATCACGAGGTCAAGAGATCGAGACCATCCTGGCTAACATGGTGAAACCCTGTCTCTACTAAAAATACAAAAAAATTAGCTGGGCATAGTGGCGCGTGCCTGTAATCCCAGCTACTCAGGAGGCTGAGGCAGGAGAATTGCCTGAACCCAAGAGGCGGAGGTTGTGGTGAGCCAAGATCGCGCCATTGCACTCCAGCCTGGCGCTTGGTGACAGAGTGAGACTCTGTCTCAGAAAAAAAAAAAAGAGAGAGAGAGATGAAACTGAAATTTACCTGTGGGGCAGACTGTTCCCACTTGACTGGGTCCTCATCACTAACTAGGGTCAGTTGTACGTGCTTGTGTAAGGAACTAGTCTCCGTCACTTTGTTTATGGTACCCACGGGAGATGGCACAAAACGGGAAGATGTGATCCCTGTTCCCACACGGATTGAGAGTGAGTTCTACTGCGACCTGTGGGCACCCAGCACTTGCCGGCTCCTGTTGCTGTGAAGCTGTATTCTTCTTTGTGCAGGTGTTTCTAAGAGCAGGAACGCTCCTAGTGGCATAGAGCAGGAAGGACAAACAGAATCACCTCCCGACGCTGGAGGAGAGAATGGCGCCAGGGCGAGCTCTGGCCCAGTGCTCTGTGCAGCGGACCTCTGGGTCCCTCGGCAGATGCAGGTCCCCACTAATTCAGATGGCTGCAGGGCCCAGGAAAGCAACACACAGGACTAAAAGAGACCGTGGGCATCTGCAAACTGGAGAACATGAGCTCCAGTTAGAGGAAGGAGCCGTGTCTTAAGCCATTTTGTGTTACTATAAAGGAATACCAGAGGCTGGTGTCTATACACACGATGGTTTATTTAGGCTCACGATTCTGATGGTTGGAAAGTTCATGGTCGGGCGTCTCCTTCCAGTGAGGGCCTTGCACTGCTTCCACTCAGAGTGGAAAGCGGAGGGGAGCCATGTGAGCAGATCGCGGGGCAAGAGGAAGCAAGCGTGCTGGGAGGCGCCGGGGTATTTTTAACAACCAGCCTCTCTTGGGCACTAATAGAGCGAGAACTCATTCATCTCTTTGAGGAGGGCACCACGACGTTCATGAAGGATCCGCCCCCATGACCCCAACACCTCCCACCAGGCCCCACCTCCAACAGCAGGGATCACATTTCAACAGATTTGGAGGGACACGCATCCCCACTACAGCGGCAGCAGCAGAGCTCCAGTGATGGCTGACGTGCAGATCCAGAGGCTGAATGTCGTTTTCCAGAGAAGACAGAAATTTTGATTTTTTTTTAATGTAAAATATCTCAATGGGAATATTGGTGACAACTCATATATATTTTTTAAACTGCATGACCCAAGTGAAACAGATCTGAGTGCCTGATGTGCAACCTCTGGACTATGATGTGCAGGAGGAATTGTGTGACTGGGGTCAGGAAGCAATGCTGCCGGGCCATGGGTAAGGGATAGGATGGGGACTTCCCCAAGTGGAGTGGGAATTCCCACTGCCAGTCCTTCTGGAAAGTGGCCCATCCTAGGACAGGAACTGAGGGATAGGGAGGCAGAGTTTGCTTCCCACGGGTGGAGGAACTCCTTCCCTCACAGACTCTCTGGAGGGCTGGCCTGCATGGCGGGCGGGGGACAGGTGTGCTCACAGCACACCTGCTGGTGGGGCCACAGCATCCTGGTGGGGCAGGTCCTGCCCCAGGGAGGCAAGCCCCGGGACCTGACTGAACAGCCCACAAGCAGCCCCAAGTTTCCTTGTTTTGAGCGTCCCTCCTGAAACTTCAACCCAGGCCTAGTTAAAAGGTGATAGCCCAGCTTAAGCCAGGTGTGGAGGGGGATGAGGAGGCGCAGGGGAGAAGGTGGGGAGTGTGGGCCCCTTTTGCAAGGCCTGAGCTGGAGGGCCCAATGGCACCAGAGCAGTGGTGATCTTGAGAGTTCCAACAGCTGGGAAGCCAGTCCTGGTCACTCAGGGGGAAGAAGAGCAGACGCTGGGGAACATGTTCCAGAACACGTGTGACATAGCCCAGGGGAACCCCCAGAAATAACAGAAAGGTGCTTTGAGGGGTCTAACTTCCTGTGTGGGCAGACGGGGAATGCATGCATTGGCTGCAATTAGAGTATTGATGGAAACTTGCCCCCTTTTTCATAGCCACAGGTGGTTGAAGCTGGGCCCTTCGTTTGAAGAAATGACTATAGATAATTTGCCTGGAGGTTTAGTGTTTACAGAGTGATCCACTAACACCATCTCTTGGAATCCTCACAACAGCAGTGGGGAGAAGGCATTGTAGGCATAATCTGTGTTACAGATGTGGAATCTGGGGCTCACAGTTTGGACGACTTGCTGGAGGTCGTGAAGTTAGTCAGACCGAGCTGAGATACAAACGCAGGTCTCAGAACTCGACACCTGGGGTTTTCCTCTCTGCCTGGCACTCGGGGACAAGGTGAGGGGATGGGCTACCCTAGCCACTGTTATGGGTTGAATTTTGTCCTCCTAAAAGATGTGTTGAACTATCTGGATGTGACCTATGGATGTGGCCTATTTGCAAATTGAGTCTTTACAGATGTAACCGTATTAAGGTGAGATCACTAAGGTGGGCCTTAATCCAAAAGACTGATGTCCTCATAAGAAAAGGGAAATTTGGCTAGGCATGGTGGCTCATGCCTGTAATCTTGGAATTCTGGGAGGCCAAGACGGGAGGTTTGCTTGAGGCCAGGAGTTTGAGACCAGCCTAGCAACACAGCAAGACTGCATCTCTACAATTAGAAAACAAATTTTTTTTTTTTTTTTCAATTACCAGGGTGTGGTGGCTGGCCTGTGCCTGCGATTTCAGCTACTCAGGAGGCTGAGGCAGGGGGATTGCTGGAGCCCAGGGGTTTGAGGCTGCAGTGAGCTATGATTGTGCCATTGTACTTCAGCCTGGGCCACAGAGCAAGAACCTTACTCTAAAAGGAAGATGAAGAAGAAGGAAGAAGGAGGAGGAGGAGGAGGAAGAAGCAGAAGAAGAAAGAAGGAGGGGGAGGAGGGAAAAGAGGGGGAGGGGGAGGAAATTTGGACACAGGTGCACACAGGGAGGAGAAGACCATGTGGAGACACACAGAGGGAATGAGACCACGTGAGACGAATCAGGGTGATGCTGCTAACAGCCAAGGACCTCCTGGGGCTACTGGACATGGGAGAAGCAGAGGAAGGACCCTCCGTTCAGGGCTTTGAAGGGAGCACGGCCAGCTCACACCTTGAGTTTGAACTTCCAGCCTCCGGAACGGTGAGGGAATGCTGGTATTGTTGAACCCCGCCCCCCGCCCCCGCCGCCGACCCCGTGTTTGTATTTATGCCGGTGGCACAGGTAGAAATCGGTGCGCAAGTGCAGGTTCAGGGCAAGGCTGGGGGCACACTCGGGGCCTCGGCGTCTCCCTGGCTGGCCTCTTGCCCAGGATGACTGACAGAGGGGGATCGTGTGAGCAGGCAGCTCTTCTCCTCTTGATCTAACCCCAGTTCTCACTCGACGGGTTCATGACAACTCATTCTTCTAGCGACCGAGTCTTAAATTTTCCTCTGCTAGTTTCCCTCAAGTGCGCCTCGTGAGCTGTGATTTCACTGGGAATCTTACCCCATTGTCTGTGTGCTTTTCTACCAAAGCTTTCAAATCAACTCAGTTAAACCACGTCTATAGTGGTTTTCCATTTTCCTTTTCTTTCTTTTTCAATGGTTGTGATTTTATCAAATGGATTTATGTATTTTGATGTTTTTTTTTTCTTTTGAGTTTACTTTTTTTTAAAGAGCCACTTTTTGGCTTAGAGCAAAATTTAGCAGAAAGTCCAGGGAGACATCCCCTGCTCCCACACAGCCCCTCGGCTATGGACGTCTGGCACCGAGGGGTCCGATCCCTACAAGTGAGGAGTGTATCTTGATGCGTCATTATCACCCAAAGCCCGCGATTTACACGAGGGCCCACTCCTGCTGTGGAGCCGCGTTTCTTTTCCCAGCGTGTTTTTGTCTCCTTTTTCCCTCTTTAACCTTCCCAAACCCTGTGCTGTTTGGAAGAGCCATCATCACTGTTCTACCGATGAGGACACTCAAGGAAACAGCTGAAAAGTAGAACCAGGACTCAAATCCAGATCTCATAACTCTAGATCCAGTGGTGGTGGCTTCCTCTCCTTACTGCAATGCTGAGACTCCCTTCTGAACTTGTGTTACATACCTGCCACTAACACACACACACACACACACCCCTACACACCTTGAGAGGCTGCTGCTAATTGTTCTTTAGACATCCCGCACAGCCCCCAGCACGCGGTAGATGCTTAACAGATATGCCTTACATTGAAGTTGAAAGTCTGTCTCAACACTCTGCTCTCATACACTCTCCTACAAACTCATCAAATAATAGATCATCGATTCTCTCCCTCTCCCTTCCTTTTAAACATCCTGGGGCGTAGAATACCTAATTTAGGGAATTCCCACATCCCGCAGGTGTCCTGGGAGGTGGGCAACACTTCAGCAGCTTCCGCAGTGCGGCAGACTCCTGGGCGCGATGGGCTGGCTCCCACACGATCTGTGGGCCTACGCGACCCGGAAGTGCCCCTCTGGGTGTGGGTCGAACACCTCCCATTGCTGCAGTGCAGCTTCTGCTGGAGTGAAACAGGATGCTTGATTTCTACTGCGTCAGTAGCCACACTGCCCAGAGGTCCAAGAGAGGAAGTCAGAGCAAAGCCCATCAAAGCCCTCCCAGAACAGCAGCGAAATTCCAAGTTGTCAGGTTCTAGTTGTCCCCATATGGGTGGTGGCCCTGCGTTGCATTGAGCCACCAGGACTGTCTTGCTGTGCCTCGGAAGCCCCTGACCACAGAAGGTTGACCCACTGAGGCATGTGCTGGGCTGATGCAAATGTCATCTCCAGCCCCTGTTGTCAGCTAAAGGTCAGCAAGTGAGGTCTCTGGCATTTGGGGTCTGCGGCGGCAAGTGAGTGCTATAAACAGCTGAAGTGTGTGAAGTGTAGAGACCACGTCCATCTAATTGGCGTCTATGGGGCTCAGTGCCAGGCTGGGCCAAGTGATGATTCAGGAAGGGTGTCTCAGGATGCAGAGGTGGACGGGCCTTTAGCGTGTTCTCCTCCTCTGTCCTGCAGACCGAAGCCTCTGCCTGCCCTTCCTGTCCTGAGCATAGCATTCAGGACAACCACACAGCCTCTATGAGGTCATAAAAATAATGAGACCAAGAAGACTTGACCCAAATCAATGTTTTCTTTGCAGAAACCCCATAGTGTGTCTCGTGCTGCAGAGGCAACCACCTGGGATCTTGGAGCCTCTGTTCCGCCCCCTGCCCACTTTGGGGAGGGGTTTTATGTGCGGCAGCCTCCATCCTTTGGAATCCTGTGTGTGCTGTGATGGATAAAGACCATCTCCCTGATGCTAAAGACCATATGCTAATGACCATCTCCCTGCTGGTCTTTATAGCTTTGTGTTATTTTGCTTTCAGAGAACAGAGAAATGTGAGTAAGAACAGAAACAAGGCACAGATGTCATCGGCTTCTTCCCCAGCATTACAGAACTGCTGCTGCAAGCCAGTAGTTTTGAGGAATGATGAAAAACATGTGGTTTTCCCCAATTTCCAAGAATCAGAGGCAGATTCTAGGAGGGTGAAGATGGTCTGGGCTTAAAAATAGTCATGCAGCACATCTGCTGAGGAAATAGAATGCCCATTAAAATGACAAAACAGGAGTTGGTGTGTGGGCTGTTTCTACATTGCACATAAAGGCTTCATCAGTGAGGCTCAGCCCAGGAACTGCCTGCCCTGGAGGTTGGGGGCTCACAAAGAAAGATTTCCCTCCACGAAGAGTAGGGAGCATGCTGGTGGTGAGTCATAACCCCCTGTAATGTATCCTCAGTTTGCCTGAGAAAAGTTTCTAGGACTCCCCCTCCCCCCAATAAGTTCATTCATTGGTTCCCAGACATGGCAGGTTATACCAGATCTCTCCCAACTGGTCCCAGCGTCTCTCCCTGCAGATTGCTCAAGTGTCCACAAATAGTCCACTGGGTTTTGTTTCCTGTTTCTTCCAATTCTCTTTTCTGCTTGACCAGCTCGTACTTGAAGATATGGGCTTTGGGAGATTCCTGGGATTGCTGCCAGACATTGCCTGCCCTCATCTGAGTGAGGGGTGTAAACCCAAAGAGTATCTGAGACAAGTCTCAGTTAATCTAGGAGTGCAAGTGCAGGTTCAGGGCAAGGCTGGGGGCACACTCGGGGCCTGGCCTCGGCGTCTCCCTGGCTGGCTTCTTGCCCAGGTTGACTGACGGAGGGGGGATGGTGTGAACAGGCAGCTCTTATCCTCACGACCTAACCCTAGTTCTCACTCCATGGGTTCATGACAACCCATTCTTCTAGCGACTGAGTCTTAAATCTTCCTCTGTTAGTTTCCCTCAAGTGCGCCTCGTGAGCTGTGATTTCACTGGGAATCTTACACCATTGTCTGTGTGCTTTTCTACCAAAGCTTTCAAATCAACTCGATTAAACCACATCTATAGTGGTTTTCCATTTTCCTTTTCTTTCTTTTTCAATGGTTGTAATTTTATCAAATGGATTTATGTATCTTAATTTTTTTTTCTTTTGAATTTCCTTTTTTTTAAAGAGCCATTTTTTAGAGCAAAATTTAGCAGAAAGTCCAGGGAGATCCCCCCTGCTCCCACACACAGCCCCTCAGCTATGGACGTCTGGCACCGAGGGGTCCGATCCGTACAAGTGAGGAGCGTATCTTGATGCGTCATTATCATCCAAAGCCCACGATTTACACGAGGGCCCACTCCTGCTGTGGAACCACGTTTCTTTTCCCAGCGTGTTTTTGTCTCCTTTTTCCCTCTTTAACCTTCCCAAACCCTGTGCTGTTTGGAAGAGCCATCATCACTGTTCTACCGATGAGGACACTCAAGGAAACAGCTGAAAAGTAGAACCAGGACTCAAACCCAGATCTCATAACTCTAGATCCAGTGGTGGTGGCTTCCTCTCCTTACTGCAATGCTGAGACTCCCTTCTGAACTTGTGTTACATACCTGCCACTAACACACACACACACACACACACACACCCCTTTGCCAAGGTTAAGGACATGCTCACGACACAGCCTCAGGAGATCCTGACCACGTGTGCCCAAGATGGTGGGCCCACAACTTGGTTTTATACATTTTAGGGAGACGTAAGACATCAATCAATACATGTGAAATGTACATTGTTTCGGTCTGAAAAGTTGGGACAACTGGAAGTGGGGGCTTCATAGTTGGATTCAAAGATTTCGGATTGGCAGTTGATTGAGTTGTTATCTAAAGACCTGGAATCAATAGAAAGGGATGTCCGGGTTACAGTAAGGGGTTGTCGAGACCACGGTTTTATCATAAAGATGAAGCCTCCAAGTAGCAGGCTTCAGAGAAAATAGGTTGCAAATGTTTCTTCTCAGACTCAAAGAGGCTGTTCTATCAGTAATTCCAACAGGGAGGAGGGTATCATGAGGCATGTGTGACTCCCCTTCCCCTCAGGGCCTGAACTGGTTTCACAGGTTAAGTTTGGAATGCCTTGGCTGACAGGCCATCCATTCGGATGGTTGGGAGGGCTAACTTTCTCTTTGGTTTACATGGATGTGCACTCAGTGGCCTGGCTGTCCGTGAGTCTAACCTGGCATGGTGCACACTTTGAGTTATCTCATTCCTGCTCTGTGCCCTCATTGCATGAGAGCCTCACATGCAGGAATCACATCTCCTCCTTCTTCTCCAGAGTACAATTGTTTCTTTTGATAAATATGCACAGACCTCCAATTTTGTTCCAACTGCTGTGGTAAGCTCTGTAGATGAAGTGGAAAAAAGTAAAGAAGTAAAGACATGATTGCTGCCTGTATTCGTTTTCTAGGGTGGCAAAGCTTCACGGATGGGGCAGCTGAAATCACAGTAGTTGATTGTCTCACAGTTCTGTAGGCTGGAGATCCCAGATGGGGTGGCCGGCAGGTTGGCTCCTTCTGACAGCCATGTGTTCCTTCCAGCTGTGATTTGCTGGTGATGTCTGGGGTTCATGGCTTGTAGAAGCTCACCTTAGTCTCTGCCTTCATTCTCACCCAGCCTCCTCCCTGTCTTTCTCCACATTCACCCCTTTTAGAAGGACACCAAGTTTTTGGATAAGAGGCCACTCTAATGACCTAATTTTAGCCTGATTTGCTCTATGATGACTCTATGTCCAAAGAAGGCCACACCCTGGGGGACAGGACTTCAAGATTTGAGTTTTTAGGGGACACATTGTCCCAAGGCTTCTGGTGTAGCCGGGTGGGGGCCGTGCTGCACAAGGACACACAGGTGCACACTGCACGTGCTCACCTGGGCGGGGTACCTTGTCTGTGGCTGGTGAGCCGGAAAGGCTTCCTGTGAACCGTGAGGGACTTCCGACACCAGAGGGCCAAGTCAGAATTACCCAAGGGGTGGGAAAGGATGTTTGGAGCTGAAGAAAAGGCATGGGGGAAAGTCTTGAGGCAAGAGAGAGTGTGGTTCCTTTCAGAAACCTCAACAACATGACCGGACACAGCACAGGGCAAGAACGGGGACTGGCAGGGCTGAAGCTTCAAGGAAAGGAAAGCCTCCGTTCCAAAGGGAGCGCCTTGGGTGCCCTAAGGAGGAAAACTGGACTTTGTCCTGAGGGCAGGGAGAATCTCTCAAAGGTTTTAAGCACGGGAAGAAGGTGATACGTGGCAATTTTGCAGAAGCTCACAGGCTCCTAGGAAAAACAGGCCCTGAAGGAAATCAGTAATCTTGGGCAGTGAGGCTGACTTGAAACGTCCCTGGGCCCCAGGAGCGCAGATGCCAGGGCAATGCCTGTGCGCGGGAGGGTTCGGCCAACGCTGAGTAGTCTGGTTCAGGCCCCTCTTCCCGCAGCAGAGAAGCCTGGTGCGCTGCCCCCAGGGGTCTTCGCTGGAGGGATCTGGGAAGCCGGTGCACACCTGGGCTGCGTGCATTCTTGATGCCTTTTGGCTTAAACATGGAGTTCATGTCCTCACTGCTTGTTGCCACTGCTGCTGCTGCTGCTGCTGTTATCACTGACGGGATATGGACTGAGCCGCGCCACATGCTGGGGTGACCCTAAAAACCTGCCATGAGTCTCTCTGGAGTATCCCCAGTGCGGGAGTCCAGGAAGGGCAGTTGAGTAGATGTCGTGCAGCCCAGGTGTGCAGTGTTGATGAAGTCTGCAGTGATGCACAGTCGTGCCCTGGCCTTCACAGTCACTCACCACTCACTGGGTCACCCAGAGCCACTTCCAGTCTGCAAGCCCCACTCAGGCTAAGTGTCATCCACTTTGCCCAAAGCAACTGAGAAATGTTCACTTCTAAATAATAATAGCTATCCCAGAGCACCCCCGCCCCCCAGTCTTTTTTTTCAGTACTAACGTTGTAACCCACACCGGGCTAGAACAGTTATCTCATGAATAGAAATGGTGGCAGGGGTTCATGAGGAAGGGACAGGGCGATACTGGCAAAGATCCAGGGGAAGCTGGAGTGGGTTTTGTGCCTGAGGGGATGGTGTACCTCCCTACAGCTGCCAGGAGGGTCACAGCCCCTGAATGGGGAGCAGGCCAGTGTGACTAGGGAGGCAGAGGTGTACCCAGGACATAACAATTCACTGCATGACCCTGAGAGTGAGTGCCTTCTTGTGGCTAGGGTGGCTGCAGGGCAGCTGGGGAGGGGACTGGGGCAGGCTGCTGGCCCACGGGTGGCCATGCCCATCATTCACAGCCATTTCCTCTCCTGTCATTTCCTGGAAGCATCATATCAGCCCTGAGGTTGGGGCACAGGGATTGTTAACTCTGCTGTAAGTGAGAAAGCAGAGCCGGGCTGAGCCACTGCCCAAGAGGACTAGTGGTGAGAGAGTTGGGCTGGCTGGGCTGACCCCTCCTTGACCTCTCCCTTTCCTCCCAGGGCTCAGGGCTATGGAGATGCAGTACCTCCTCTTTTACCAATCCCTGGAAACAGGATTGGTTAACTAGGCAAGTGACTGTCAGTTGTACCTTAAAAATTCAAAATGGGGAGAACAGATAGGCGCAGGTGTGGCTGTACCAAAGAAGGGCTTAGAAACCACGGGCCTCCTGTGCACGCAGCAGTGTGGGCGGATCTGAACATTTCTGTGCTGAGTGAAAAGGGTAAGAAACAGCAAGAGATGCGTGGTGCAACACTCGTTAGGTAAATTAAAAATACACATAGAAAGCCACTGTATTTTTAAGGAATTGGCACAAATAAAAATACATAAACACATTCCAATGGTTACCTATGAGGAGGTGAGGGAAGTAGAAGTCCATAAAAAATAAACCACAGGAAGGGCCTTGCCCAGCCTTCAATTGAAGGCTGTATGTCTTCCACCTCTGCAACCAGAGGTACCACAACTCCAAACAAATGAACAGATAAAAAACAAGACAACACCCTGAAAACACCACAGCAGCATTATCGTGTGGCTTGTGTACCAGCTTGGATTCATTCTCTCCATCACATTCAGGTACACCTATCAAATGTAGATTAGGTCTTTTCACATCATCCCATATTTCTTGGAGGCTTCGTTCATTTCTTTTCACTCTTTTTTCTCTAATCTTGCCTTCTCATTTTATTTCATTGAGTTGATCTTCTTTCTTCTGCTTGGTCTATTTGGCTACTGAAACTTGTGTATGCTTTGTGAAGTTCTCGTGTTGTGTTTTTCAGCTCCATTAGGTCATTTATAGTCTTCTCTAAGCTGTTTATTCTTGTTAGCATTTTGTCAAACCTTTTTTCAAGGTTTTTAGTTTTTTTGCATTGGGTTAGAACATGTTCTTTTAGCTCAGAGAAGTTTGTAATTACCTACTTTCTGAAGCCTGTTTCTGTCAGTTCATCAGACTCATTCTCCATCCAGCTTTGTTCCTTTGCTGGTGAGGAGTTGTGATCCCTTGGAGGAGGAGAGGCATTCTGATTTTGGGTGTTTTCATCCTTTCTGTGCTGGTTTCTTCCCGTCTTTGTGGATTTATCTACCTGTGGTCTTTGTAGTTGGTGACTTTTAGATGGGGTTTCTGAGTGGATGTCCTTTTTGTTGATGATGAAGTTATTTCTTTTCTGTTTCTTAGTTTTCCTTCTAACAATCAGGCCCCTCTGCTGTAGGACTGCTGGTGGTCCACTCCAGACCCTGCTTGCCTGGGGATCACCTGCAGTGGCTACAGAACAGTAAGGGTTGCTGGCAGTTTCTTCTTCTGCTGTCTTTGTCCCAGAAGGATACCCACCAGATGTCAGCCTGAGTTCTCCTTTATAAGGTGACTTTTTGGATATACGTGGGTTGGGGAGCTGCTTGAGGAGACACTCTGTCCCCTATAGGAGCTCAAGTGCTGACCTGTGAGCTCCATTGTTCTGTTCAGAGCTGCTGGGCAGGTACATTTAAGTCTGCTGCAGCGGAACTCATAATCGCCTTTTTTCCCCAGGTGCTCTATCCTGGGAAGATGAGGCTTTATTTATAAGTTCCTTTTTATGGAATATATAAATGTGCTGCTGCCTTTTTCAGAGCTGCCCTGCTCAGCAAGGAGGTAGCTTAGTCTTAGTCTCCCAGCAGAGGCGTTGCTGAGCTGCCATGGGCTCTGTCCAGCTGCTGCATGAACTTCCTTGCAGTTTTGTTTATAGGTGTATGGTTAGAACTGCTTTGGTAATGGCGGTCCTGCAAGCTCCATTCAATAATGGTGGAATGCCTCAGTAATGGTGGACTGCCTCGGTAGTGGCGGACTGCCTCGTAATGGCGGATGCCCTTCCCGCAACAGAACTGGACCGTCTCG
The DNA here is from genome assembly GCF_048565385.1 of Saimiri boliviensis. Classification (NCBI taxonomy): domain Eukaryota; kingdom Metazoa; phylum Chordata; class Mammalia; order Primates; family Cebidae; genus Saimiri; species Saimiri boliviensis. The sequence continues at coordinate 115,842,999 of NC_133451.1, read as the reverse complement.
GGTCCAGCTGAGCTTGCTGCGAAACTCTCAATCCAGAGCGTTTCAGATTGCTGGTCTTTGTAGGGATGGGACCTGCCGAGCCAGATCACCTGACTCCCTGTTTCAGCCCCCTTTTTTTCAGTTGAATGGGCAGCTGTGTCTCCCAGGCATTCCAGGCACCGGTTGAAACGGCCGCCCAGATTTCTGTGAGTTTTTGTGTGGAGATCCACTGCTCTGGCTGCTGTGCTGGAGACTCATGGCACTTTTCAGCCCAGGAATCTCCTGGTCTGTGGGCAGTAATAACGCGTTTGGAAATGCGGTGATCACTCACCCTCTGCATTGTTCTCACTGGGAACTGCACTCCAGAGCTGTTCCTATTTGCCCATCTTCCCTTATGATTTTCTTAATAACATTTTCTTTTCTCTAGCTTACTTTTTTGGGAGAATCCAGCATCTAATAGTCACATACTGCATGAGGGCATTTTGGCGAGTGACACGTCGCATATATGACAGTGGTCCCATAAGATTTTTATTTTTGTTTTTTGAGGTAGTCTTGCTCTGTTGCCCAGGCTGGAGTGCAGTGACATGATCTCTGCTCACTGCCACCTCTGCCTTCCGGGTTCAAGTGACCCTCCCACTTCAGCCTCTCGAGTAGCTGGGATTACAGGCGTATGACACCATGCCTGGCTAATTTTTGTATTTTTAGTAGAGATGGAATTTCACCATGTTGGCTAGGCTGGTCTCAAACTCCTGACCTCAAGTGATCCATCTGCCTCAGCCTCCCAAAGTGCTGGGATTACAGGCATGAGCCACTGGGCCGGGCCTCATAAGATTTTAATGGAGCTTAAAAATTCTTATTGCCTAGTGATGTTGGGGCTATTGTAATGTCGTACTGCAACACGTTATTCATGTGTCTGTGGTGATGTTCGTGTAAACAAACCCACTGAGCTGCCGTCATCTGAAAGTATAGCACATACAATTATGTATAGTATATGATAGTTGATAATGATAGTGGATAATGATACACCTGGATTATGTACATATTATACTTTTTATCATTATTTTAGAGCATGCTCCTTGTACTTGTATTTTTTAAAGTGTGCTATAAACCAGCCTCAGGCAGGTTCTTCAGGAGGTTTCTAGAAGGATGCATTGCTGTCATAGGAGATGACAGACAGCTCCATGGGTATTACTGCCCCGAAGATCTTCCAGCTAGACAAGACATGGAGGTGGAAGACAGAGACATTGATGATCTTGACCCTGACCCTGTGTTGTGTCTGAGTTTTTACAAAAAAGTTCAAAAAGTAAAAAATAAGAAAAATGAAAAATTTAAAAAGCTTATAAAATAAGAATACAAAGGAAAAAACATTGTTTGTATAGCTGTATAACATGGTCGTGTTTTAAGCTAAGTGCTATTACCAAAGAGGCAAGAAAGTTGTAAAAAAATTTAAAACTTTAGAAAGTAAAAAAGTCACAGTAAGGTAAGGTTAATGAATTATTGAAGAAAGCATGTTTAAAGTAAATTTACTGTAGCCCAAGTGTGCAGTGTTTATAAAGTCTGCAATGGTGCATAGTAATGTCCTGGCCTTCACAGTCACTCACTTCTCACTCACTCACTCACTCACCCATAGCGACATCCAGTCCTGCAAGCTCCATTCATGCTAAGTGTCATGGACTTGCCCCAAAGCAACTCAGAAATGTTCACTTCTAAATAATAATAGCTACCCCAACCCACTTTTTCTTTAGTACTTTCTATATTACCAGTTGAAGTTCAGAGCATTTTCAGTGTTTTACTTCATTTAACCTTCTGTGTGAACATATGAAGGTGGGTGTTTCGCTCTTGTTGCCCAAGCTGGAGTGCAATGGCGCAATCTCAGCTCACTGCAATCTCCACCTCCCAGGTTCAAGCGATTCTCCTGCCTCAGCCTCCTGAGTAGCTGGGACTACAGGTGCGAGCCACAATGCCTGGCTAATTTTGTATTTAGATATGGGGTTTCTCCACATTGGTCAGGCTGGTCTCAAACTCCCGACCTCAGGTGATCCACCTGCCTTGGCCTCCCAAAGTGCTGGGATTACAGGTGTGAGCCACTGTGCCCAGCCTTAATTTTTTTTATTTTTAGTAGAGACAGGGTTTCACCCTCTTGGCTAAGCTGGTCTTGAACTTCAGACCTCTATTATGTCCATTTTTATAGATGAAAAACCTGAAGCTTAGTTAAATAATTTATCCAAGGTCACATGGTAATGAAGAAGGGATTTGAACCAGTTATTTCAATTCAAAAGTATTCTTCTTTTAATTTACTAGATTAGGGGTCAGCAACCTTTTTCTGTGAAGAGCCAGAGAGTAGGTAAATATTTGAGGCTTCATGGGCCACAGTCTCTGTCTTAACTACTCAACTCTGTCTTGTACTGTGAAGGCGGCGTAGGCAATAGGTAACCAAATAGGCATGACTGTGTTCCAATAAAACTATATTCACAAAACAAGTGGTAAGCCAGGTTTTGACTGGAGGGCTGTAGTTTGCCAGTCTTTGCCCTAGACAATGAAAATAGCTTTATTGTTTTTTTCATGGTTCTATATTTGCCCTCTTCTAGAGGAAATAAGCATATGAGGTAGTATACAATTTAATGTTATATAGTCACCCGCAAAAAGAAAAATCATCACAGTCGAGAAAATAAACATATCCATCAACCCCAGAGTTTCCTAGTGCTCCTTTGTGATTTCTTCCCTTGCCACTATTCACTCCCCATTCCAGAGCAACCACTGATCTACTTTCTGTGCTATTGACTGGTTTTCATTTTTATAGGGTTTTATATGATAGAAACATGCAGTTGTACTCTTTTTGCATCTGCCTTTTTCGTTTAACATAATTATTTTGAGATGTATCCATGTTGTGTGTAGGGGACTTTGATGAATTCTAATTGATTGCTTTCTGTTCTTTTATGATCTATGCTTTTTGTGTTGTAGTTAAGAGATTTTTATAAACTTAAACTCACTAAGATTTTCTTCTGTCTTCTAGAAGTGTTGTAATTTTAGTTTTCTCGTCCCATAGTTTCACTCTGATCCAATTCAAGTTAATTTGTTGTGTATGGAATGAGTGAAAATCAAGATTCATTTTTTTTTTTTTTTTGGCATGTGGCTAATTTGCCCACTACCATTCACTCTCCTCAGTCAGTTGCATTGGCACCCTTGTTAAAGATCAGCTGACCATATGTGAGTCTATTTATGGACTTTCTCTTTTATTCCATGGATCTATTTTTCTGTCTTTATGCCAATACCGTATATTCTTCATGATGGTAGATTTTAAACAAATCTCAATATTGAGTAAAGTAGTCCACCAACTTTGTACTTTTTCAAAGTAGCTATTATATTTGAAGTCCTTTGTATTTCCATGTAAATTTTAGCATCAGCTTGTCAATTTTGTATAAAAAAGCCTGCTGCAATTTTCATTGAAATTGTATTGATGTATAGATCAGTATGGAGAAACATGTAATCAGGACGTTGATCAAAAACATGATATAGCCCTTCATTTATTTACATGTTTTAAAATTTCCTTCAGAAATGTTCTGTACTTTTCAGGTACAGGCCTTGCATGTCCTTTGTCAGATTTCCCCTCTCAGTATTTCATATGTTTGGATGCTGTTTAATGGTATTTTAAAACCTCAGTTACAGATAGTTCATTGCTAGTATATAAAAATACAATTTGTTTTGTATATTGCTTTCTTACCCTGCAACTTTGTTAAATTTACCTATTCACTATAGTGGGTTTTTGGGTAGCTTCCTTAAGATTTTCAACATAGATGATTATGTCATCTATGAGTAAAGACAATTTTATTTCTTCCATTCTAATCTGTATGCCTTTCATTTCCTTTTCTAGCTTTATTGCATTGGCCAGGTCCTCTAGTACAATGTTGCATAAACATGGTGAGTGTGGTCACCTTTTCCTTTTCCCGATCTTAGATGGAAGACATTCAGTTGTTAATCATTAAGTAAATGTGAGCTGTAGGTTATTCAAAGATGTCTGCATCAAATTGACATCCATAAAGCGGAGAAATTTCTTTTTTATTCCTAATTTGCTGAGGGTATTTTTTTAAAGCAGGAATAGATGTTGGATTTTGTCAAATGCTTTTTCTCCACGTATTGAATAATCATATATTTTCTTTTTAACTCTGCTTATATGATAAATTACACTGATTGACTTTTGAAAGTTAAAACAACATTTTTTAAGTGTGTTAAAGCAACTTAGGATGAACCACACTTGGTCAAAATGTATTATCATTTTTATAAATTGTTGTGTTAGGTTTGCTAAAATTTATTAAGGATTTTAACAAATCCTTATGGGATATATTTGTAGTGTTCTTGCAATATCCTTTTCTGGTTTTAGCATCAGAGTAATGCTGGCCTCAGAAATTAAGCTGGAAAGTATTTAATTCTCTGTAAATTTTTGGAAGAGCTTGGATAAAATTGGTATTCTTATTTTCCTAAATATTTGATGGAATTCACTGCTAAGGCCATGAAACCTTATGGACCTGGATCTTTCTTTATGACAAACTTTTAAATTGCAAATTCACTTACTAGAGAAGAGGCTATTAATGTTATCTATTACTTATTGAGTGATCTCTGGTAATTTGTGTCTTTTAAGAAAATTTAAAACTTTATATAAATTGTTGAATATATTGGCACAAAGTTGTTTATAATATTTCTGAGTTGCCTTTTTAATATTGGTAGACTCTGTAGTGAACTAATCATCATTTTTAGTATCAGTAATTTGTATTTTTTTCTTTTATTCCTGATCATTCTGGCTAGAGATTATCAATTTCATCTTTTAAAAGAAGCAGATATTGGTTTTATTGATTTTCTCTATTGTTTTTCTTTTTCTATGTCATTAATTTCTACTCTGACCTTTATTGTTTCCTTTCTTCTGCTTTGGGTTTCATTTGCTTTTTGTTTGTTTAGTTTTTTAAGGTAAATGGTGAAGTTCTTGATTTGAGGTCCTTCTTCTATTCTATAATAGGCATTAAGTGCTATATGTTTCCCTCTAAGTACTGCTTTTGCAGCATCCAGCACATTTTAATATATTATCTTTTTATTTTAATTCAGTTTGAAATACTGTTTAAAATATTCCTAATTTTCCTTCTGATTTCTTCCTTGAACCTAGGTTATTTAGTAGTATGTTATTTAGTTTCTGATGAAGATTTTCTAGACATATTTCTAATACTGACCTCTTATTCAGTTACATTCCATTCAGTTCAATGAACATACTTGTATGACATTAATACTTTTAAATTTGTTGAGATTTATTTTATGTTCCAGAATATGACCTATCTTGGTACAGTGTTTACTTGGAAAGAATATGTATTCTGTTGTTGCTAGGTGAAGTGTTCCAAAAATGTCAATTAGGTTCAATTGGTTGATATTGTCATTTTAATCTTCTCTATCTTTACAGATTTTATTTATAGTTCTTCTATCAATTGTTGATAGAGAGTTGTAGACATCTCTGACAATACTTTTGAATTTATTTCTCTTTTTGCTCTTTTCTCCATTTTGTTTAATGTATTTTGAAGTTCTGATGTCAGATGCATAAATGTCTAGGGTTGTTATTACCTCTAGATTTAGTTGACCTCTTAAACATTGTAAAATAATCCTCTTTGTGTCTAGTAATAATCTTGGTTCTGAAATTTGCCTTGTGTAATAATAAAATAGTCATTCCCGTTTTCTTTTGATTAGTATTATCATGTTATATAATTTTCCATGTGTTTTCTTTTCACCCACTTGTTTCTTTATATTTAAAGTCTTATAGGCAGCATAGTTGGGTCTTGCTCTTTTATTCAATCTGACAATCTCTGACCTTTAGTGGTGGTATTTAGCTCTTGACATTCAATTTTATTGTTTATATTATTGGCTTTAAATCTACCACATATTCCATTGTTTTCTATATATTTCATTTGCTTTTGTTACTTTTTTCTTTTTAGTCCTTTTAGTGTTTCTCTAAGGTTTATAATTTACATCTTTCACCAATCACAGTCTAACTTAAAATAATGTTATACTACTTCATAAATAATATAAAAATCTTATATCAGTATACTCCCATTTCCCACTTCCCTGATTTTGTTCTAATGTTGTCATACATTTTACTTCTATATATGGCTTAGACCCCACTATACATCGGTACTAGTTATAATAATAAATAATCATCTCTTAAGGAGTCTTTAAAAATAAGAAACAATGTGGCCGGGCGCGGTGGCTCAAGCCTGTAATCCCAGCACTTTGGGAGGCCGAGGCGGGTGAATCACGAGGTCAAGAGATCGAGACCATCCTGGTCAACATGGTGAAACCCCGTCTCTACTAAAAATACTAAAAATTAGCTGGGCATGGTGGCACGTGCCTGTAATCCCAGCTACTCAGGAGGCTGAGGCAGGAGAATTGCCTGAATGCAGGAGGCAGAGGTTGCGGTGAGCCGAGATCACGCCATTGCACTCCAGCCTGGGTAACAAGAGCGAAACTCCGTCTCAAAAAAAAAAAAAAAAAAAAAAAAAGAAACAATGTTATATTTAACCACACATAGTTACTGTTTCTGGTTTATTTTACTTCTTTGAATGGATCCAGATTTTCTTCTTTTTGTTTCTTCCTTAAAAAATCCTGTAAATTTCCTTATTGTACAGCTCTGCTGGTGATGATACTTTTAGCTTTTGTATATCTGAAAACATTTTTATTTCACCTTTGTTTTTTGTAGGATATTTTAGCTGACTATAAAATTGAAGGTTGACAGATTTCTTTTTGTAGTGCTTTTAAGATGTTGCCCCACTATCTTCTGCTTGCACTTTTTCTGACAAGGTGTCTGATTTATTCTTATATTTATTCCTCTGTATGTAAGGTGTCTTTTTTCCCCCAGGATGCATTTAAGGTTTTCTGTTTATCATTGCTTTTAACAATTTTGAATATGAGATGACTTGTAGTTTTCTTCACATTTCTTGTGCTTGGGGTTTATTGAACTTCTTGGATCTGGAGTTTCATAGTTTTAATCAAGTTTGAAAGTTTTTGGCTATTAATTTTTCAAATATATTGTATGTCCTTTTTTGATCCTTTATAGACATTAATTGAACATATATGAAACTACTTAAAGAGGTCCCACAACTCACTGATGCTCTCTTCATTTTTATTGTCAGCCATTTTTCTCTCTGTGTTTATTTGCAGTTTATATTGTTTTTCTCTAAGTTTACTAATCTTTTCTTCTTCAATGTCTAAACTGTGATTAATCCTATTCAATATATTTTTATTTTAGAAATTATAGATTCCAAAAAGTATAAATTACATTTAAAAAATATTTTTCTCTCCTTAATATGTTCAATATTTATTCTGTTTTCTTAAACATACAGAATATAGTTATAACTATAATCTCTGTCTAGTTCTCTTAATTGGCTTTTCTCCTCAGTATGAGTGATATTTTCTTGTTTCTTTGGATATCTGGTGATTTTTTGTTGGGTGCCAGACATTGTGAATTTTTCTTGTTGGTTCCTGGGTAGATTCAAATTCTTATAGATATTCTTGCATTTTGTTCTTGGATGCAATTAAGTTGCTTAGAAACAGTTTGATTGTTTTGAGCCTGATTTAAGCTTTTTTAGGGAGAACAGAACACCTTTTAATCCAGGGCTAATTCTTCTCCAATATGAAAGCTAAACCCTTTAAATGCTCTATGAATTTTGAGGTTTTCTAACATTGGCTAGTTGGAAGACAAACTATTCTGGCCCCTGGCTCCCTTTGTTTCTTTTAGGCAGTTCCTTTTCAGCCCTGGATAGTTCCTCATAGGCACATTCTGATCAGTATTAGGCTGAAGTCTCCAGGATGACCCTCTGCAAGTCTTTGGTGTTCTTTGTGTAACTGTCTCCTGTCTAGTACTCTACCCTGCCAACTCTGTCTTGGTCTCCTCCAACTCCCAAGCTGTCTGCTTAACTCATGGAGACTGCTTATTCCCCTCCCTATGTTATGTCTTGGATACTGTATCCTGGCACTAACCTGGGTCAATCATGTGACTCAACTCTCTCAGGGAGCACTAGCCTGTGATGATTTATATTAAATATCTGAAAACCATTGTCATATGTATTTTGTCCAGTTTTTTTCTTTTTTTTTTTTTTTTTTTTTTTTTTAGCAGTTTCAGAGAATGGGTAAATCTGGGTCCTGTTACTTCATCCTGTTCATAAGTGGATGTCTTGGTAGATTGATTTATTTAGTCAAGTCATTTCCCAGTGACATCCCTAGGTTCTACGTCTACGTGCTGTAGTCTCTGAATCCTTGCATAGCTGCAAATACATTTCTTTTGCTGTAACAGTGAATGATAACTTTGCTACATGTAAGATTCTTAGACTGTAGTCCTTTTCTTTCAGTATTCTGTGTTTCCTAGTATTCCTTCCAATTCTTAGAATTGCAGAAAAGAAGTCAAATGTCAGCTAATTTTTCCCTTTGTTATGAAACTTGTCTTAAAGGTCAAGAAGTTTTTTTTAAAAAAGCTTGTCCTTGGAATTCAGAATTTTTAAAAACTGGGTGTGATCTAGGATATGATCACTCCAGCATGAAATGTATTAAGCTCTTTCAAATGAGCTTTCCTTCAAATGGGTATAATTTCCCCTTAGTTCCTTCATCATTATCTTTCCTCTATGTGTATCCTTTTTCTTCTGCTGGAAATCCTAATACAGGCTCGTCATCCACTATCTCAAGTATTTTTTTTATTTTGTTGTTATTTTAAAAAATAAATTTCTTACAAACATATTTGGTGGAAAAACAAAACCTGAACTGATGTGAAGCTATTTTTAGCCATGAAAAGTATTAGTGTAACTATATGTTTTGCTGCTGAAAGACTAAAATGTTTGATTTGAGAATCTATCCTATATCCTCCTTGGGATGTTATGTAGTATATGCAGTATGTAATATATATAACATGCAATATAATTTCTTTCTTTTTTTTTTATTTTTGAGGCAGAGTCCCACTCTGTCGCCCAGGCTGGAGTGCAATGGCACCATCTTGGCTCACTGCAACTTCTGCCTCCTGGGTTCAAGCAATTCTCTTGCCTCAGCCTCCTTAGTAGCTGGAAGACAGGAGCATGCCACTATGCCTGGCTAATTTTTGTATTTGTAGTAGAGACAGGGTTTCACCTTGTTAACCAGGATGGTCTCAATCTCCTGACCTCATGATCTGCCCTCCTCAGCCTCCCAAAGTGCTGGGATTACAGGCGTGAGCCACCACACCTGGCCTACGTGCAATATAATTTCTAAAAATTGAAAAAAAATCTAAATTCCAAAACCCTTCTGGCTTTCACAGAAGACAGTGTAGGTCTGTAATCACATATTTCTCTCCTGGATCTATCCCCAAGGCTTTTTCTCAGTATTCCTCAGTCTGAATTTTTCTTCTAGGTTATGTATTCTTATCCACTTGAATTTTCTGGCTACTAATATAGGTTTCAATTCTTGTAATCATTGACTTCAAATTACATATCCTCATCTTAACATTTGAAAGTCATGCTTTTATTTATGAAACAATTAAATTTCTTTTATGCTCTTTCTTTTTGATAAAGACGTTATATATTTTCTCCAGGAGTTCTGTTTTATTAGAGATCTGTAATAGTAACTATCCTGCGTGGGAACTCTTGTACTAAGTCTTGCAATAGTAAGAGTTCGGTTTGATTGCAAATGACTGGTTCTTTCTCACCACCAAATGAGTAAAAACAGCTACTCAGGCAAGACAGGTGTTTATTTTCACATAACCATGGACAATTCAGAACTGTTGGTATGTGGACTCCACAATTTTCAGAACCAAATCCTTCTATTTTGTTGGTTTGCCATCTTTGACATTTGAATTCCAAGTTGTGGGTGGAGTCAACTGTCACATCAGCAATCCCGCCAGCAGGAATAAGCTAAGAACTGGAGCAGGACACAGCATTTCCCTTTAAGGACATTCCCTTGAACTTGCATTTGTCCATTCTCTTTCCATTTTATTGGCCAGAACGTAGTCAAGTGATCACACTGACGTGGAAGGCAGTCTGAGAAATGCAGTCCGTGTTTGAGTGGCTGTGTGTCCAGGTGAAAATCTTTACAGACTGTGGGGAAAGGGGACATTAGGAGACTCCTTGCCATCTCTGCCACTGGCTGTTTGGTACCTAATTTTCCTTTCTCTTCTTATTATTCTATTCATTCTTCAATCGAGTCAAGATCAAGTAGTTGGGGTCTCTGATGTGACACAGACCCATGACTGATAGGAGGCCCGTGGTCTACTTTCCTGTGGGGCAATGACTCCAGTCAACTGTCCCTTAAGACATACGTCTTCTTGGAAATGGTAAAAAAAAAAATGCAATTATAGCTTTGCTATTCACGGATACAATAATAAAATACTGAAATACAAAGTTTGGAAGCAGCGGACTTAAATTAAATGCAGGCAGAACAGATAACAACTTTGGTGATAATAATCTTCACATGACACTTTAACTTTTCAAAAGTATTGCCACATTCTGAATATTATTGTACTGGATAGTGAAAATAATCATAATTTATTGACACTTATATTAGTTTTCTATTGTTGCTGTAAGAAATGACCACACATTTAGTGGCTCAAAACAACACACATTTACTATCTTACAGTTCTGGAGGTCAGAGTGTCGGAAATAGGCCTTACAAGGGTAAGGCCTTAGGGTGTTGGCAGGTTGGATTCCTTGTGAAGGCTCCAGGGGAGAATTCATTCCTCACCTCTTCCAGCTTCTAGAAGCCATCGGCATTCCTTGGTTCATAGCCTCACCCTCCTCTGCTGCTCATGCTGATCTCCTGCCTCCCCCTTCTAAAGATCCTTGTGATCACACCAGGCCCACCTGGCTACCCCAGGATAATCTCCCATCTCAAGATTCGTGGCTTCTTCATACCTGTGAAGTCCCTTTTGCCATACAAGGTAACATTCACAGGTTCCAGAGATTGGGGCATGTGTTTTTAAATCATGAGTGTTGTGGACTGAATGTATGTGTCACCTCTAAGTGCAGGTATCCCAAGCCTAACCCCCAGTGGGATGGCGTTTGGAGGTGAGGCTGTTCTTTGGAGCTCTACCTATATAACAAGGGTGGAGGTCCCCTGAATGAATTAGTGCCTTTATACAAGAGACCCCAGAGAGTGCTTTGGCTTCTTTCAGCCACAGAGAAAAGCTGGCTGCCCATGAGCCAGGAAGCGGGCTCTCACTAAACACTGAGCCTTCCAGTGCCTTGACCTTGAACTCTCCCACCTCCAGAAGTGTGAAAAATAGATATTTACTGTATAAGTCACTCATTCTATATCATTTTGTTACAGCAGCCCAATTAGGCAAAGACAGTAGGTTTTATTATTATTCAGGTATGGTGAGAGAAATGGGGTCAGGAGATGACTGCCATTACCTAGAGAGTGTGTTACTGACTGTTCAAGAGGAGAGGTCACACCACGCCATGCAGGGCCACACGGGCAAGCACCAGGATCAGTCAGGAGGTAGCAGGAATGAGAAGAAGACATGGTCAAGAGACTTTGTTATGGGTTGTGAGGAGGAAAGGTGGACAGGTAAGCAGGCGTAGTATTGCCTATTTTAAATAATTTCATTGGGCGCTCGAGCATCGTGGCTGTTTCTGGTTGTTTAATATCTGGCTCTGGGGTGATTAGGGCAGGGGCATAATGGCTCTGCAAGTGAGAGCTAGATGAAGGTGTCACTGGGACCAGGGGCTTCAGATTGGTGGCTCACATACAAAAGGCACACTTGCAGGTGAATCCCTTCCTACCACGAGGAACTGACCGGCCCTGGGAGGCAGAGTCTCTTCAAGATCAACAAGGCCCCAGAGGTCAAAACATCAGAAAGTACAGAAACTAAAAAGGCATGATTAGAATAACATGGACATCTTGTAATATAAGTATGATATTCAGTATAAGTGTTACATTCAGTTTACAGATGAGAAATTAGAGACTCAGATATTAAATCACAGCTGTCATACAATCTCTAAGAGCTAGAGACAGAATTCAAAGCCAAATCTACCCAAATAAAGCTCATTTTCCTTAAGTAATTGTTGATATCCCCATTTTACAGATCACAACCATTTATCAATGAAAACAACTCAATACAGGAGGCATCCTTCATGAATTCTTCCTCCCATTTCCACAATTCTTACAATTAACCTAACAATCTGAGCCAGTCTTCATGAGAAAAGGTGTCTCTAGAATGCTGAGAACATAGTCAACTATAGAACATAATGACCTTGTGGCAGAAAATCACCCACAATGTGGAAGAAAGGAGACCTTCATCATAGTTTCCTGTCGTGGATGGCTTCTCAGTGTGTTGAGATGTGCTATGACTTCCGTGGAAGGGCATGGCTGTATCCTTCTATGCATTTTGCATTCATTCCCGTCTGCAAATACCATTCCTGTCTGTAAATAACAGTCACTTGTTAACTCCAGCAGCTATTGACTTCCCTTTCTTCAGTAAACACTGCTGGGGGCTTGCTGTCTGATTCCTCCTTGCAGCCATGGTAACCGTTGTTGGGTAATGCATGGTTTCCAGGCTCCTGAACAGTAGTGAGCTTTTTTTTTTAAACCCGATGTCACATCCAGAACAAACAAGAGAAGCCCTTTTAACCATATCAGACTCCTATATATCAAGAGTCTTTTAGAAGAGATTCATAGGACCTAAGGTGTCTCCTCCAGCTGCTTTGGGAAGGGTCTCCACCAGTAGAGATCTGTCTCTATTCTGAGATGGAGAAATAATGATTAGAGACATTATGCATAAAACGCCTGCTGTGCCAGCATCCATAGGCGGACCCATTCAGTTAATCCTAGCCACTGCCTTAAACATAGGTACTCATATAACTGCCATTTTACAGATGAGAAGAGCTAAAATTTGGAACAATGAACCTGATATCCAGCAGTGAGGGTGGAGCTGGGATTTGGAGCCACTGTGAATGATTCTAAGTTAGAGCTGTATAAGTTAGTGCTGTAAAATATTCTTGCTGCTTCACCTGAGGTTTCCTGCACACACCATTTCCATTATGTGTACTATATTACCTACTAGCTTTCTTGTTCTTGAGGTGAAACGATAGGTCCTCTTCCTTCCCAACGAGTAAGCTTATACCTAGAAAATACAGACTTCCAGGAAATTGGTAAAACCAGGGCAAACTTTCCCTAACAAGGAGAAAGGTGTCAGGAGAGGGTCCAGTTTCTGTTTTCTGCACATGGCTAGAAAAAGAATGTATGACCAACATACTTGAAAAGATGCTTACCCTCTCTAGAAATTAAGGAAATGCAAAAAAAAAAAAAAACACAAGGTTCCATTTTTAATCAAAGTGGCAACAATCAAAAGTTTGATCATCTAAAGCATGGGCGAGGCTGTGGTGGCACACGTGCCCTCAGCTGCTCTCCGGTGAGAGTGTTATTTTGCAGCTCCTTTGGTGAGCAGTTTGGCAGTTTCTGTTAAAATAAGAAATGTTTCTCCTTTATGACCTAACAATTCTGCATTCGGGATGTCCCCAGAGAGACATTTGTACATGTGCACAAGGTGAAGATCGAGTGCCACATTGTCTGTCTTAACAAAAGCCAAACACAGCCCAGGTACCCAGGTATAAGCAAATAGCTCAATGAATGTCAGCTTATCCTTATTATGGAATGGCACGCAGCAGCTGCAGGTCTTCATGTTGTTGACATGGAAATGTCTCCAAGACATACTGCCAAGTGAACATACAGCATGTTAATATCTGTGCACTACTCGGCCTCCCAAATAAAAACGATGCAGCATGTGTGTGTGTGTGTGTGTGTGTGTGTGTGTGTGTGTGTGTGATGTACACATATATATAAATATGCTGAATCGTTTATATATGCCCTCCAGCTGCCTGAGCAGGGGCTGGGTCAGGTCAAGGACAACGGCCTCCACCTGCTGGGAGATCTTTCCAGACCAGGGAGGAGAACCAGCTGAGCGCAGAGGCCTTCTGGTGTGCTGGACAGCGGTGTGCGTTCCCGGCTCGGCCCTTCATTCTTCCATGGAGTAAAAAGCACCCCCTCACCTCCGGAGAGCAAGGCCAGGTTGTGAATGCCCTTTCCTTTGACGTATTGAGAAAAAGATCCATGCTCATTCAGTCATGAGAAATGTCACTCAAAATGGAAGTTTCCTCTTTGAAAGTCAAGAATGAATGTTAGAAAATTAAGTGGCAGAATTAGTCAAAGAGCAACTGCCCAGTGGAATAGATTTGACATTACAGAAAAGGAACAGAGAGAAAGGAGAGAGAACAGAAAAAGGGGGTGGGTGGGTAAAGAGGGGTGGGGAGAGAGCTTGATTTCTGCTTTTACAAGTGACAGTGAGGTTTTTCTCCAACTGCCTGCCACAGCAGTGCTGGGACGTGAGGGCATCTGTGCCCTGCCACGCACAGGTGGAGGGCAGAAGGTCAGAACGACGAGGGGCCGGGAAGAGGGCAAGATTTGTAACCCAGCTGAAAACTAATCAGGCCTCTAAGCGCAAGGCAGTTATGGTTTAAAAAAATTAAAATCATCAACGAAACCAATCACCCAACACATTCCAATCCCTGCATGTGTCTGACGATAGAGAAATGGAAGATTTGAAGGAGAGAAGCAAGGAAGACAGTTTCTGCTGCAGGAGGCAAACGCCAAGTGTCAGAAATGAGTTCAACTCACTATTTCCATTTGGTCATATTTTTTCCTCCTGCGTTTCAATACCTTTTCTTCCTCCTGCTTTTCTACCTGCACGAAGTGCTCACCTATGGTGAAGGGGAGGAAGAAGTCAAAGCCTTTGTTTGTTTTACAAGTGGACTCTAGCATGGAGCGGAAGCTCGGGAACCGGGGGGAAACGGGCGGCTGGACAGGAGGGCCTCCGTGTGCCAGGGTCCAGCAGACCTGCAGACCTGCCCAGGGCAAGTGGAAGAACTGGTGAAACCTGCTCATCTGCTTTGAAGATCTCAGTAACAATTTGCTTTCCTTCTGTGGTTAGGTCTGCAAACATACATATTAAAAGCCTTTCTGGGTGATTTGTCGATGGATTTAGTTAAACAATTCATAGCCTGACCCTGGGAATCGGTCTGTGCTTTTGAGCAACACTGACACCACATGTTTGAATCTTTAGGACTGAAAGGAAAGCAAGATCATGAAGGGAGGAAC
Source organism: Saimiri boliviensis (assembly GCF_048565385.1). Taxonomy (NCBI): domain Eukaryota; kingdom Metazoa; phylum Chordata; class Mammalia; order Primates; family Cebidae; genus Saimiri; species Saimiri boliviensis. The sequence continues at coordinate 115,827,885 of NC_133451.1, read as the reverse complement.
AAGGAGAGATCCCAAATAGAGCAGCTGTGATTATAAGGACACACTCATTTTACCCACTGAGGCTCTGAAAGGGTCAGCGGTAGTGAGCTGGCTCGGCCTCTGCCTTCTCTACCCAAAAGTGAATGTGGGTGTCTGTGATTCTTGGGGGAGTCCTTTTAGGTAGAAAAGATTATTCAGGGACTATTTTGATTTGAAAATTAATATTCAACTTATTGAAGTTAATTCTTAAGTTTTTAAAGTTCAACTTCTAAACCTTATGACTATATTTATTAGGAAAGTGAATCTCAACAATCATGTTTGATATTTGGGAAAGTCTGTCAATCTGAAATGAAAATATTTAAAAAGAAACCTTAATATAATAAGTGGAAAAAGTACACTTATGATATTTAAGGGGGATAATTAAGTTTGCTGTGGGATCCCCTCAAATATGGACATTTCCTTTACAAATTTATTACATTTGGATTTTTTTCAAGGAAATCTGACTGAGAAACTTCCCCAAATACTTAAATAACTTTTAAAAATCATATACAATGAACTTATAAATAAAGCAGTGTGTTAAGTTGCTGAGACGACCACATATTGTTTTCAAATTTTAAAAATGTATCCTTTCAATTTAATAGCACAAATGTAAATAACTGAAAAACACTTAACATTAGAATCATGAGACTCATTGATTATACCCTTCAGTAGGGCAAGTTATCTTTAACACTGTGGATATATTAAATTCCAAATAAACACAGATTACACTGAAATGTAACACCATAATAATAATACTATAGGTTCAATTTACATATTATTCCAAATCTTTCTGGCATTACAAGACATTTACCCTAGAAAGGAACTGTTAGATCAACCCAACCCAAGTCCACCGTGTTTCCTGACTCAGTGCTTGGAGGTTGCTCAAGGGTCTGTTGGAGACCCAGCACCATCCTCCCCTTTGACACGGGTGGGACACAGGAGACTAATTATAGCTGCCTTTCCAGTAAAGTCCATGCCCTCCAAATGATCTCGTGGTCCATGCCTCTTCGTTTGAAGTATTGGATTATTATGATTTTCCTCAATCCTCACCTTCTGCTTCATCTGAATTTGCATTTCCTTGACTTGCTTGTGTGCCAGCACCAACGAAATTACAATACGATGGTTTCTTATTACTTAGAACTTTTATTGTAAATTTCCTGAACATTCTCTTTTTGACTTAGTTATATTTTTAATTATATAATCATCTTTTTGCAAACCTGAAAAGAAAGTGAATGTAAAATAAATCGGGTAAGGTACTCCTAAAATTCCTTCACATTCAGAGTCTAACTCCTTTGAATCCCTTTTCTACTTAGTTTTTGATACCTACGCTTTTCAAAAAGTTATGAAACAAGACTGTCTTGAAAATCTTGAATGAACACAGGTCAGAGATTAATGAGGGAGCCAGAAGGAGCCTGAAGTTGGTTAGAGAAGGATTAGAGGAACCGGGTTATATGGGAAGGGAGAAAACATATTGGGCCAGGCGTGCTGGCATGTGCCTGCAGTCCTAACTACTCAGGAAGCTGAAGTGAGACGATCACTTGAGCCCAGGAGTGACTCAGGGTTGCAGTGAGCTGTGATCACACCCCTGCACTCCAGCTGGTGACACAGCAAGATTTTGTCTCTCAAGAGAAATGTTGGAATAAGGTTGCTACGTTAGAAACAAGACTGGTTAATGTCCTACAGGACAATCAAATGTATCTTTAGGGTTATCTTTTTCATTAGACAAAAGTCATTTGCATATAGCAGACAAATCTATAAGTGAACGTGTCACTTCACAAAACAGGAACCTTCACCCAGTAGTAGGTAGCAAATCAAACAACAGTGCATTCCTGGCCAAGTGTGGTGGCTCACCCTGCAATCCTAGCACTTTGGGAGGCTGAGGTGGACAGATTACCTGAAGTCAGGAGTTCGAGACCAGCCTGGCCAACATGGTGAAACCTCATCTCTAATAAAAATAGGCGTGGTGGAGCGTGCCTGTAATCCCAGCTGTTTAGGAGGCTGAGGCAGGAGAATCGCTTGAACCTAGGAGGCAGAGGTTGCAGTGAGCCAAGATGGCACCACTGTGCTCCAGTCTGGGGGGACAGAGCGAGGCTCTTTCTCAAAAACAAACAATAACCAAAACAACCCCAGCACATTCCATTAGACGATAAGTGGTCTGTCCGATGTTGAGAGGGTATGCTGCCCTCCCTCTGCCTCATTTCTAAGTTTTGGCTAGTTTTTCCTAAAATTGTTATCAACAACTTTGGTGAGGCAGCATTTTAAAAATAACCCATTGAGAAACCAAAACCTCTGGTTCTGGCTCTGAAACTGGCTGAACAATGATGGAAAATCAGCCAACTTCTGTCTCTTCCTTGAGAAATGCTGCTGAGCACATCTGGTTCATCACTTCCCTTGCCTCCTCCTCACGGCCATTTGGTTCCTACGGCCTAAAAGTGTGTTGTGTGATTGCCGCTAGGACTTTCTATCTAGTCACTGCAAGTTTTGCTGCTGGCACTTTTGCTTGGATTTTTATTTGGGATTTGCATTTCTTTGACTTGCTTGTGTACCAGTGCGAACTAAATTATAATACAATGGTTTCTTATTACTTAGAAGTTTTATTTTAACTTTGCTCAAAGTTACTTGGCAAATACTGATTGTAGGAGGCTACTAATTTCAGAGATGTCAAATTGTGGGTTGGGGGGAACGTGTCTCAGATTTGATGACACGTGACACATCACAGAGTCACTAAAAGGTTAAATTGAGAGTCTAGCATGCAGAACACAAGGCATCTATTTTGGGGTCTTCATAAATGTTAACTCCCCTTTCCTTCTCCCAATACTAAACTTCAGGTGACTTGACTAACATACATCTTCCTCCTGGAAAAAGGAATTCAGAGCATTGGGGAAGAGACAACCAATACAGGGGATCCCCAAATGGCAGCTTCTACAGACCCTGGTTCTTCCTTTATTCTGACCTGTGTGGGCTGGAGGAAGGGTCTGAGGTCTACCCGCTGCCATGAAGTCTCAAACATGTGAATCAGAATGCTATTAGGTTTAGGTATCATTTTGCTTCTACTGACGCCCTAACCTACAGAGTAACACTTGACACGATGTCATTTTTTGGGGGGATGTATTTCTTTTGCTTTTTAAAGAAATGTAAAGTGTACAGGTGCTATTTTGTTGCATGCGTAGATTGCATAGTGGCCAAGCCAGGGTTTTAGGGTACCCATCACCCGGATCACATACATTGCATCCATTAGGCAATTTCTTGTTATCTACCCACCTCCTGCCCCTGCACCCTTCTGAGGTTCCACTGTCTATCATTCCACTCTCTATATACATGTGGACACAATTTTTAGACTAATTTATGAGTGAAAACATAAGATATTTGACTTTCTGTGTCTGGCTTGTTTCTCTTAATATAATCACCACCAATTTCACCCATGCTGCGGGAAAAGACAGGACTTCATTCTTTTTGATGGTCAAATTGTATTCTATTGTGTAAATAACCCATTTTCTTTATCTAGTGGATTTTCTTCCATTGATGGACACTTGGGTTGATTCCATATCTTTACTATTGTGACTAGCATTACAATAAATATATAAATGACTAGGCGGCTGTTGAACAGTGAGAACACATGGACAGAGGGAGGGGAGCATCATACGCTGGGGTCTGTTGGGGGGGCAAGGGAGGGACAGCGGGGGGTGGGGAGGTCAGGGAAGGATAACATGGAGAGAAATGCCAGGGGTGTGTGTGTGTGTGTGTGTGTGTGTGTGTGTGTGTGTGTATACATATATGAGTGAAGGTATCTTTCTGATAAATTGATTTCTTTTCTTTCGAGTAGATACCCATACTGAATTGCTGGATCAAATAGTGGTTCTATTTTTAGTCTGAAAAATCTCCACACAATTTTTCCATGGAGGTTGCACTAATTTATATTCCCACCAACAGTGTATGAGTTCTTTTTTCTCCACATCCTTGCCAACATCTGCTATTGTCTGTCTTTTTGATGATAAAAGGATAAGATGCTATCTCATTGTAGTTTGATTTGCGTTTCCCTGATGATTAGTGATGTCCAGCGTCTTTTCCTATACCTGTAGGCCATCTGTATGTCTTCTTTTGAAAAAGGTCTATTCCTTTTTTGCACACTTTTTAATGGGATTATCGGTCTTTGCTGTTGCTGAGGTGTTCGAGCTCCTTGCGTCGTCTGGATTGTTGGTTTCTTGCTGGATGAATAGTTCGCAGGTATCTTCTCGCAGTCTGTTGGTCATCTGCTCACTCTGCTGATTGTCTCTTTGGCCGTGCACAAGCTCTTGAGTTTAATAGGCAGCTTTTGTCTGTTTTAGGTTTTGTTGCCTGTGCTTTTGAGTTTGCAGTCCATGGTGTCGTTTGGTGTGAAACAGTACTGGGGAGTGCTTCCCAACCTCCTCCATGTCACAGCACAGGCAACAGGTGACATATGCATCCAGCCGCAGGGGTCAGCAGGGAGGCTCCTGCAGGGAGGGCGCCTCTCACGCCGCAATCTCCCTGTTCCTGCTTAGGGTGGACAAGAGACTCGTGGTGTTTTTGGAAGCACAGAAATTAGTTGACCTAAGGAAGAGTGTCTGTCTCGAGAAGAGGAGGAGCAGGGGCGGGGACATCCCTGGCGAGGGTGACGTTTGAGGAAAAGCCGCAGGCTGATCTGGCCAAGCTCCTGGGCAGCTGTGGGGATCTACGCAGCCCGGGGAGCATCAGGAGCCTGGCAGGGGGGTCTGGATGGCAGAGGGAAGTGGGGAACAGTCCTGGGACCATGTTTTGAGAGCCTCCTCCCCGGCTTCCTGCCCCAAAGCCCCATGCCATCCTCAGCAACGCCACTCACAGGCAAGCTTAGCATGGCTGTAAATGGGTCTGGGTCTGGTGATGCTCAGCCTGGGAGATGCCAGAGAACCGGAACGTAGGGCCTAGTGCCCGCAGACACCCATGGGGTCGGGGGTGCTGCCTGCTCTCCAAGCCACCACCCAGGCTGTGCACGATGCCAGGACAACTCCACAGGACTGAGGCACGTGGCTTCCCTGGGCCCAGCACCTGAGCAGCATGTTCCGTGGGTATGCCCTGAAATCACACCAACACATGTAGCTGACCCTGAGATTCAAACCCAAGGTTAGGACATGGGGCCAGTGCCTGGACCAGCACAACGGGGTGCCCAGCTGTGACCCTGCCTACCTGGCAACCCTGAGTCTGGTGGCACTGAAGGCTTAGCGTCACAATGATCCTTTCTTGTGTTACCCACCCCCACAAAAAAGTTTAACAAATAAAGGCCATTATTCTTACTTTTTTTAAAAAAGGACTGACTTCTCATGGGGCTGCAGCCGCTCAGCCTTACCTTACCTCCAAGAGTGAAGGGGCAGAGTCCCCACCTGTCACCATCTGCGAGACAGCCACGTGTCCCTGCACCCTCATTGGCTGGGACCCTCCAGCATTGGTTATAGGCCCCATTGTGGACCCAAAGTGAAACTCTGAAAATAGAAATAAAGCAGGTCCTGCTCCAGCAAACAAATATTATGATTTCTGTCTACTGGAGGAAATGAGTAACCAGCCTCTCACAATTCAGAATTCAACTGCAGCATGTTCACAAAACCACTCACACTGTCCCCAGATGGGCACAGATGTTGACTGCATCTCCTTCGCTGTTCTGATTTTCCCCATGAACCCATGCCCACTGGTTAATAGGAAAAACAAACTAAACTGTGTTTAGCATGAGCTGGTAAACGTAGTCGGTTTGCAAAAACAAAAACGGTTCCAGTTTAAAGCAAACACTTGGCCCCTTAGCAGAAATGTGCAGGCATTCGGATTTGATTACCCTCCCTGGCTCCACTGTAAGGTGAGGCCGGCGCTCTGGATAGAGTGACCATTATAAATCATCTTCCAAAATGGGCACTTTTCTCCTTTTTAGAAACAAGTGCCTGGTTTGGCATGCAATGCACATAAAAATAACACAGCACGGCCCGTAGTCCCCAGCCCATCTCCAGGTGACCACACTTAGCAGTGTCTTTCCAAATATGCTTCGTGCATAGAGGAACCTTACATGCAGAAGTGAGCTTTTTCTCATTATGACTTGGAATCACAGCATCCACCTTATTTTATAATATTTATTTTTTAACCACTCATGTCAGATCAATCCGAGACGTGTTTGAGAGAGAAAGAGGGCGTTATTAATAATTATGCCAGGACAGCAGGTGATGTTTGTTCACCCTCGTTAGAGCAGAGAGGCGTGGCTTAGACAAACTCACGGCAGAGTAGACAGTGAGGTCCATTTCGTGTCTTGTATTTACACGCCCGTCTGTGCAACAAAGCTGCTGGGTTGGGCTTCTTCCAGCACCGTGGCTCTCTGAGGTGTGGCTGGCCTCCTCTGGCCTTTTAGGGTGACGCACTGCAGGCCCTGGGGGAGCCTGAGGACCTGGCAACTGTTTTCTGATGTCTGATTCACTAAGGCTCGTTTGAAGCTATCCGAGATCCCTGTGTGCCAAGGCATTCTCAGTGTGGCTGTGTGCCCCTCATTTACCTAGGGGAACTGTCAGGACTCCAGGGCGCCACAGGCAGGCCCCTGCACCCTACAGCCCTGCCTTGGGTTTAACTGTCATCCACTTGCACTATTTTGTACATGGTGCTGAGCTAGAATTCGCTGGGACCAGAAACTTCCTCTTCCTCTGCTCAGAAAAGTGGACAACCAAGGTTCCCAGACTCGCGGATGTGGGTGTTTCTAAAGCCTCTCTCTTCCTGCTTGAGAGCTGGTTCCGTCCTGAGAGAAGGGTTACACCAAAACCCCAGATATAGTCATCCTTGATTTCGCGCTCTCTTTCCTTTCCTCCTGCAACCTCTCAGTTCCAGAAAATGCAGGCTGTCCATTTCATCCGCGTCAGAACCTCCTGCTAAGGATGTCGTGGAAGGACTGGGGGGGATTTCTCTAAACTATTCTGGGCCTATTATCTGGGTCATCTAATTCAGTTTTTGACCTACTAAGAAAACCAGAAAACCCTCTCAATAGAAATCTGCTTTCCAGCGGATTATCTTACTACAGACATAAACAGAAATTCAACATGATGGTTTTCAACAGGCAGAAATGCCACGGTAATGCTGGGTACTGCCTTCCCCTGAAGTGCTCCACTCCAGTCCGCCAAAGGGCGGCAAGCCTCAAGCGGTTACAGAAATGGTAGCACATGCCTGAGGGTTGCCAAGATCCACTTCATTCTTTGGCTGTTGAATGGGTGGCTTATGGCCTCTGAGCCCACAACAAGGAAAGAGAGAAAGACAAGTGAAAAAGGGGGCTCCCACCACCCACATACCTGCTGCTGTTTCAGCTCATCAAAAACAAGTCTAAAACAGTTGCTGGAAAGTACCTTGCATGATCCGTTCGCTGAACCAGCGGAGAGGAGCAGCTGTGCAGCGACCACTGGTCACCAGGCAGACACCTTCCCATTGCTTCTCCTGCCTTTGGCCTCCCTTTATCTTGCTTCTCCCATAAGCCAAGCATCAGATCCCATTTCCCTCTGAATTCTCCTTCTCCCAGCACGTTAGAAAACCAAGTCCTGTCCCCAGAGCCCCTGCTCAGTGCTCCCGGCACACCCAGGAGGAAACAGCAGGTTGGGGGCCAGGCAGTGGGCGGAAGGGACACAGGAGTGTGCAGAGCTGGGGCTGAATCCCAGTGCAGATGTGTGGCCTGTAACAGTTTCCTTATTCCGAGTCTCAGTTTCCTTGTTTGTAAAATGAGAATATTATCATCTGCTTAATGGGCAGTGGGAGTTAACATGCTCAGGGGTGTATGATTGATTCTCTGTGAAGAAATGTGTCCTAGTGTGAACAAGCCAACCATGGTCCTGTGAACTGTGCACCTGAAAGAGCCAATCCTTCAAGACAGATCTTGAGCTGCTCACTGGACCTAAATTTATAACACAGCCAAGTGGCCCTTTGCTGGCTAGAGGTCACACGTGTACTCTGAGGTCTGGGAAAACCTACACCTCTGTTTCACTCTGGACTTTCAGAGCTTGCCTGAACCAACCAATCAGAGCTCATCCACCTTGGCCAATCAGGGCTTAGCTGTGTCAGCCAATCAGGGCTTAGCTGTGTCAGCCAATCAGGGCTTAGCTGTGTCAGCCAATCAGAACTCAACTGCGCTGACCAACTAGAACTAAGCAAGTTTGAATCCTTTATTTAAATAAACAGACCTGATTTAGAACCTCGGAGGAAACTTTCTCTACAAAAGCCAAACCCTCTCTTTGTTCTCTGAAATGAATACCTTTCCTTTTTTTTTTTTCTTTCTTTCTTTTTTTTTTTTTAAGATGGAGTCTTGGCTTTGTCACCAGGCTGGAGTGCAGTGGCATGATCTTGGCTCATTGCAGCCTCCACACCTCCTGGGTTCAAGTGATTCTCCTGCCTCAACCTCCCGAGTAGCTGAGATTACAAGGACGCACCACCACTCCCGGCTACACCTTTCTTATACAAGGAGCCGGCGGCCCCTCAGTTTCTAAACTGTTCACTGGAATAAAGTCTCTTTCCTCCAAATTCCTTGTCAGATAACTTTTGTTCAAACTTCAAATTATGTAGCTGCCCACAGGTGCCACAGCTGAGCTCTGGGGACAAAGCTATGGCCTTTATTGCTGACATTTTTCCTGGGAACTGCCTTGCAGAATTTCAAAACCAGAATTGAAATTAACTCATGGCAACAATTTTTATATCTAATTAAATGTGTTTGTGTTAATTAATGCGAGAAACAACAAATGTGTTTAGTTGCAAAGAGCTTGCGACCACGAGTTCAAAAGCCAGCTAAAAGCCCTACCTAATATTATGAGCTTGAGCAAGTCATCCAACTTCCTGAATGTTAGTTTCTTTATCTGCAGACACAGGGTCAGATTCAGAGGGTCTCAGAGCACCCCTCAGCTACACATGCTTTGATTTCTAATGACATCTAAGAATGCAGCTGGTTGCTGTTTTTCCTTTTCCAATATTCCCTGGTCAGTAAAGGACTCACTGACTTTGAGTCCTTTACTGAATATCAGGCTCTAATCCCAGGTCCTCAGGTCTTCAGGTCCCCTGGTCCCTTCCGTAGGCACAACCCTCCGACTTCCCTTTTCAGTTCATACCTATAAGGAGGGTATGCTAATGGGAGCTGGGCAGACTCAGCTGAAAGATTAGCCCAGTGGCTCCCCATTACTTTAAGCCCATTGCCATTTTTCTTTTCCTGAAAAGAAGCCATTCATAATCTCCCTGCCTCATGCTACAATCATGCCATTTGAGAACTGTTCCAAACAGAGGCTGCTTGGCTCTTCTGACAAACCCATTCAAGACACTCTTTTAAACAGTAACCAGATTCTTGCTTCATTAAACACCCATATAGAAATGTTCTAAATAGTGTCCCCTGTCACTGTGGCCCTATCTGTCTTAGAAAGACAGTGCCCATGTGGCACCTTCTCCAACAGAGCATCATTGGCTGGATAACTCTAACCCCGTCTTCAAAGCTAGGAGGAGGTGAAATCATGGGCCAAGCAGGCTTCTTGAATTGCCTGTATGTAACATGAGAATTGCAACAACAAAAATAATTTTAACAACTTCACTGAAGTGTTTTGGGGAAAGTTAGAAAAAAATGAGATAATCTAAATCTTGCCATTCAAAGTGAAGTCTAAGAACCAGTAGCACTGGCCATCATCTGGAGGTCTTGGAGGAACACAGAATCGTAGGCCCCACTCCAGAATTACTGAATCAAAATCTGCATTTTATCAGGATCTGCAGGAGATTCCAATGTACATTAACATTTGAAAAGCAGTGGTCTAAAACACTGAAAAAAACAAACAAACAAACTAGAGAAACTCTGTGTTGAAAGGTTAAGGACTTATGTTGCCAGTTCTTTAAGTAAAGCAGTCTCCAAGAAAGGCATCATTACATATGAATTTACATTCATTTTTAAAAAAGGTTTATTTTATTTTATCTTTCTAGAGACAGGGTCTCACTATGTGGCCCAGGCTGGAATGTGTGGGCTATTTACAGGTTTGATCTCGCTACTTATCAGCACAGAGTTCTTATCTGTTCCATTTTAACCTGAGAAGATTCAACCCTTGTTAGGCTACCTGGTGGTTTCTCACCTTCAGAAGGTCACCATATTGATGATGAACTTAGTGCAGACACCCAATAGGCACAGCACACTATAGCCCAGAACTCCTAGGCTCAACCTAGTTGCCTGCCTTTGCCTCCTGAGTAGCTGGGACTCCAGGTTTCTGCCACCGCACCTGGCATGCATTCATATACTATATGACAGAGACGAGTATACAAAATCTTCCTGTCTTCGTCTTGCCTTTCAATAATAATTGGAAGAGCTGTAGATATGAAAAGGCTTAGCATAAGCAAAGAGACAATATAAGGTTCCCTTAAGTGGAAAAGAAAAAAATTATAAAATTGGGAAGGAAGAAAGGAAAAAGGTGAAAAATTTTAAAGAACAGCTTCTGTGATGAATGGAATTTGAAAAAAACCTTTGCTGAGATGGGTTACAATGTTGCTCTCTGCTTTTGGAGTTGGTTTTATTTTTTTTAAAAGATACAATGGCACATGGAAGTGGGTCATAAAGTGGGAGAAAAAGTCCAAGAATTCCCCAAGACGCACATGTAAGGTTTTCTATAGTTCACTTCATATGCTACAATTATTTGCCCTGCACAGTGCTGGGAAAATATAAAAACCTGAAAGGAACAAGTATTGTTTCAGAGTTTAAAGATACTTTGGATGTAATGACTCCAATAATATCACCTTTTGGATGAACACCTGTGTTGGTCCATTCTCACGCTGCTATGAAGAAATATCCGAGACCGGATAATTTATAAAGAGAAGAGGTTTAATTGACTCAGTTTTGCATGGGTAGGGAGGCCTCAGGAAACTTAGAATCATGGTGGAAGGCAGTCTTCACGGGGCTTCGAGAGAGAATGAGTTTGGAGTGAAGGGGGAAGCCCCTTATAAACCCATTAGATCTTGTGAGAACTCACTCTCATGAGAACAGCATGGGGGAAACTGCCCCCATGATTCACTTTTCTCTGTCTGGACTCACCCTTGGCACGTGGGGATTATTAGAACTCAGGGTGAGATTTGGATGGGGACACAGAGCCAGACCCGTTAGTCTTGAGACTCAAAGTACTTGCCCAAATCCACAGGGAAAAGCTTGGCTTAGATGGTGGGGTGTGACTTCCATACCTTCATCACAAAGTAAAAATTAATGCCATAACAAAACTGAACACCTAACTCTTTTTCTGAAAACTTTTAAAGCATTAGACCTATCAGGTCTCATGCACAGCTCAAGAGGAAACGTTATCTGGAAATTCCCCAACTCCCGCGAAAATTCCCAGCTGGCTCTCTGTACACTGCAGATAGGTGGAGTGGTTTTGAAGCGTGGGCAGCTAAGACTTAAGTGAAGAAGAGTTCCTCCCCTGCCAGGGTGACCGAGAGCCCAGTTGCTCTGTTTCCTTCCCGACTGGAGTCCTCTTCTTCACTGGCGGGCACTGATCCCCACAGAAGCTGCCTCAAGCTTCTGGAACCCAGCAGCACCTTTGATGTGGTAGCCAGTGCTCCCAGTAACATCTCCTTTCTCTGCAGCACCCACCTCTTAGACTCTGGAAAGGCACAGAGCTTTCTCCGATTCCTTTAATAAACTCAGGAAAGAGCAGGGCTTGGATGGGTTATTTCAGCAACCTGGAACGCTCAACAGGCCCAATCACTTTTCTATTTCATGCCTCAGCCCAACTCAGGTGACTCCTATTTTCCTTCTGGAATTGAGAAGCGGACATCAAGGAAAAGCTGTGGAAGAGACAGAAGTCAGGAGGCTGCTGGGAACTGAGGGTGAGTGGAGTGGTTCCGAGGGCTGGTGTTAAGGCGTGGGCAGTGGGGTGTCAAGAGGGATGGCCACCAAGGAGCGGCTCTGCCTGCCCCAGCCACTGGTCTGCAAGATGAACCAAGGTAGAAGCTAGTTAAGCGATAAAGACAGACTGTAACGCACTATTGCACTGGGGAGAAGGCCCAGTTCGACCTGAACGCCAGTCTGATTTGTGCAGTAGAGACTGGTGAGAGAACTGTGAGGGGGTGAGCCGGGCTCAGTGGGGCCGGAGAAGTGGAAACTTACAAAAAGCAGAGGGGGCTTGGTCCACGAGAAACCCACTCGGGTTTGCTAACAGCCTCCTTCACAGGCTGGGGCCCAGGGGCCTGATCTCCAGGGGTTGGCTGGAGCAAATGGCAACCTTGTTTGGCAGCCTCGGGTGTCCTTGGGGGGCACCTAAGGGGGCTGGGGTCACCTAGGGATGTGGCCTTGAGCTGTGAGAAGCCATGTTTGTCCAAGGCTGGCCTAGCCAGGGTTGAGGCCTAGCTGAGAAGAGGACTCGAGGGAGCCTCCGTCGAGTTTGGTCCAGGAGAGAATCTGCCACTGGCCTGAGGTGGTCTCCTTCATACTGAATTATCTTCAGCGGTGGCTTTGATTCTGGGGCCAGGCTGCTAAACACACAGAGCCGAGGGTCAAGGCTGCGCTGAGCTGGGAGCCTGACTACGCGATTCAGTGTCCTTGGGGTAGGGCTCCGGAGGGCTCGTGTAGATTTCCACCCCGGGCCCAGGATGCCCCGGCGGGGACCGGGCCCACCACTCGGGACCCACGGCTACATCCAGGCCTTGGGTGGACTTGGGGCTGGCTCTCGGTTCTGCCGCTCCCGGCGGGAAGGTCAACCCTTTCCTCTGAGCCTCCATTTCCTCGCCTGCAAAATGAGGGCAGGGCCTTTCTCCTGGGGCTGGTGGGTCAGGGAGAAGCATTCCAGTAATGTGAGTAGCACTTAATTAGCATCCAGTAAATGCTCATTCCTCTCCTCTTCCTTCCAAGGAAAGTTCAGGAAGTGTCTGGTTTAATAAACAGGTTATAAAGACCAAAACGCCCCCTGTAAGATGGTTGTCACAATTTAGAAACATACTGTATTATATTTAGATTCTCAAGACCACTAAATGCTCATTTATGTTGTGTGAAACTTAGAAACGTGTGATATTTAGATTTCCAAGACCACTCACATTCATTAATGCTAAATATGGTCACTTCACCACATGCTTATAACAAAACGCAGAGAAGCAAAAAACCAACCTTTCTGCCAGCTCGTTTCCGTGGCCAGACGTTTGTGAGTGAGGGGCCTGATCTGAAGGGTGCCTGTGCTGACGCCTCCTCCGGAGAGTGCAGAAGTCAGGCACCTGAGCTCAGCTCTTGCCGCCCTCACCCGGAGTTTCTGTGAACGTTAAGAGACCACAGCTTCACGTCAGCTTTGAGTTCACACTTGGACTCCCCTGCTGAGTAATTGTGTGGTGTGGGCAAGTCATTTCACCGATCTAAGTGCAGTTCCCTCATCTGTAAAATGGGCTAAGAACAGTTATTCCTCAGAGTGTTCTTTCGAGGGTTAAATGAGAAAACTCTTGAAAAGTGGTTGGTGGAGTATCTGGCCAGTCACTAGGCCAGTGTCGTCTGGGGGTGTTCATCTTTCTGCTGTAAGAGCTTGTTGCTTGATGTGGTGGCTCATACCTGTAATCTCAGCATTTGGGGAGGCTAAGGCAGGCAGATGGCCTGAGACTGCATCTCTGCAAACAGTCCAAACGTTCCAGGCGTAGCGGTGCGCACCTGTAGTCCCTTGGGATGCTGAAGTAGGAGAATTGCTTGAGCCCAGGAGGTCAAGGTTGCAGTGAGCTGAGATCGCACCACTGCATTCCAGCCTGGGAGGCAGAGGGAGACCCTGCCTCAGAAAAAAAAAAAAAAAAGAAAGAAAGGGAGACCCTGCCAAAAGAAAGACAAAAAGAAAGATGAAGAAAGGAAAGGGAAAGGAAAAGGAAAAGGGAAAAGGGAAAGAGAAGAGCTTGTGCACAAGTCGCATTTGGGGAATGTCGTGTCTGGAGACCTGATCTCAAGCGCCACCACGGTGTCTGGGCGGCCTCCTGCCTGGAGGCCTGGAGCTCAGGAACAGAAAGTGGGGAGGGAGCAGGACTCCCCCCGACCTTCAGGACAGCTGCCTTTAGGACAGCCACAGGCAGGAACTGGATGGTGGGGTTTCTGCTGAGCTACTTTTACAGACTGAATAGGTGTGGAGCCAGAGGAAAGAAAGCTTTAGATAACAACTGTCCTCCCAGCCACGTGCGCAAATTCTTTCTGGAAACCCAGGCAGGAAGCCGCATCAAGTTCTGAGGCTTCCCAGGAGTCAGAACTCTGGTTTTGGCTCACAGTGACTGAGAAGTGAAGGGTAGCCGAAACTGCAGAGTCACAAAGGACATTTTTATTTTATCTCAATGAATGCTTTTTGTTGGAGGAGAGATGAGATTCTAGCACGAAAGTGTCCATTGTTGATGCCTCTGTGAGGCCAGGAAAACCCATGGGTTTGGACCTGCAACCCTGGTGAGTATTAAATATGATGATGGTGACTATGTACCCAGGCAGCTAGCCTCCTCAATGATTGATTGATTGATTCGTTGATTCCTTCCTTCATTCATTCATTCATCAAATGTGCTCCCGTGGTGTGCTGGGTGCTGTTCTAACCAAAGCAGAAAAACCCCTGCCTACCTCAGGGGACCAAGCGGACACAGATATGCTCCTGTCCTTTGGAAATAATTCAGAGTATGGAGTGCAGGAAGGAATCAAGAAGGAAGAAAAAGGACAATAAAAGAAACATAAAAGCAGGAGGGTAGTGCAAGAGAGGAAGACGCCGGTGTCAGAGCCCAGAGGAATCCAGCACGTGGCTTGGGTGCTTCTGGTTATTGCCATGGTTACCAGCCCTGCTGGCTGCCCCTGAAACAGAAAGCCCGTGTCTGTTATTTCTGTAACATTCATAGATGACAGTTCCAAAGCCTCTGTGTGGGTTGACTAAAATCTGCTAGTGAACATCCAGTGCTGAGGAAATGATCCAGAAATTCTCAACATTTGGTTTTCTCTCCAAGACTGGGCATATCTACAGAAAATTCAAACATTTTACACAGAGAGTTGTGGGGATTTCATTGGACCCTGTGATGCATTTATCAAAATATGGTTGCGAATTAGAAAGCAAGTCATGCACGCGGAGAAAGAGGGAAGCCAGGAGGTAGAGGGCCTAGGAATGTCTGGTCATGGGCAGACATTGCTAGGACAGACAGGCCTTGGGGACGGGGCTGCCGCAATAGGACACCCAAGTCAGCAGGAACCTTGAGCCTGTGGACACTGGATGGCCAGTTTCTGGGCAGAGCGTGATTATGTGCAACAGAGGGTAACTGCTCTTTGCCATTTTCCCAGGGACCAGCTGTACCCACCCGACCTCCAAGAGAAGTCTCCATGCCATGCACAGGACATGGAGTGAATGCTTGTCTCATTTCCCCCAGCATGGAAAGTCACTCCTGGAATGCTGGGGGCCATGGAGATGCCCTGCCCCTTCCAGCGTGGGAAAGCCAAGCTGGTTGGGAAGCAGCTCAACTCAAGCTGCCGCTGTTACAGGTGGCCTCTCCTAGGCCTTCCCTTGTCCCACCTGCACTTCCCCTCATTTTCCATCTGGATATGTGCCACATTCTCCCAAATCCAGCAGCCACCATGGCTGGTCTCACTGAGGGCTTGCATCATCTGAGATATTTCAGTATAAATATTGAAAAACAAAAGTTTCCTTTTCCACTGATCTCAGCCAAGGCAGTTGAGAATTTTTTAAGAAGATTGCTCAGTAGAGCAAGAAGAAAATTAGAAGAAAAATTCAAAAGCTTAGATGTGGATGAGCTTACAAAGCATAGGCCTCTCTTAAAAGCATCTAAATTCTCCTTCCAGGCTGACTTGGGCTCAGGGCATGGGCCCCAGGCTGTGGGAAACCAGACTAAGCTCTTTGCCTTTTAAAGAAAATTTAGTTGGCACCGATTGAACTTCATGTCCTTTTGGAACCTGCTTGGAAAGTTCGAAGAATGGAACTGGGGACGTTTCCAGGCCATCCTGCTGCTTTGTGGCTGCGCTGTAGTTTTGCTTCCCCTGCTCTGAATGAGAGATAGACAGATGGATAAATAAGTGGATAGATGGATGGCTGGATGGACAGACAGAGAGATGGACGGATGGATGGATGGATGGATGGATGGAAAGATGGATGGATGGAAAAATGGACAGATAGATGATGGATGGATGGATAAACAGATGGATTGATGGATGGATGAACAGATAGATGGATAGAGGATAGATGGAAAGATAGATGGATAGATGGGCAGATGATAAATGGATGAATGGATAGATGGATGATTTAGATGGGTAGATAGAGGGATAGATGAATAGATAGATGGATAAATGGATGGATAGATGGATAGATGGATAAATGGATAGAGGGACAGATGAATGAATACATGGATAAACAGATGAATGGATAGATGGATGATTTAGATGGATGGATAGAGGGATAGATGGATAAACAGATGGATAGATGGATAGATGGATAGATAGAGGGATAGATAGATGAATACATGGATAAACAGATGAATGGATAGATGGATGGATAGACAGGTAGATAGAGGGATAGCTAAATGGATAGGTGGAAAAATAGATAGATGGATGGATAGATAGGTAGGTTGATGGATGCAATGAATGGATTAGCTAGAGAAATAAATTCCAGAAACTGAGGAGACTGGTTTGGAAGAATCAACTCAATCAGTGGTCAGCAAACTGTGGCCCATTGGCCAAACCCAGCCTGCTACTTGTTTTGAAAGTAACGGAATACAGACACGCCCATTCATTTGTGTATTTCCTATGGTTGCTTCCATGCTACGGAGGCAGGGTCGAAAGCCAAAAATACTTGTTATCTGACCCTTTATAGAAAAATGTTCTCCAGCTCCTGACCTAAGTGGACATTGCACTTACCGCTGTTTGTTGGCTTAGGTGAACAAACAACATTCTACAAGGAAAAAAATTTAATGTCATTTCTTATAATAAATACTCCTAGTGTCATGGCTATAGGCCAGCTTGAAACTATGAAAACAAACTTTTCAACATACAGGAAAGCTCTTTGCCCTGCTTTGTATGCAGATATTCTGTTCAGCTTTGTGAGAACAAGATACAGAATGAGTGTCGACTTGAGTTATATGCTAACAGTTTGGTAAATCGTCGCTAAACGTTTCCCTACTTTATTATGAGATGTAGGAGCTGCTTGCTCTATCTTCTGCAGCTACTTGTGTATCAGCTAAGGCTGAATGAGGGGATAACTTGCTTTTGATTCCCAGATCAATACTCGTTATGAGATCCAGTCCAACTGAGTCCGTCCTGGACCTAATGAAATACATTTGGGGCAATGTATAAATGTTTTATCCTTCTTTCAGAGAACCTCAGCTCCACCCGCAAAAGAGTCAGAAACCTACAGTCCTTTAGAGAGACCTTATTTATTTAAGACCTTCCCATTTTCTCCATAGCAATTATTAATAATTAAATCTAAAATATTCTTACTCCTTTTATGTCATAACTTGGCTCTGGAGTCACCCTTGTTAGAGTTGGGTAAGGACATGTAGATAGTACATTTTCTCAGTTCTTGCAGGTGTGACAGTATCTCTTTGTTGCTTGCTCACGTGAGTGACAAAATTGGCTTGCTGTAGAATTCATGAGTCATACTCGCTATGCTTCAAAACACAGACCTAGTTCCATTGTCTTCCGGTAATTGACACACTAACTTTGCATTTTTCTCTACAAGTAAGTTAAAACACTTTTTTGATGATTTGTTCAGGAAATTCAAGCATTTCTGGAGGAAACAGTCATATTTTGGATTCTAATTTTCCGTGGCAGAGGGTGGACACTTTCAGACGCTGGCGTTCGTTTCTGGGAACCGCAGTTACATTTCTGACTTGTTTTCCTTCAGTTACTCTGGTCTCTTTTTCAGATGTGCTGATCTGGTCCGCAGGGCAGCTCGGCATTCTCTGCCATCTTCTTTCTCCCCGCTATCATCTCTGTTCCTGTTTCCCTGCGTTGTGGGGACTCTCTGGTTTGCTTTCGGCATCACGGTTCTGTTTTCTGCAACTGCAGTTTTGCCTTGGCTGCCTGCAGTGAAGTTTCGGTTTCGCTATGGCGTGCGAGCCTCTCTGACCATCTTTCGTAGCCCTCGGCCATGCTGCTCAAGCCAGAAACCCAAATCACACCTGATGCTTGCTGCCCCTCATGCCTTCCTCTCGTCCATCCGTGGCTGAGGTTGCTTCAACCTCCAGAGTATTTCTCTCAAGGCCACTTTGTCTCCGTCCTGACTGCTATCACTTCCGTTCACAGGGCCACCATCTCACCTCCTTTTTGCCTCCCCATTGCTCCTCCGAGTCTGTTCTCTACGCAGTAGCTGGAGTAATTGATGCCTACACACACATTTAAACATGTGTATGTACAGTTGACCCTCGAACAACGTGGGTTGGAACTATTCAGGCCCACTTACACATGGAGGTTCTTCCGCCTCTCCCACCTCTGAGACCTCCAGAGCCACCCCTTCTCCTCCTACTCCTTAAATTTTCTCCATAGCATTTTCTTTTCTCCGGCTTACTTTATTGTAAGAATACAGTATATAATGCATGTAACACACAAACTGTGAGTTAATCAGCTGCCTAAGTTATCAGTAAGGCTTTCAGTCAACACTAGGCTCAATAGTACTTGAAGCTTTCAGTCAACAAGAGTTACCTTTAGGGAAGTCAAAAGTTATGGGTGAGTTTTCAGCTGCTGGGTGGGGTTGGCACCTGTTCAAGGGTCAACTGTGTGCATGTGTGTGTGTATAGCTGTATGCATGTGCATATACCCATACACACATGTATACATTGAATACACACTCACACTCACACTTTCAGTAGCTTTGTTTTGTACTAAGAATCCAAAGCACTTTCCCAGCTGTGAAGCTTCTGCATGAGCTGACACTGCCTATGCCTCCAAATTCATCTGTGCTGTTTACCAGGCACATGGGTCTTTTTCAGTTCTTCAGGCAGGAGGAGCTCTTTGTCACCTTAAAGCAATTTGCTTCCTCTGCCAGGAATATGCATTACTTTCTTTCCATAGCTGGCTCAGATGAAATACTACAGTAAGCCTTCCCTGCCTACTTTATCTAAGTAGGTGCTACCTGCCCCCGATCAGTCCCTTGTTTGATTCCTTAATAGCAATTATGGTTACAAATTCTTTATTTATTAGTGCATCGTCTGTGAACCTCACCGAAGTGTAAGCTGCCTGAAAGGTGGCATCTTGTTTGTTCTACCCACCTCTGGATTCTCCACCCTTAGTAATCTCAGCTCACTGCAACCTCCACCTCCCGGGTTCAAGTGATTCTTGCGCCTCAGCCTCTCAAGTAGTTGTGGTTACAGGCGTGCACCACCATGTGCAGCTAATTTTTATAGTTTTAGTAGAGATGGCGTTTCATCATGTTGGCCAGGCTGGTCTCGAACTCCTGACCTTAAGTGGTCCTCCTACCTCGACCTCCCAAAGTGCTGGGGTTACATGGGAGCCACTGGGCCTGGTCTTCATAATGGGTTTTTAATAAATACTTGTTAAAAGCATTGGTTCATTACATATTAGTAATTTTCATCTTCACTTATATACTGTATATAACTTTTTTTTTAGTATTATGTACATTTCATTTGCTTAAAGTCTCTTTAAAACAACTTTTTAGACTTATTTCTATAATTAAATCTAAAGTATTCTCACTGATTCCTTTTATGTCATAACTTTGTTCTGGTTATTCCTTATATTATTATTTACTGTGGTTGTTCCTTATGGTGTTTTGTTTATTTAATACAGCTTATATCTTTTGATATCCTGTAGAGGATTCCAATGTGCTGAAGCTCTTCAGTCCTCCTGAGGGAATGTGTTCTCTTTCCGGGTCCACAAGGGGGCGTAGTTTTAAGGGCAAGAACTTCCCAGCACCCATGCCCCACTCCCACACCTCTCCATCCGGGAGATTTAACGGTTTGTGTTTTAATGTTCGGGGGTCAAAAGTCAATCACTCCAGCGGAAGTTCAAAGGAACTCCTTTCATTGGCCAGAGGGCTTGGAGAGGGCGGGAATTCCTCCCAGGTTAAAAGCCCCTTCTTCTGCACCCCTTTGGACTCCATGTTTGGACTCCGACCAACAGTCTCTTTATGGAAGCTGTCTTTCTTTCCTGGATTTCCCCTCTGGGGTTCTCCCCCCACCCCCCCCCCCTCTCTCTCTCGTGGAAGCTTTCTCTCTTCCTCTCCCTTTTCTCTTTCTCTACCTAAATAAATCACTTTTCTGCAAAAACTTTCTGAGTCTGGTATTTAGGAGCGCCCTGCGCCTTGGGCTCCTCTCCCATTCTTGAGAGAATGATAGACCAAGAACCTGGAGAAACGCCCTCGCAGGGGAGCTGAGGGCTCCCCTGAACCTGGAAACCCAACGCTCCTATAGATTATGTTTAGAGTCTTCTAAAGTCTTCTAAATCATCAAGATGAGATCGCTTTCCTATTTTCTGCAGCTTTAAAAAATTATCCCCCCTCCCCATAGAGTTCTTCCTCCCTTATTTACCCATCCTTAAAGGAAGTGGCGTCTGTGAGTGCTTGTTGAGAGCGAGGGCCAGCTGACGGTCGCGGTCTGGTCCTCGTGTGTGGAGGCCTATCCTGGTGCTCGGTGGAGGACACCGGGCAGTGCTCCTTCCCAGCCTGATCCTGATTCCTCACAGGCAGTTCCTGTGGAAGCTCTATTTCCCCAGACTTCCAACTTCTCCTGCCTCATCTGATTGTTCTCTGGTACTGTATCCTGAGTGCAAGGGCGGCATGAGAAGCTTCAGTGTCTTAACATGCTGCTCTGCGTGTTCTTTCCTCCTCTTCTCTAAGACAGCCTTACAGTGTGCGCTGGTTTTCCTAAAATGTGATGAGCCACCAGCAGCTGCTTCTACTTTCTGTACAGGTGGATTTCGTTTCCTTGCTTTTTAAGTTCCTGTCTCTGAATGAATCTAGATTAAAAGAGGGATGGGACGAGGGGTGGATAGCACTAAAAGTAACTGCACAGCACGAAGAGTGACTCCCGTGTGATCTTCTGGGAGTTTCTGAGTTCAGGTTCTGGGTCCCGGGAGGAGAGAGCTGACAGCAGGGTGGTGAGAAATTCCTCCAGTCTTTTTTAGATGCTTTCACTTTTCTGAAGTAAAGCCTGAAAATGCCATTAAGAGCAGCTGTGGTAGGTTTTCCTTCTACCCAGTTCTATCTGCCATGTAGTTAATGAAACATCTTTCCATATTTTCCATGTGCTTACTCATCAAGCCTAGTTTTAGGGATGGTGTGAGTTTTGTTTTGTTTTGTTTTCTTCTGGAGGCTGAAAAAAAAGTTGCATTTTAGGGTTGCTGATAAGATCTAATTAAAACCCAATTTAAAAAATATTAGACACTGAAAGAATTTTCCTCAATATAGCATAAATAATGGCCATTAAGTATGTGCTTTTCCCACCCTTAATCAGCTCTATACCAGGAATTAGCACTAAAAATATTAGAAGAGAGATTTTATATATACATATTTGGTTGAGACTATTTAAAGAATTTCTTCATCTTAGCTACAATGGACTCTCTTATTTTTCTCTGGCTTTCTTTCCTAATTAGGCTGGGAACAACAGCCATTGTCTGTATCTCTTCAATTTTAATCTACCTTTTCTTTTTTATTTTCAGCTATAGGTTAACAAATACTGGCTAGGGAAACATAAAAATTAAATAACTTGAGTGGGTCAATAAAAAGATTATTCTGTTTCTTTCAGGGTTTTTAAGGACTAGAATGAATAAAACAGAACCAGAGAAGTTACAAAGCATGTGTTTATCACTCAGCAACAGAGAATTTTAAATCAGTACTTTAAATCATTATTATACAAAAAAATACATTTAGTATATTATTGTACATATAAATAATATATTTAATAGGTGTTTTAAATATAATTTGAGTTTTCAAGCATGTATCACTCAACAGCAGAATTTTAAATATGTAATAACGATTATATATACATACAATATATATTTTATATAGTTAAAAATATTTAAACATATACTGCATATAATTTTACATTAAAACATTAAATATGTTTTATAGTCTATTTACATGGTATATATTAAATATATGCTGTATATGTTTAAAATGTATTTAAAATTCCGTCGCTGATAAACCCCTTATTTAACTTGTTTTTGTTTTAAATATACATACATATATACATTATGTATTATATGTATATATATGTCACACATATATGGGTGTATTTCTCCATTGTACCGTATTTACTTTTAAAACAATAATCTAGGGACAGAAATTGAGAGCTTTAACTCCTAGTGAGTACAAACTGTAGACTGCAGGTTGGCACAAAATCTGAATGGGAGCCAGTGGATTGGGTGAGTAAATCCTTACAACAAGCCCTTTGATGGTCTAAACTTAAAGCTAAAGACATTTCAGCTGAAAGCCCGGCAGGGATTAGGACAGTATTTTCTGTATTTTGAAAATAGCGCTCCCCCTTGTGGCCATTCCCATGCTGACTGCGAACGTTGAGTTCTGAGAACTCTTCTGGTTTTAAGAGGAGCGTGACTCCCAGTCAAGAAGCATTATTTATTGTTATATCGATGATGTTGACAGACCCTGCGTGGAGGGTCTGTGATCAGGCAGAAGGGTGATGGGTCGGGACTCATTCCTGCTGCGTTTGACGTTTCTGCTGCATTTGACTTCATCCCAGGGTTGGAGGCCAGTAGTGGGGAGGTCAGCAGGCTAAGACTCCCAGGACACCAGGTTTGGATCCTGGCTGTATCATTAAATGGTAGAGTTATTTCCCGTCCAGGGCTCAACTCCATTATTTATGTAGCCAAAGGCCTCAAAGATTATTACTCTCCAGGACACACTCCCGTTCTGAGAGACTAGCTCTAGAGTATTTGGGAAGCAGGCATGCTAGATCCTGGCTTCTGCCATTTTTCCTGGGGGCTTATTCCACAAGCCTGGCTTGCTGTGAGTTCAGTCATGTGGTTGCCTGGGAGCCTAGTGAGAAGGAAACCCAAGCACAAATCCTCTTGGGGAACTCAAGCAGCATTTCAGCAAGGAGGTGCCATGTCCTCTACATAGGGGCTGGTGGGATGACAGCTTGTACTGGTGGAAGGGTTTTTGGAAGAGATCCCCAAGGGACACACATTCCTTAAAATGTGACAAGCACAATGAAGGACTTCATTTTAAATCTTTCAAACTAACAAAGATTAAATTAGGCTCAATGCATGCAAAGTTTGGTTAGGTGGGCACGTTGATGGGGTTGAAACAGGTTGATTTTTGTGTAGGCAGTTTGGAAATATGAAGAACTTTGAAAATGTTGGTTACTTTTGTCTTGGAATTTCAATCCCAGAAGCAGAATGTGAGCAAAGATGACTATACAAAGACATTCACTCTGGCTTCCAGTCTGTTGTTAGAAAAACCAGAAACAACCGAAATATTTAGCTTTGGGGAAGAGGTTTAAGATGGTGGTAACCAAGCGTTACGTTTTTTGTCATGCCGTGGATGGAGCTTTTCTTCAGGTGAACTATTACGTGCAACTGTTGATGTACAAGTGGATTGATTCAAATTGGGTGGTGGTTGTTTGGTGAGGGGGCTGTTTCTGCTGTGGCATTGCACCCAGACTCCTGACCTGGCCAGTCCTCAGCCTCCCCTGTGGCAGCTCATGAGGCACTTCCATGGCAAACATACCCCGTGGCATAGCTAGAACGTCCTTTCTCAGACAATTGCGGGATGTTAGTATCAGGCTTTCCTTTTGACTGGTGGAATTATGCACAAGTCTCTCCCCAGTTCTTTTTACTTTTCTGTACTTGCCAAATTTTTCATTACGAACATATTACTTATTGCACTAAAATATCTAAGATATTAAAAATGATGCCAGTTCATTATTTTAGAATTAGTAGAATTGTCATAGAAACCACAAAACTTGGGTCAGTCTGGCCAACATATTCCTTCCTTTTTGGCAGATCTCAGGCTCGTGGAAAAACTGATAAAATAGCAACTGGAAGAATATAAAAACCACTGATAATCCCACCACCTAGAAAAACCCACAGTCAGTGTTGAGTGTATTTCCTTCCAGCTTTTTTTCTATATATGTGTATGTATGTATAATATGTACTGATAACTTACTATATGTTAATAAAATACTATATATAATAAATTATATCTTAGGTGGAACACATTTTACTTATTGTATTATAAACACAGTTTTGTATCCTGTTTATTTTTTGTAAACATTGTATTGTATATTCCCTAGATATTACCATTTGAAAACATGCCTTTTTTTTTTTTTTTGAGACGGAGTCTCGCACTGACGCCCAGGCTGGAGTGCAGTGGCGTGATCTCAGCTCACTGCAACCTCCGCCTCCCTGGGTTCAAGTGACTCTCCTGCCTCAGCCTCCCAAGTAGCTGGGATTACAGGTGCCTGCCACCAAGCTTGGCTAATTTTTTTTTTTTTTTTTTGTATTTTTAGTAGAGACAGGGTTTTACTATGTTGGCCAGGCTGGTCTCAAACTCCTGACCCTGAGATCAGCCCGCCTCAGCCTCCCAAAGTGCTGGGATTACAGGTGTGAGCCACTGCACCTGGCCAAAAACATGACATTTACTGGCTTCCTAATATGCAAATCTATTGACAAACATAATTTTATAACCAATATTTCTGCTATAACAGATGGCACTGATATAAACATACCTGTACATAAATCTTGTCTATATTTGTGCTTTTGAAAGTCGCAGTTTCCAAGAACCTATTCGTGAGGTTAGGTGAGGACTTACTATACTTGGAAAAAAAAAAGCCTCCCCAAAAGCAGGTGAGAAAGAGACTTTCACTGCTGCAGTCATTTGATTGATTAGACATGTAAAATATGGCTTGTTTATCTATTTAGACAATAATTATAAATATACTAAGTTAATTTACATTTCCATGTTTTTCATTGGTTTCAAATTGAGCTATGATCTGTGGAATGTCAAGGCATCTTTTTGCTTTTACCGGGTTGTTATGGCCCATCAATATTATGCTATTAATTAAAGAAAGAAAGTGGGCCAGGCATGGGGATCACACGTGTAGTCCCAGCACTTTGGGAGGCTGAGGCAGGCGGATCACTTGAGGACATGAGTTGGAGACCAGTCTGGCCATCATGGTAAAACCCCATCTCTACTAAAAGTTCAAAATTTAGCCACGCACGTTGGCCTATGTGTGTAATCGCAGCTACTTGGGAGGCTGAGGCGCGAGAATCACTTGAACCCAGGAAGTGGAGGCTGCCGTGAGCTGAGATGGTGCCACTGCACTCCAGCCCCGGTGACAGAGCAAGACTCCGTCTCAAAAAACAAAAGTAACTGGTCCTAAGTTGTCTGTTAGCAGCTGTAGGCAAGTGAAGACTGAAAACATTCCATTTTGGAGGAAGAATTAAGGCAAAAGCAAGCAAGCACCCCGCCCCCCCCATCCACCGGAAATGCACGCCATCTTTTGCTTCACAGTATTTTTGTGTCATGTATTGTGTTTTCAGAATCCTCAGAGTCTTGCCTCTCTTGCTGCTTCATGTTAATGAAGGCAGACTTGGGCAAGCGGAAGCTCTGTGCAGGTGGCGCTGGGCCCTTTCCTCTTACACACAGGGCACTTCCCTCCGGCCTCCCCAGCCAGCAAGTTTGACAACTTGCAGAAGGTGTTACTACATCTGAGCACTCAGAAATTAGATGCCGATATTGAGTATTGAGTCACATAAAAATCATATATTGATAGTTTTTCGGGAGCTACTTACTCGTGGTCCCAGTGTCGAGGCTGCGGGGTGTTCCATGGCATCTGGAGGTGGTGTTCCTGCTGATGGCGAGCCGGCGACTGGGTCGGAGGGGAAGGTCATGTTGACTGAGAGAAAGGGACTGGACCCATACAATATACTGCATCCAAAGGGAGCTTCAGGCACTAAGGAAGACCCTAATTTAGTCCCCTCCATCACCAACAAGAGAATAGTGGGCTGCATCTGTGAAGAGGCAGCAGGACCGTCATCCGGTTTTGGTCACACAAAGGTGAGGCCCGGCGATGCCCCAGCTGTGGAGCCTCTTATAAGCTGGTGCCTCGGCAGCTGGCACTCTGAGCGCCCGCACTGAGTTACTCAAAATACGCTGTAAAGCTGCTTCTTTCCAATAAAGACTAGCCTTAAAAAAAAGTCTTAGTGCCTTTGCCTAGGACTTTTGAAAGTCCCAGTTTCCAAGAACCTATTCATGGGGTTGGGTGAGTACTTACTGTGAGCAAGGGACTTTCACTCATGTGGTGTATCTATCCACAACACAGAAAGGGCGTGCGCAACCAAAAGCTGTTGAATTAAAAATCATCTGGGCGTGTAAAGGTGACTTGCATTATGGAAATAGTTTATGTTGCCATTATTATTATTGTTAACTTTTTTTTTTTTTGAGTCAGGGTCTTGCTCTGTCACCCAGGCTGGAGTGCAGTGGTGTGACCTCGGCTCACTGCAAACCCTGCCTCCTGGGTTCAAGCGATTTTCTCCCTCAGCCTCCCAAATAGTTGGGATGACAGACATGTGCCACCACACTTGGCTAATTTTTGTATTTTTAGTTGATAAGGGGTTTCCCCATGTTGGCCAACCTGGTCTTGAACTCCTGACCTCAAGTGATCTGCCTGCCTCGGCCTCCCGAAGTGCTGGCATGAGCCACAGCGCCTGGCCTATGTTGACATGATTTCATCCTCCTAAAATGCTAATAGAATAATTGGAAAAATAGCTTGAAGAAAATTAAGCTTTTTATCTGGAATTTTGAAGATTTTTTTTTTAACCCCCTCAAGTGTTGGTATTGTTTCTTTGTCCTAATCACAAACAGGAAATTTCAAAGCGTAACAAAGACCCAATTCTCGCTGCTCTGGTGTGGCTTCGGCGGGATTTCAGCAGCAGTTCTGTTGGCTGTCCTGACTGATGCCGCCACTTTTGAACACTGGTAAATGCGAAGTGTAAATTGCCTTCATTGTTTACAAGGATGCTTTCATGCATATTTCTCATGCGATTTTTAATTAGCTAAAACTTGATTGGGGCCGGGTGCGGTGGCTCAAGCTTGTAATCCCAGCACTTTGGGAGGCCGAGGCGGGTGGATCACGAGGTCGACAGATTGAGACCATCCTGGTCAACATGGTGAAACCCCGTCTCTACTAAAAATACAAAAATCAGCTGGGCATGGTGGCGCGTGCCTGTAATCCCAGCTACTCAGGAGGCTGAGGCAGGAGAATTGCCTGAACCCAGGAGGCGGAGGTTGCGGTGAGCCGAGATCGCGCCATTGCCCTCCAGCCTGGGTAACAAGAGCGAAACTCCGCCTAAAAAAAAAACTTGATTGGAACTTAATGCCTAATTGTCTGCTTTAAGTATATGTGTCCTTGTTATTTCCATTCTATAGCCCAAATTTGGACATGGAGATTTAGAGATTAAATAGCTTACTCACTCAAAGGTTCGAGTTAGCAGTCAAACCCTTATCCTGTGATTATTTTCCCTGTATCATGAGGTTTCTAAAAATGTGAAATAAACTTGCTTTTATAAGTAGAGCCAGACTCTTCATATTCTTCCCAGGTACAGGAAGTTGTAAGAACACCTTCTCCCTGGCTTTAAGAAGGTCAGAAGCTGTAGCTGTCAGAGAGTCCACATGGCTCCCAGGGGCAGCCCCTCCTACGCTGTCCTTCAGTGCCCCTGTCTGTTCACCCATGAGGAGTGGTTTAGAAGTCTCCAAGCACAGGTTACACAGAGCCCAGGTCACAGACAGGATGCCAGGCTCCCACCCCATAGCTCTTTTTCCCCCCACTCGCCCCTTGACTGGTGCCTTAAGAATATGTCACAGTCACCAACACTGCAGTTATGGGGAGTGGATTTGAGCTTCTAAAAGTAGGGTGAGCTGATGGTTTATTGGCAGAACTAGGACCTGCTTGCAGAAGTGTGGTGGTCCTGGCTGCTCATGGCGGTCCACAATGAATCGATCGCTAAATTTTCTGGACTTTTTGGCGTCAGTTATTAAATGCATCCATTATTAAATAATACACACTGAAAGAATGCTTCTGGTTCCTGCAACTCTATGAAGGTAGCATGATTGTAGTGAGCAGCTCTCAAGCTGAAAGAGGTTTCTGTTTGGTGAATGTGATTTTCATGAGGATGAGAAATCGTTTAACAGCAGAGCGCATATCAGATTTAGCAACCATAAATGTACTGGGAAAAGCAGCAGTAGATCAGAATGCATCTCCATTTGACAAATCATGGTTGAAATACAACCACAAGTTGACCAAGAATACAAGGTTTTAGCAAAAATCAACCAAAGTTTTTCACAGAATTGTATTCTATGAGAATCAATGGCTATGTGAAATTTACATGGAAGAATAGCATGTATTTGATTACTGATTGTAAATTGTGTATTACACAGCCTTGATCTCAAATATGTGCATTTGTATACATTCTCGTAGGCCCTTTAGGCTGCTGTTACAGAATGCTGTAAATGGTAGGGCCTGGAGACAGCAGAAATGTGTTTCTTACCGTTCTGGAGGCTGGGACGCAAGCCTCCTGGGACTGGGAGGTTCTCTGTCTCATAAGGGCCTGTTTCCTGGTGCATACATGGTGTCTTTTCTCTGCGTCTTTACATGGCAGAAGGGGCAAGCGAGTCTCTGGGATCTCCTTTATAAGGGCGTTAATCCTATTTCTGAAGGCTCCACCTACATTGAGCTAACACTCACCTCCCCAAGGCCTCATCGGCTAACTTTCAGGGTTAGGATTTAAACATATGAATTTTGGAGGACAGAAACATTCAGTTCATTGCATATACATATACATACATTCACACACATATTGTGTGTATATATAGTATATTTATAGTATTTACATACTCTATGCATATATGCATAATACAATAATATTGCATATACATATATTCACCCACACGTTGCATTTGTATATATTATAAATATAGTATATACATACTACATGCATATATAGTATATATAGTATTAAAGTACTATATGTATATATAGTATATATCGTATAAAGGGCATTAATCCCATTTCTGAAGGCTCCACTTTGATTAACCTAATCACCTTCCCAAAGCCTCATCTCCTAACTTTGGGGGTTAGGATTTAAACGTGAATTTTGGGGGACAGAAACATTCAGTTCATTGCATGTATATATAAGTATATTCACACCCACATATTGTATGTGTATATGTAGTATATTTACATGCTATATGTATATGCATATATGCGTAATTCAGTAACACAACAATACATAATGCATATGCGTATTTCCACACATGTATGTATATATAGTATATACATACTACCAACACGTATATGCATATATGCATAATACAATAACATATACTGCATATTGTATCTGCATATGTAATATGTATTATTGTATTATGCATTTCTATGTGTTTGAGACCCTATTTTACACATTTACCAGCACACCACCACTTTTGAGACTGAAAGGGGTGCCATTATTACATATGTTGAAATACTGGGTGAAATCAGGACAGTCCCAGGCAATCCCAGAACCTGTGGTCCTCCCAAGATCTCCTAGGTCAGTGCAGCACACAGTCTCCCTCTGGGCTATCATTTTCTTACAGCTCCCTCCCCCACCAGAGACCCTGCACAGTCACTCCAAAAAGGCTCTTTCTCACCGAGTCCCTTTGCCACAGGGAGTCACAGGAGCATTAAGTCACCTCCTGAGCAGCCATCTTCATCCTGCTTCGTCCTTTTCGCAGGCTTCATGGAAGCACCGTTTCTGGCACTGATTAGCTCTGAGACCATAGAAGGGTCCCTTATAAAGTTTGTGGGTCTTAATTCTCTTACAGCAAAATGGGGCTAATAGACCCACCATGCAGGGCTGCTGTAAGGATTAGCACTAGACTCTGTCAAGGACTTTCTGTGTGCTTGGCACAAGACACATGCTTGATGGATGGCACTGTTTTTGCTATCATTTCTGCTCCATGCTACTTTGTTTGAGTGTCCTTGTCTCAGGCTCTGAGTTTTTGGACACATCCCCATTCCTTGGGCCCCTGGGACTTTGATGGTTTAGACTCCTTTCACCACTCTAAAGCTGAGAGTTACTCCACCCCTTCCCGTGCCCAGTCCTGACTTACAGGGAGTGGTCCCAGTGAGGGATAACCAGGGGTCACTCTGCTGTTTTCCTTGAGGGCCTGGTACTTAGGGGCGGGCATCCAGAAACAGCTCTGGGTCCTCAAACCTGTCCTTGGCCCTAGCTATGTGATCCAGCTGTACATACTATATCCAAGTCAGGTCAACCAGACTGCTTCAGTGCTGGCCATGGCGGTCAGTTCAGAGGGCCTCCTCATCCAGCACAGGCCAATGAGAACCCCTTCCTGGGCTCTTCTGAGTTGGAATGAAGGGAAGGAGTCAGTGCCTGTGATTGGGAGCTTGAGGTTCAGGAGCTAATGGAGACATATTGGCTATCTAGAAGAGCCAGTGGGAAAGTCTGAAGCCAATGACACAGTGAACTAGACCCCAGATGGCGGAAGAGTTCTCCTAGGACAGAGGTCACTGAGGCCTGACTGCATCCTGAACCTCTCTTAAGGCACACTGAGATCTCCACTCCCATCAAAAGGCAGCATCAGACTGGCGCAGTGGCTCACACCTGTAATTCCAGCACTTCGGAAAGCCAAGGTGGGCAGATAACAAGGTCAGGAATTCAAGACCAGCTGGACCAACACGGTGAAACCCCGTCTCTACTAAAAGCACAAAAATTAGCCAGGCATAGTGGTGTGCATCTGTAATCCCAGCTACTCAGGAGGCTGAGGCAGGAGGCTCACTTGAACCTGGGAGGCAGAGTTTGCAGTGAGCTGAGATCACGCCACTGTACTCCAGCCTGGAGGAGAGAACAAGACTCCATCTCAAAAAAAAAAAAAAAAAAAAAAAAAAAAGGGCAACCTTCCCTACCCTCCTTTCCCCTCTCCTCCCCTCCCCTTTCTCCCTTTTCTACAGTCTCACTGTGTTGCCCAGGCTGGGCTCAAACTCCTGGGCTCAAGAGTGCCTCCTGCCCCAGGCCCCTGAGTAGCTGGAACTACAGGCACCCACCACGCCTGGGTCTCTGGTTTTCTTCATTGAGTCTCCAATGAATGGGAGGTTTTTTAAGCCTGAAAAGTGTGACACTGTATTTCTTTAAGCCCCAAAGACTCCAAAGTACTACATCTGTGCTTCTGAAGGGTTTCTTAAGGGTGATGTGTTTCCGGAACAATTTACAATACCTTTTGTGCACCAGGGGAGGTGACTTAGCCATTTGTGCTTGCTGGTCCTGTCCCCGAGGCTGCAGCAGTGGCTCCCACAGGGTCTTTTTGGTGGGATGCCACTGCCATTTACTCTCAACCTCTGCCTAAGCTAATTCGAGTCAGCCTTCCTTCACTTGCAGTAACAACAAAAGCATTCCTAATGAGTCCTCCTAGGGTCCCCAGGTTCAGGAAAGGAAAATCAGACACTCCTTGCCCCTGCTCCTGGGAAAATATGTAGGGAACCAGCCCCACACCCCACCCATGGGTACACCGAGTTCAGTGGCAACAAAGGAATGAGTAAAAGGTTAAGAATGCATAGTGGGACCAGGGGGCTGTCCCTTGCACTGGAGGCAGTGACATCCCTGAGCTCTGATCTCCGACAGTTTTTTTTGGTTATAATTGCTTTGATCTGTAGGGTAGGCGGTGGAGTGAGGGTGGGGTGAATCAGTGGCTGGAACTGGTGTGTCATTCTAAAGATTGATAACAGGGGCCGTTTGGGAGTTTCACAAAACAAGAACACGTGGTTATCTTCAGCCTATTCTCTATGTGCAGCTGGTGGAACGCGGGTCTTACAAGGAGCCTACAAGTCTGGTTACGTCTTAGGGCTACGAAGGGGTTTTACGTCCTTGAGCTCAATGTCTATGGTAACAGAGCCGGGGTCACCCTGCACGGGAACACGAGGCGTGGAGAAGTCTGCCTCCCCAGAGGCCTCCCCAGATTGCCGCGGTTTCCTGTTCCCAGTTTGTATGTTACTCGTAACCAATTTATGTAGGGCCTCTGTAAGTCCTTTCTCCTTTGCTGCTTGCCCCACAGAATAGGCCCCTGTTTCATAGCAGGGCTAACTCTCAATGGTCTGTGTCAGATGCTCAGAGAAGCATATTTCTGATCCAAATGAAGGGACTGAGATACCAGCACCCAAGCCCCGAGGAACCTGTTTCTAGAAGGGTCTTGTGCTTTAGAAGGGTCAGAAGTGGCTTCTACTGTCTTGCTTTGGGAGTCAAAGTAACTAACAGACTGAATACCCCGCTGTGCTCTGAAGGAGACATGAGGTGTCCAATTCGAGGGAGCCCGTGCCTCTGCAGCTGTGCCCCAAGCCTGTGGCAGGCACGGGCCATTGATCCCGACATGGTCTTGTGCACCCTGGCGCACCAGCAGTGCTGCCGGCTGGCCCTTCTCTGGTGCTCTTGGTCCTTCTTGGAGAAGTCACCGAGCTTGTCTTCTTGGCTGAGTGGGCCTCCCTGTCTAGAGACCACAGCCTTGAAATGGCTGTTTTGGGTATGGGTCTGTGAGTTCTTGCATACAGACATTCTACAGACCACAAAGCCATCCTCGTGTCTGCAAGTGAAAGGTTAATACCCAGGGAGGGCGAGAATCTCCTTTAAAATTGCTAGTGAAAGGTGGCCTAGACCCGAGGAAGACAGAGTTAGGCTTAGGTAGCAGCCTGGGTTTCCATAGAAACAAGATGCAGTGGCGTCAGACGCATGATTAAACTTCTCCACGCTGGTTTTAAGCCTGGAAGGAGGCTGGAAGAGGGTACTTACTCCCCGTGCAGGCACAGTGCGACTTTTGACAGCAAAGTCCTCCAAAAAGTCTCAGGCAAAGCAAATGGCAGTGACTCCTCCCCCCGCCCCCGCCACACACACATACACAACATCGTGTATGAGCCCCCGCTGCAGCCTCGCAGGCCGAACTAGAGTGGCACACACGCAAGGTAGTCTCGCTTGGGGGACAAAGGTATCGTAACTCATCCTGGAAACATGTCACCCTTAAGAAACCCCTCAGAAGCACAGGGGTAGTCATTTGGACTCTTTGGGGTTTAATGAAATACAGCATCACATTTTGGAGCTCAAAGCCTCCTATGTATTGGAAACTGGGTAAAGAAAGGCAGAAGTGTGATGCCGCCTGGGTAGGAGGGCCCGGCCTGCAGCCTTCAGCGAGCAGCAGCAGGAAGCCGAAGCCCTGAATCAGGGCCTTTGTTCTGCTCACACTGTCCTCGGGCAGTATGCGTGTGTCCCTAGGAGCCCACAGTGGTGGCCTCCTAGATGCAGTGGGAGTTGGGCGTGGAAGGCGGGCTGGGGGCAGCTGGGGACAGCACTCACTGTTCTGCCCCTGCTCCTCCACTCAGCAGGGAGGACTGGGCTCCCATCCAGTGAAAGGGCTGGAAGCAGCCAGTCTTGACTTGTTGGTTGGTTTGAAATGTATCCATTATTTAATTAGGTTCTTTGCAAGAAATTGAGAACTGCCGTTGGTGAGGATAAATTGTGTTTCTGAGTGAGAACACAGCATGAAGGTAAGGGCTAACTTTGGTTCGGGGCAGAATTTGTGAGTCCGCAGCTTTCTGATCTGCCTTGCGTTGCTGTGTGAGCCGCATTTCTTTCTCCGTGTGAAAGCGCTCACTTTCCTAGTGTCTGTGCATGTGCAGGAGGCAGGCGTGGGATTTTCACACTGCTGATAGCAGCTCTCTTGGAGGTGGTGATGACGAATTTCTAGTGTTCTAGGCAGAGGAGCTCAGTTGAGGACCAGAGGTCTAGTGACTGCTCAGCTCAGGAAAACCACCCTCTGGGCTCTGCCATGCCCAGTGAGGATGACCAGAATGGTCCGGGAGCGGGGCTGCCTGCAGCCTTCCCACGCACTGACCGAAGGGTTTCTTGCCAGGGTCCCACACTTCCAAGACAGATCTTCAGTAGGTGCGCACAGGCATTTCGTGAAGTTTAACCCCCCAGGCACCTCCATTCTTAACCCCAGATGGTTTTGTGACAGCAGCAAGAACTGTCTCCTTTTTCAGCTCTGGATTTAGCGGCTGAATGCTCCCTCTCGTGCATGGCTTTTCTTGACACAAGCAGGTCAGCACTATCTGCCCATTCCCCCGATGGGACAGGGTTTCTGCTGCAGAGGGGCTTCCCCTTCCTGGGCTCTTTGGGTTTGAGATTACCCTCCTTAATCTCGCCACTGGCATCAGCCTTCTTGGCTACAGCTTTCTTTCCTTAGCTTCCAGCTTCTCAATTTTTCACTCGCCATCTTGCAGCATGGGAAAGAGCTGGGTCTTGTTTTGATGGAACTCATCGTGAAATAGATGCAGAAGCAGAGGCAAAAGTGTCAGTGTTTTCTCAATTTCTTGAAAAGCTACGAATATATAGATTCACAGAATGTGTAGTGTTGGAGGAAACCAACATACTGCAAGAGAAGAAAGATATTTAGCATGAAAATATACTTAATCCCTGGCCAGTCTTAGAGAGAATGGCATGGCCAGCTCCTCTCAGTATGGGAAGGAGCACTGAGGAACAAGACCATGGAGGCCACGTTCTGGAGTCTGAATCTCAGTCGGTTGTGAGACTTCCGAGCCCATGGTACAAGTGAGGCTTCCTGGCGGGTCTAAACTTCTGATTAGGAAGAGTGACTTCCAAGTCCATCAGTAGTTCCCATTTCTTCCAGAAGAGCAAATACAGCATGAATAGTTTCCTACTGCTGTTCTTACAAATGTATCAGAAATTGAGTGACTCAAAACAACACAAATGTGTTATCTTACGCTCTGGATGTCACAAGTCCAAAACGGGTCTTCCGGGCTGCAGTGTCGGCAGGGCTAGGTTTCTTTCTGGGGGACTCTAGGGGAGAACCCTTTTCCTTGACCCCTCCAGCTGCCCACGTGATCTTCTCTCTCCTCTCACTGCAGGCAGCAGCAGCCATGCAAGGTCTTCCAGTTCTTTGCATGACACGTTACTCTGACCTCCTCTTCTTCCTTCTTTCACATTAAGGCCCTTGTGATTCCCCTGGATGGACTCCAATAATCCGGGATAATCCCCTGTCAACTTTTAATTACGTCTGCTACTTTAATCCCCCTTTTTCATGGAAGCTGCTTCATCTACAGGCTCTAGGGATGGGATGTGAACATCTTTGAGGGGCCATTATGTTATAGGAGTTATTAAGGAATTATTTTAGGCAGATAGAAAAAGGGTCCTTAGGAAGTTTTTTTTTTTTTTTTTCCCCTTGTCTAGCAGGAAAGCCTCTGCTCTTGGGTGGGGGCAAGCTTTGATATGCAAATACTGGCTGTTACAAACTGGGTCCACCAAAACATGGCAATTCCCACCGTCTTCTTGTCCCCGCATGTGCCAGGCAACATGGCTGCCCCCACATATCCCCACGTGTGTAGAACATCATGGCACCCTGCATTTGCTTATTAAAGGACTAGGGTGGGAAAGTCAGTTCCTCCCCCCCACCTTTGCCACAACATGAATGACACGTGATACCAATCCCCAAACCCTCTGCAAATTGGATACCACCTCCTCCAGCCTCCTTATGTAACTGGCTGTTTTCCACAGCACTCGGGGTTCCTTCTTTCAGCTTGGAGTTCCCTCTTTCTGTCTCTACACAGGGGAAGACTCCTCCTTCTTTCTTGCCTATTAAATTCTCCACTCCTTAAAACCACTCCACATGTGTCCATGCCCTTTTATTCAAACTGGTGCAGACCAAGGGCCCTGGTGTTCCTCCAGCCACAGGAGCCTATCATTACGTCTACCACAGGGCAGCTCCAGCTTGTCAGGATACCTTTGACAGTTTGAAGTCCTTGGCTTCAGCTATTTGGGAGTGTCAGTGAGGGTGCATGATCTGTCATCACTTACCATTTTACTTCTAAACTCTTGTGCCAAAGCCAGTAACATACTAGTGAGTAAGCCTCCCAGTGTGATGTCTCACCACCTCCTTGCTGATCTCATTTGGTGATACTCAGATTAATTCTCACAGTAACCTTTTGAAATTGACATAATCATTCCCAGATTCATAGTGAGGAGACTTATACAATTATATGCTGTAGTAATACTTCCAAATTTAAGTGTAAAGATTTTATGTTCTTAGTGACCCCAGTCTTTTGCAGGGTTCTTTTTTTTTTTTTTTTTTTAATATTTGGACACTAGAGGGAGACAGCTCTTCGTAGAACTGAGGCCATTTTGCCTGCTTGTGGGTATGGAGAGAGGAAAACACTGTGTTTAAAAATGGTATCGAGGGCTGACCTAGCAGGTTGACAAGGAGAGGGACCATGCCTGATCTCATCCACAGCGCAGGCGTCGGTGGACAATTTCCACCAGCATCTTCAGGGATCACACTTGCGTAGTAAAATACGCCATTCAAACCAAGGTCTTTTTTAACCTAACGGTGGACGCTGTAACATTTTAAACAACCTTCTCTGCCTTTGAAGCCTACTTTGTGGAAAGAAAGGCCAATAAATTATCAGAACGGACACTGTATAAAAACATAGACTCTCCCAAATTCTAAGTCTCTAAGTGGGGCATGTGGCATCTAAAACCATGGCCATTGCTTACCTAGACAAACTGTGTTCAAAGCACATGCCACCCAAGATTGCTTTCAACTGGAAATGAGGATTCATTTTCTCTGTTAGAGAGTTCTGGGTTCCCCCACACAAGATTTGCTCCTGACACCTCAGAGTGTACGATATACGACTTCTGTACTGAAGAGGTTGCTTCCAATGAAGTAAAATGTCTAATACGGTAATCATGTGCGTCTAATTAAGGATGCATGCAGAAAAAACAGCCACTGATGCCAAATAGCCGACTTAGGAACACAGGGACCACAGGCAGGGTCAGTAAGGATGAGGCGGAACGACTTTAGTTTAATGCTGCCTATGACAGATCTTTATGTTATTATTAGAAAGTAGTTAGAAACTTTACCTTTTTACTGTTGATTTAAAACTTAATTAGCTATGGTGCGAGAATATGGGTTGTTTGATACCAATTTTGAAATTTGTTGAGTTCTTTTACGGTCTGTTTTTCATAGCGGTTCCATGTATACTTGGAAAGAATATGAATTCTCTTATTTGGCATAATGTTTGGTATCTATCCATAAGACTATTCCTGTTGATTATGCTGTTAAAATGTGCATTTTAAATGATTTTGAACTATCAGTTACTTGGAGAAATGTTTTGAAATCTCCCACTGAGGTGGGAGATTTTTCAGTACCTTTTTATGGTTCTGTTTTTGCTTCACCTCTTTTGAGATCCTACTACTAAGTTATTTGAAGTTTGGAACTGACCCATTTTCTTAGTAAATTAAGCCTTTTCATTATGCCTTCTCTTTACCTCTAGTTATGAGTTTTCCTTAAATTCTTAATTATTAATATTATTCTAACTGATATTTCTTTTGATTTGGCTGCATACTTACCATTTTTTAAATTCCTTCTTGTATCTCAAACTTTCTGAATGGGCTAACTCGCCTCATGCCTAAAGCACATCCTTTAGAATTTCTTTTAATGAGGATCTATGTTAGGGTCACCACGTGCAGGGGTCTGTCCTGCAGACCCTGACTCAGTGATTGATGAATGAAGTACACTGACACACAGATATTATGGTTTGCCAGTTCTGCTGAGGGTCAGTGGCTGCTTACAGACTTGTGGAGAGTACTGTAAACAGATAGCAGCCACTGGCCCTTACCAGCCAGTGAGACTTGCATTTATTTAGTAACGTTTAATTGTATAAGGCTTGAGTCAACAACACTAGAGGTTACAAATTAGAGGACAGGTTCCAATGCCCAAAGCAAATACCATTAGTAGGTAATATCCCTGGTTGACCTTCCTGGAGAGGGCCATCCAGTTCAAAGGTTAGTGTTAAGACCACATGAGTAAACAAGTTAGTTAGGTAAACTACTCACATTCCTTTGTCTTTGCGCCCTAGTCTCCCTGGCTCCTACAGAGAGACTCTGGCTGCCTTCAGCTAAAAACTATAGAAAAAACCCTTAGGCCTTCCAAAAGGGATTGAGACTATATTCTATAATTTTCTCTAATATTTTTCCCTTAATATTTTTGCCACCACCCTGAGTGAATTCCCACACATGCAAACTTTTTCAGTCTGTTTAAAAATCCTTTTTCCAGGGCCTACTTGAGGGTGGAGGGTGAGTCAAGGGAGAGGATTGAAAAACTACCTATTGGGTACTATGCTTATTACCTAGATGATGAAATAATCTGTACACCAAACCCCTATGACACCCAATTTACGTTTAGATCAAACCTGCATATTTACCCCTGAATTGAAAGGTTAAAAGAAAAAAAAAACTTTTATTTTGTTTTAATCTTCAAAGTTATTTTCCCTGAGCATACAATTCTAGGTTCATCAAAATTTTTTATTTAGCACCTTAAAGATATTGCTCCATTGCCTTCTGGCTTCCCTTGTTGCTATAGGGTAATAATTTGTTATTCTAATTTTTGCTCCTACTGAGCAATCTCTTGTTTCACTATGTCTGCTTTTACGATTTTTCTTTCTGTCTTTGGTGTTCTGCAATTTCACTATGATCTGCCTAGATAAGTATTACTTTAAATTTCTTCTGTTGGGAATGTATTGAGCTTCCTGAATTAGACAGCTGTCCTTCATCCCTTCTGGGAAATTCTCAGCTGCCATCTCTTCATACGTTACTTTACCACTTTCTCTTCTACATTAGCAATTATGCTTAAATGTTTATTAGATATTTTCAGTCTGTCTTCCAAGTTTCCCAACCTTTCTTCCATATTTTCTTTCTCTTTCTCTGTTTGTACTATATGCTGCATAATTTTCTCAGATCTATCTTCCAGTTTATTAATGCCTTATTTAGCTTTGTCTAATTTTCTATTATTGTGTTTATTTTGCTTTTCAGTTTTGTAATTTTTATTTTTAAAATATACGCTTCAGTTTTAAACAATTGTTTACCACTTACTCATATTTTCACCCCCCCCATTTATTTCTTAAAGTGTGTAAAATATATATTTTATGTTGTAGGAGAGCAAAAACGATTTCCCTTCAGCTTTGTAGGTTCTTTAGCTGAGCTATAAATTAAATTGACATAAGACAGATTAACAAGAGAAAAATCACATTTAATTATGTCCATACACACAGGAGTCCCACAAAATATGAGACTCCGGGAAAGTTCAGATGATTGATGCTTATACAGCGTTTTGAGCTAAGAAAGGAATGGGAGCTTGGGGCTTCTGAGAGGAGGTGGTGACACAAATGGTGGGAGGGTGAGGGGAGGAAATGTATAATGAATAAAGATTATCTTGTTAGACAGATTAAAAAGTCTCTCAGGTGATAGGCTGGGCCCAGTGGCTCATGCGTGTCATCTCAGCAATTTGGGAAGCCAAGGCAGGAGGATCACTTGGGGTTAGGCATTTGAGACCAGTCTTGCCAACATGGTGAAATCCTGTCTCTCCTAAAAATAGAAAAATTAGCTGAGTGT
The DNA here is from genome assembly GCF_048565385.1 of Saimiri boliviensis. NCBI lineage: Eukaryota > Metazoa > Chordata > Mammalia > Primates > Cebidae > Saimiri > Saimiri boliviensis. The sequence continues at coordinate 115,788,476 of NC_133451.1, read as the reverse complement.
GGTAGCACACGCCTGTAGTCCCAGCTATTCGGAAGGCAGCAAAGCAGTCCTTAGGGGGAAATTTATAGCATGAAATGAATGTACTAGAAAAGAAGGAAGATCTAAAATTAATCGTCTAAGTTTTCACTTTTGGAAACTAAAGGGAAAAAAAGCAAAATTCAAAATAAGCAGAAGTAAAGAAATAATAAGAAGTAAAGGCAGAAATCAATGAAATTGAAAATAAGAAATTTATAATAGAGAAGACCAATAAAGCAAAAAACTGGTTCTTTGGAAAAATCAATATAATTAATAAGCCTCTAGATAGGTAACTATGAAAAAAGGAAAGAGGGCACAAATTACTACTATCACAAATGAAAGAAGGGACTTTACTACAGATCCCATAGACATTAAAATTATAATAAAGATGATTGTACTTGCAGTCAAATAAAAATAAAAATAAAATTATAAAGAAAGGGTATGAACAACTCTATGTCACGTTTTGATAACCCAGATGAAATGGACCAATTATTTGAATGATATAATCTGCCAAAACTCACACAAGAAGATATAGATAATCTGAATAAGCCATATGTTTTAAAAATCAAATAGACAATTAATAATCTTTCAAAACAGAAAGCACCAGGCACAGATAGATTCCCTGGTAAATTCTAACATTTAAGAAAGAAGTCATACCAGTTCTCTACACTCTCATAAACATAGATGCAAAAATACTCAATAAAATACGAACAAATCAAATTCAACAATATACAAAAATAATTATAAATCATGACCAAGTGGGATTTACTCCAGGTATGCAAAACTGGTTTAACTTTTGAAAATCAATTAATGTAATCTATCATGTCAACAGGCTAAATAAGAAAAAAAATCACACGATCGTATCAATAGATGCAGAAAAAGCATCTGACAAAATCTAACTCCTATTTACACTAAGCACTCTCAGTAAACTAGGAATAGAGTGAAATTTCCTCAAACTGATAAACAATATCTACAAAAATCCTATAGCTAACACTTTTAATGGTGAGAAACTTTAAGCTTTTCTACTGAGATTAGGGGCAAAGCAAGTGTGTCCTCTCTCACTACTCCTTTTCAACGTCACACCAAGAGTCCTAGCTATGCAATAAGACAAAGAAAAGAAAAGAAAAGGTATGTAGATTAGGAAGGAAGAAAGTACAATCTTCTATGTAGAAAATCTAACAGGCTCAACAACAACAACAAAACCCTTCTGAAACTATTCAGCAACTATAGAAAGGTGGTCAAATTCAAGGTTTATATACAAAACTCAATTGCTTTCCTATATGCCAGTAATGAACAAGCACGATTTGAAATTAAAAATACAATATTATTTAGATTAGCATCCCCAAAGGTGACGTAGTTAATTGCACATCTTACAAAGTATGTATACGGTCATTAAGAGGAAAACTACAAAACCCTGATGAATGAACTCAAGGAAGTGCTAAATGAATAATTCAGGCATGTATGCAGTGTACTCTATATGGACCATGTTACCTCTCTCACATCAGAAACGCACCTTAATTCCAAAACGTAACTGACCCCAACAGGTTTCAATAAGAAATTATGGACCTGAACCATTAAAAGCAAGTAATCAATATGTCACTGGCAACTAATAAAATGGTGAGGTGGGAGGAGAAGCAGAATAAATAATCCGAGAAAGCATTACTATAGAAGATGATATCTACTGTAGACTCTACCATGTTTCATGTTCCCTCAGCTAAGTTCTTCACCTATATGATGCTCAACTTCCTCCAAAGTGAAGAGGTCAGACTGATTATCTCTGCAATCTGCTTACAGTAACATAATACTGAGCTCCCAGTTCCTTTCTTCAAAGCAGTTTGTCCCCATCCAGGAGCAACCGAGATGTGGCAGTTCTTTGTCAAGACATTTTCAGTTTACATACTGTTACATTTTTCCTTCATATTGCACATTTTAAATGTAAACTTAAACATATTCCTTTGGCTAACCATTTTTTCCAGTTTTAAAATCCCTAAACAGTTTTTATTGTTTTTAAATGACTTTTTTATATTTCAACTCTCTTATAATTATTAAATAATCCATCTTACCTCTCTCTGCATACATGATGATTTCTATTTATCTGGCAAAGACATAAAGAAAGAACATTAGGTCATTTGTAGCAGAGAATTTGAGCCAGGACTCGGAATTGCTCATTCTTGACGGCTGTACTGAGATCACTTCCCTAGTTCTATTTTGAAGATAAAGTTCCTTTGTTACCTTGGATTATGGTTTGAATTAGGTTAACGTCCCTCCTTTTTCTGATTTATATGATGAAGTGATTGCTTAAAGATGGCAAGTCTCCTAGAGTCCTGATGCTGACAAACGGGACCGCTCCGTCATTTACGGCAGACCCTCGGGAGTCATCCAAGACCCTTTTCTCTCCCTGACCACCCACGTGTTCAATTAATTTCCAAGGCCTGCTGATTTTTTAAAAATAAAATTATAATATGTTTCTGACCTATAGAAAATCAGAGCCCATGATATAAACATCATCAGTGAACCAACCCTCACGTTTGTAAAATGGTAACATTTTTAATATATTCACGTGTGCAGTTAAATATATATGTACATATATTCACTTTAATTATCTTTTTAAGGAAATAGAACATTATAGACAGAGTTGAAGCCCCCCAGTCCTAGGTTTGGTATTTGTAATTTTCACGGTGTTTGTACTATTACGATGGAGAGTACTGGGCTGCGTGTTTACATCTTAACATCTTACGGTGCACGCATTCTTCTGCAGCTTGCTTTTTCTCTCACTTAACATTGTTCTTGAGATAATTCAAGAACGAGACACTTAAGTCTAGTTCATTTTCTTAAACGGATGTATAGTGTTCCATTACATAAATACTGACATCATTTATTGATACCCTTGTTAATTGACATTTAGATTATTTCTAATTTTTTGCTGTGGCAAACACTGCTGCAATAAATCTCCATGCGCTTGTCTCCTGGCACAAGCAAATATATGAGAACGTCTTTAGGGCACAGTGGACTGTGGTATGCCAAGATTTTTTTTTTTTTTTTTTTTTTTGAGACGGAGTTTCGCTCTTGTTACCCAGGCTGGAGTGCAATGGCGCGGTCTCGGCTCACCGCAACCTCCGCCTCGTGGGTTCAGGCAATTCTCCTGCCTCAGCCTCCTGAGTAGCTGGGATTACAGGCACGCGCCACCATGCCCAGCTAATTTTTTGTATTTTTAGTAGAGACAGGGTTTCACCATGTTGACCAGGATGGTCTCGATCTCTTGACCTCGTGATCCACTCACCTCGGCCTCCCAAAGTGCTGGGATTACAGGCTTGAGCCACCACGCCCGGCCTATGCCAAGATTTTTATCACCTCCACTGATGAGGATAGTAGGTAGGGCCTGAGATACAGGGTGTAGTCTACCATTTTTATGGTGTCTACTATGAGAGCAGACACCATACGTAAAAGACCTTGTTTTAAGTAAATTGACTCATTCGGTATCATATTATGGATATGATAACCCTATCAGAAAGGCACTAATGTTATCCTCATTTTACAGACAAGAAGCTGACACATGGTGAGCAATTCAATAACGTGACCAGAGTAAGCCATTTGTAGGTGTCAGAAGCAGTGAAGACCACAGTGCTTCTCTAGGTAAGTACCCGCGAATGAAACTGCTAGGTGCAGGAGTTAAGCGTGTTCTCAACTTTACGAGATAATGCCACATTGCTCTTCAAAAGGGCTTTATTAATTTACACTCCCAGCAGAACTCTGTGAGAGCTTCTTGTGCCAATCTGAGGGAGGAGAAAATGGTGTGTGTTGTTTGCATTTGACTTTCCTTGATTTATTATGAAGTTGAATATCTTTTTGTAAGGTCTTTGGCTGTTCATGTTTTTTTTATTCTGTTGCTTGACTGTTCATATTCATTGCCCTTTCTCTTACCTTTTTCCTTATTGATTTTGGTGAGTTTATTACACATTCTGGTTACTAAGCCTCTGTGTTCAGTTGTCAAGAAGAACCGATGTACTGAGCTATAGTTCCAATAATATATGAGACACTATTTTAACTTTAAATTTACTTTTTAATAAGAAGAAATGACTGTAAGTCATATTCTACTTCTGAGAAAATCTGTACCATCTTTCTATGCTGTCTGAGCAAATTAGAATGACATCAGTGTCAAACATCAGAAGAGGTTAATGACTCATCTTCCCAAAGGAGGGTGAGTGTGACCGAACTTCGAAAATCACAGCTTGTATCTTCAAGTGAACAGCCTTCTACAGCACTCATGGTTTCCATTAGTAAGATTTTTTTGTTTTTGATTTTGGTCACAGGATTATAAACTATTTGTCATGGGAACAAATAGGTTGGTATTACAGGAAATCTTTTAGCCTGTTTTAGTAAAGAGACATAGAAACTTCCCTATGGCAAGAGTGGGTGTAGATTTAATTCTTATAGTAGTAGGTTGCATGTATTTGAAACAACCTTCTCTTCTAGCTTCGAAACAAAGGGCAATTGTTACTACGTTGTTTTGTATTCTCAAGGTTTCTGTTACTGATGACTAGGCTTCTGGTTTCAATTTAATATTTTTAGCTTTTAATTTTGAACATATTTTAGGTTTACTGAAAATTTGCAAAAGTAATGCAGAGTGCCCCATAAACCTTACCCACCTTTCCCCAATGTTAACATCGTACATAACCATAGTACCAAAGCTAAGAAATTAACATTGACAGAACATTATTAACTAAACCAGAGACTTTGAATTTGCTGACATTTTCCTGACTGCCTCTTTCCGTTCTGGCACCCTATCCACGATCCCACATTACACTTGGCTGTCGTTTCTCCCTAGGTGCCTCTGGCTTCTTGGTCTACCCTGTTTTTTCTGACCTTTATAATCTGAAGGAATATTTGCCAGCCTGGGTTTTCTCTTGATTACATGGGAGTTAGGAATTTTTGGAAAGAACATCACAGAACAAAGTGCCCCTCCCACCTCTCTATAAGAGGAGGAATGTGACATCCACAGGACACCACAGGTGATACTGACCTTCATGAGCTGGTTAATGTCGAGTTTGCTAGGTTTTCCATTGCACCGTCGCTATTTTTCCCTTTCCCCACTCTGTTCTTTGGAAATGAATCTGTAGCTCTGTCCCAACCTCAGTGGAGAGGAGTTAGGATTGAGTTCCTCCTCCAGGATGGGGAGCATCAATGTATATTTTCGGAAATTCTTTTGCAAAGAAGATCTGTCACTTCTCCCTGTGTATGAATGTATTGATTTATGTATCCAATAGTTTATTGCATTTATTTATTCAGTAGTTTATTGTGTATGCATTTGTTTAATAGTTTATTTATTCAATAGTTGATTATTTATAGACTTGTATATTTATTTTATACTTTGGGTGATGGTCCAGTGTTCTGCAGTCTACATGGTGGTTCTAGTGGTTTCAGCTTTGGTTAGCGAGTGCTCTCCTGGCTTAGCTAGGCTCTCGGGTCACTTTGACACATCCCGTCCTTTGGGGTTTCAAACACTTCCTTACTTTCTGGTTCTCCCAATAATTTTAGCATCCACCTGTAGGTGCTGCCTGCACCGTTATTTCTGTAGAGTTCTAGTGGCGATTTTTCTATTTCTCCCTCTCAATTTAATCAAGATAGACTACAGATATTTAGTATATAGGCTACCCGAGAGATCTGGGTTGGAATTTCAGTTCTGGCACTCTAAACTATTTGCTGTTAGGGTTCTCTGAACCCTGATTTCCTTTGTATCAGAAGGCAAACTGTAAAACTGTTTCTATGCTCACAATACTTCTGATACCAAATGTGTGGGGATTTTATCCATTTCCTGCAACCCAGCAAATGTCCAGTTCTCTGTGGACACCAACTGGGCATCCTACGATTTAATGAATTGGATACTTAGTCCAGGAGTTAATGCGGACCCCCACAGGCTCAGGCCCAGAAGACTCCCCTGTACTTCAACACCAACCAAAAGTCTCAGGTTACCTCTTGCACTTATGGCTGACTGGTTGTAAATTGAGGGTTCCCACGACCCACTCCTCATGTTCAGTAATTTGCTATAACAGCTCACAGAACTCAGAGAGACAATCCACTTCCTCTTACTGGCTTATTATAAAGGATGCCATGCAGAAAGCCAAATGGAAGAGATGCACAGAGCGAGGAGGGGTGCTGAGCTTCATGCCCCCTTTGTGGGCACCAGGCTCCCAGCAACTCCAAGTGTTTACCCACCCAGCAGCTCTCTGAACTCCACTGCTAAGACATTTTATGGAAGTTCCATTACACAGGCACGACTGACAAAGTCATTGGCCACTGGTGATTAACTCAGTCGCCAGGTCCTCTCCCCACCTGGCAGTCCAGAAGGTTCCAACCCTTCAGTCACAGGGTTGGCTGCCCTGGCAAACAGCCCACCCTCCAAGAGTCCCCTCATCAGCATAAACTCAGGTATGGTTGAAAGGAGCTTTTTAAGGGTAGCAAAAGTACCTCCTCTCACCCAGGAAATTCCAAGAGTTTGTAGAAGCTCTGTGCCAGGAACTGGGGACAAAGTCTTGCACTGTCCCACTTCACCAGCCTGGGAAGGGAATTATCCCTTTGGCACTGATACACTATCTGCCCTGTAGTCACTTAGGAGGTGTCTGAGTTATCAGATGAGAAAACATGGTGTATATAGGGTTTGGTACTATCTGTGGTTTTAGGCATCCACCAGGGGTCTTGGAACGTATCCCCTGAGGATGAAGGGAGAACTGTATGATTATTATGGCTTCCACCAGCACTGTTTTCACCTTCATATTTCTTCCAGAGCCTGCCTTCTAAAATGCAAATCTAACGATGATGTGGTATTGCTCAGGCAAACTCAGTGCTGCCTGCTATTGTCAACAGTCCTTCCTAAGTCTGACTTTCGATCGAAATCATATGAGGAACTTTGAAAGATAGATAGATGATAGATAGATAGATGATAGATATAGATAGATGATGGATAGATGATAGATAGATAGATAGATGATGGATAGATGATAGATAGATGATGGATAGATAGATGATAGATGATAGATGGATAGATAGATGATAGATGATGGATAGACAGATGATAGGTGATAGATAAATAGATGATTGATAGATGATTGAAAGATGATAGATTATAGATAGATGATAGATGGATAGTTAGATGATAGATGATAGATGATAGATGAATAGACAGATGATAGATGATAGATAGATGATGGATAGATGGATAGATAGATAGGTGATAGATGATAGATGATGGATAGATGATGGATAGATAGATGATAGGTGATAGATAAATAGATGATTAATAGATGATAGATTATAGATAGATGATAGATGGATAGATAGATGATAGATGATAGATAGATGATAGATGAATAGATAGATATAGATAGATGATAGATGATAGATGATAGATGGATAGATGATAGATGATAGATGATAGATAGATGATGGATAGATAGATAGATGAGAGGTGATAGATAAATAGATGATTGATAGATGATAGATAGATGATAGATGGATAGATGATAGATAGATGATAGATGATAGATGAATAGATAGATGATAGATAGATAGATAGATGATAGATAGATGATAGATAGATAATAGATAGATAATAGATAGCTAGATACCCAGTCTCAGCCCAGAACTTATGGACTTGAATTTTGGTGGGATGGGTCTCAGCCTTTTCTCTCCTGGAGAGAGGTGAGAGCAGGGGTCTGCTGCAGCAGGAAGGAGCCTGGGATCCCTCTAAAGGCTGACAGCTGGTCTCACTCAGTGATGACTCACAGTAATAAAGAGAGGACCCCGGTTCCCACCACCAAGTAGCCAATATGATGCCCAAATGTGAGATCAGGAGTCTGATGAACTGTTTCTAGCTATTCTGCTTAGTGTCCATGTGTTCCTATTTAGTCAATTGGAAGGTAGCTGTTCACATAAGGAATGTGCTCTTAGAGACCTTGTTTAACATGCACAAATAAAGAGTATCATCTGAATAGAAATAAATATAAATTGTGTATACCTAAACCTAGTGTTAAATCAAGTTTAGCCTGAAGCTGCCTCCTTATATAATTTAAATTTGGCCTAAAGGTTTCTCTCTACACAGTGAGCTACCTAAATGCAGGTGTAAACAGATTGTCACCTCCTGTTGAAAGAAAAACCTTAGCCAAATTAAATTTAAAAGAATTTAATTGAGCAAAGAACAATTCACGAATCGGACAGCCTCCTGAGCCACAGTAGGCTCAGAAAGATTCCACCACAGCCACATGGTGGAAGAAGATTTATGGACAGAAAGAGGAAAGTGACACACAGAAAACAGAAGTGAGGTGCCGAAACAGCCGAGTGATTACAGCTCGGTGTTTGCCTTATTTGAACGTGGTTTGAACAACTGGCCATGTGTGACTGGCTAAAACTTGGTGATTGGCACAAGGGTAGGTTACAGTCCATTTACAACTCGATGTAGGCTATAATTCATGATGTACAGAGAAATCTTTAGGCCAAACTTAAAGCAGGTAAGGAGGCAGCTTTAGGCTTAACACTTCTCTTGTGCCAATCACTGAATTTTGGCCAAAGGGGAGTAGCTGTTCCAAATGCGTTCGAATAAATCAAACGCTACTCTGTAACCTATCTGGCTGTTTGTGTATCTGTGTATCTCACTTCTGTTTTCTGTACATCGCTTTTTTTTTTCTGCCCATACATCTTCTTCCACCACTTAGCTGTGCTTCCTCTGAGCCTACTCTGGCTCTGGAGGCTGCCTGATGGGCAAATGATTCTTTGTTCGGTGAAACTCTGTTAAACTTAGTTGGCTAAGGTTTTTCTTTTGACACTAGAATGATTGTTGTGAGCACTTTCTTTCCCACTGCTTTTCAACTTGAACTCTGATACTTTGCACAGTCCTCTCGTCTTAATTAACAGCATGTGACAACATGGTATGTGTGTGTGCCCATCTTCATAGCACTTTAGTGCACAGAATTTCTATTTCAAAGTGGATTTTTCGAGTACATTTTGTTCAGCCGTAGCCTGAGCCCTACCAGTCAACACATAGACGGTCTTACTAATACAAAAATAATTTTAAATTATAATGTCACTGTGTATTAAAATAATAGTACAAGAGTGTTCCATCGTCTATGAGGTAAACTACTTAAAAACTTCAGAATAGGAAGTGTAACTTACATATTGTATTAGTCAGGGTTCTCTAGAGGGACAGGACTAATAGGATAAATGTAGGTATAAAGGGGCATTTATTAAGGAGTATTGATGCACATGATCACAAGGTGAAGGCCCACAACAGGCCATCTGCAAGCCGAGGAACAAGGAAGCCGGTCCGAGTCCCAACACTTCAAAAGTAGGGAAGGTGACGGTTCTGCCTTCAGTCTGTGGCCAGGGGCCCAAGAACCGCTGGCAAACCACTGGTGTGAGTCCAAGAATCCAAAAGCTGAAGAACTTGGAGTCCGATGCTCCAGGGCAGAAAGCATCCAGCACAGGAGAAGGACGAAGGCTGGAAGGCTCAGTGACTCAAGTCCTTCATGCTCTTCTGCCTGCTTTATTCTAGCCAGGCTGGCAGCTGTTAGATGGTGCCCACCCAGACTGAGTGTGAACCTGCCTTTCCCAGTCAACTGATGCCAGTGTTAATCTGCTTTAGCAACACCCTCAAGACGTATCCAGAAACGATGCTTTGCGTCCTTTGGTCCAATCAAGCTGCCACTGAATATTAACTATCACATAAGACTACATGAATGACTTCATCTATACTCCAGGGGTAATCACTCAGCATTTGAACAGAAGTTTACAATCAGAGGTAGTTAAAGAGAATGTTTTCCATTTTATTATAACAGATACCAAACCTTCATTAGCTAGCATGAGGCATTTTAGAAATAATTTTCCATAGATGAAGTAAGTGCTGTTCAAAAAATATAGTCACTTAAAAAGACTGGATGAATCCCAGCACCTTACTTGGTTGAAGTATCAGAATCAGGTCAGATTCTACAGGGGTGGCTCCACATCCAAAACTCATGCCATCTGGGCACCCCATGTAGCAGAGAACTCTGTCATGACCCAATATTGGCTGATCTCAGAGTTTATGCAGGGAACTTGATTGTTGCCCGAGGACAGAAAGAGGAGATCTCACCAAGTTGAGGAGAACAGGTATGCAACTGTGTTGTGTAATAAAGCATTGGGCTGGCCTTTGTCTCTAGTTCCTGGGAGAAAGACTCTGAGTCCTTGGAATTTCCTGAGTAATAGGGGCATCTTTGTTATTCATGAGGCTTTTTGGATTGCATCTGATTTATGCTAATGAGATCACTCAGAATGGGAACTGGTCACCAGAAAGACCAACCACGTGATCTCAGGAGGTTAGGACTTTGAGCCAGTCTGATCTCCAGGGAGGAGAAGGGGGGTTGTGACTGAGTTTAATCCTTGGTCAATGATCTGTCTAATCATGACTATGTTAGGAAACCCTAGTAAAACTCTGGACACTGAAGCTCAGAGGAACTTTGTGGTTGATAAACACATTGATGTGTCAGGAGGGTGATGCACTCTGATTTCATGGGAGGAAGGTGTGGGATCTCTGCATTTGGGACCTTCTCAAATCTTGTGCTATGTGTCTCTTCATTATGCTGGTCCTGACTTGCAACCTTTATAATAAAACTGTAATTTTAAGTCTAGCACCTTCCTGGGTTTCAGGAATTGTTCTGGAGAATCGTTGAGCCTTAGAGGGGTTATGGGACTTGTAGCTCGTTGGTCAGGGCACAGATGGTCTGGAGACCTGAAATTGCAGCTGGTGTCTGAAATGGGGACAGTCTTGTTGGGGACAGTGCTCCTAACGTGGAATCTGACATTAACTCCAGATGGTTATTGTCAGAATTGTACTGCAGGACACCCAAACTATCCTTAGCCTCCTTACTAATAAATAACTGTCCACTTGGCAGAATATGTCCTTACTTTCATTTTGACAGACCAACTAGTAGTCTGAGGCTGGGTTTGTATAGCCTATACCTGGCTCTAACCTGGGAGGCTGCTGGTGTCCACCGTCACAACCCGACGGTTGCCAAAGGGACAAATTGGCTTAGACCAGCCTCCCAACCACACACAGAAATCTCTCCTGGAAGTTCCAACACCTGTAAATAGCAGCATGATTTCTAGGACACTGAAAGTGGGGGCTGGTATTTCTGTTTTCCTGTTCATACAGTGGTAGCTTGTGGCAATAGTATAAAAACATTTTACAATCATTGGCCTTCAGCTTTGGAATTATGTACTGTTTTATTTTTTCTGGGTATTTGATTTATACCAAAATTTGCTTATAAAGTGAGTTTATTAAAAATTTTTGTTACACCATTTTAAGGAAATAACAGTGCATAAATGCAACCACATTTAATTCTGGATATCAATGTTTTCATCTATAATCAGAGAGAAAAGTGAAAATGACCCTATCTATTTGTATTGATATTCAAAATAAATAATTGAAAGTGATTTCTCCTTCCTTACAAAGTTGCGTTCTTGTCTTTTTTTTTGAGATGGAGTCTCACGCTGTCACCAGGTTGGAGTACAGTGGTGAGATCTCAGCTCACTGCAGCCTCTGCCTCCCAGGTTCAAGCAGTTCTCCTGTCTCAGCCTCTTGAGTAGCTGGGGCTATAGGTGTGCCCTGCCACCATGCCCAGCTAATTTTTCTTTGTATTTTCAGTAGAGATGGGATTTCACTATATTGCCCAGGTTGGTCTTGATCTCCTGACCTCGTGATCCGCTGCCTCGGCTTCGCAAAGTGCTGGGATTACAGGTTTGAGCCACCAGGCCTGGCTGTCTTGACATTTTTAAACAAATTTTACTTCTCTTTCATCTGTGCAACCATTGCCCTGGCTTAGGATATTTCTCATCTGAATTATTGAAACACATTCCAATTGTCTGCTGCCCATCTTGTGCCATTAAATCCATCCTCCACACACCTGCAGTATACCTAGAAGAGGACATTTAGATAGAACCAGATCCTTGTTCAGTCTATGTATGTGGAGGAAGTTTCATAACCAGAAAAGCTGACATATCCTTTATTATATGGTTATTTAGATGCTGTGGAAAAGTTAGAAGATTGCTATAGAGATCCCAGTATCTTGCATATGAGGAGTCCCTCGTCTTCCCCTCTTCTTCTTTTTTCTTGAAATGTCAATGTTTATAAATCTTTTGAAATTAAAATTAACACATAGTAAAATCTACAACCTAAAATATGTAATTTGACTTTTTGTAGATTATGTATGCATTTGATATAGACAATCATTTTGCTTGCAAATAGAGATAGTTTTATTTCCTTCTTTCCAATTTTTATGCCTTTTATTTCTTCTCGTTGCTTTTTTTTTTTTTTTTTTTTTCATGGATAGGATTTCTAGTACAGTGCTGAAGAGAAATGGAAAAAGAGAACATCTTTGCTTTGTTCTCCGTCTTAGGAGAAATCTCAGTGTTTTATCACATTGTGTAATGTTAGCTGTACTTGACCTCAGTTCCATTGTGAATCTTGAGACGGGCCAATAAATGGCTCTAGTCCTTCTCAACTTCAGTCTGCAAGCAGGCCTGCTCACCAGGAAACACCAGAAGATGTAACTCTTTGTGACCCTGAAGACAAACCTGAAGTGTTTGTCTTAGCTGTGGACTCTGAAGCAACCTGTTTCTTGGCTCTAGCCCCTCTCAGCCATGGACTAGGGCAGTGTAGCCAGTGCAGAGACCAATCCAATGATCCAACAAGAGCCCCCTCAGAGACCTGGAGAAAGCCAAACCAATCAATGCACATGGTAACAGGCTGCCATTTGTGAACACAGCAGAACCTCATCCCAGCACTAGCCTGGAGATAGTCCAGTCCACCAAGAACCAGATAAAAACCATGTACACTATGGCCCCTGGTAAAAGGCCTACCAACTGCCGTCTCTACTGTAGACCCAGCATCAGACATGAGACTTTTATTCAATCCCACTCAACTATGATCCCAGAGGCAATCCTGTCAGCTGGAGATCTAATGAAAAGACTTTAACCTGCCAAACCAATCTATAAAGACTAAAAGAGGAGTTTGCTCCTTCAAATGTATAGATATCAGTGCAAGGTTATTCAGATAACAAAGAATCAAGAAAACGTGACACCACCAAAGGAAACTAATAAAGCTCCAGTAACCAACTCTGTTTCCCACAAATGGATATGTGCAAATTGGCTGAAAAAGAATCCAAAAAAAAATCTTAAGCTCAATGAGATACCAGAAAATACAGATAAACAAGTAAATAAACTTAACAAAATAATGCGTGAACAAAATGACAAGTTTAATAAAGAAATAGAAACCATAAAAAAGAACAGAACAGAAATCCTAGAGCTGGAGAATACAATGACAAAACGAAATAACTCAGTAGGGGGTTTCAACAGCAGACTCAATTATGTAGAAGAAAGAATTGGTGAACAAAAAGATGGGTCATTTGAAAATAGAGGAACTAACAGAAAACAAATTTGAAAAGAGTGAAGAAAGCATAAGGGACATATGGATACCATAAAAAATGGGAATATATGTATTATAGGAGTACCAGAAAAGGAGAAATGAGATAAAGTGCAGAAAGCTTATTGAAAGCAATACTGTATGGTGTTACCTATAGATTTTCTGTATATTCCCTTTATCGAATTGAGAAGATTCCTTTTTATTCCCAGTTTGCTAAGAGTTTTTTTTTTTTATTTTAAATAATGAATGGCTCCTCAATTTTGTTAAATGCTATTGAGATGATATTTTTTTCCTTTATTCTGTTAATGTGATAAATTATAATGATGGCTCTTTGAATAATAAATCAAATCTTATTTATAAATCTCACTTTGCCAAGACATATTATCTTTTTTATATTTTGGATTTAATTAGATAATATTTTGTTACAGATTTTTACATATAAGTATGTTTGGAATATTGGTCTTTTTTCTGATGCTATGAGAAGTTGCTATCCAAGTTTTGCTGAGCATATAAAATGAGTCAAGAAGTGTTTCTTCCTCCTTTGTTTTTTAAAAGAATTAGTTTATTATTGGTATTATTTCTTCCCTGGATGTTTGATATGATTCTTCAGTGAAACCACCTAGAATTAGAATTTTATTTGTAAAAATATTTTTGGAAATAAATTTAAGTTCTAAATAGATATAGAGATATTAAGATTTTAAATTTCTTCTTGTGTCAGTTTTATTACATTGTGTGTCTCATTAAATTCTCCATTACATCTAAGTAATTGAATTTATTAGACTAAAGTTGCTCATAATATTCCTTTTGTGTCTTTCAATATTTATAGGATCTATAAATGCTATCTCCTTTTTTTTTATCATATTGCTAATTTATGTTTTCTTGTTATCAGTTTTGTCAGGGGCTGATTAATTTTATTAATCATTGCAAAGAACTAACTTTTGGCTTTATTCATTTTCTCTATTATTTGTCACTCCTAGTTTATGGACTTGTCCTCTCTTTATCTTCCTTTATTTCTGGTCTAATATGAGAATACTGCCAGTTGCTGAAAATGTCTGTTCCACTTACGCATTCCAGACTGGAGAAATAATTACAGGATGAGTCTGGAGACCCATAGAATCTCCTGTAAGATGGACGTAGGCTGACTCCATTGATCACCTGACCTCCATACGCCCCTAGTTTGACTGGTGAACTGTGGTGGATGTTTTGCATTTCTAGGAATTAGCATTAGTTCAGAGGGAGTATCCAGTACTCCCTGAAAATTCAGATTATTTTCCTCTCCCCGATAAGGTCATCCTGGTAAATTGTCTTTGGGAAAGGCTGGGAGAAATTTTTGTCAGTGTGATAAGGTCCTTACTCCAGGACACATAGTCATTCATTTGAGGGTTCTGAGTGTGTACACAAACTCAAGTTTTGGAATTGACTGGGAGGTCATAAGTCTCTGGGGATTCAAATTAGGCTTCTCTCCACTATACCTGGAACTCTCACTCATACAGAGCAAGTAAGAATTAGTAGAAATCTTGTCTATTTCTTTTCTAGGAATACCATGATCAACTGGCCAAAGCCATAGGACTTTGAGAACCAGACACTTCTGACTACTGCTTTGACCCTTCTGTCGATTTCGGCAACTATGCCAGAGACATAGCCACAATGTCTTTGACAATTAAGTGCTGCCTCTTGGCCCCTGCCACCCTGAGGTCCAATCATCTCTTTGCATTTAGAGATTCCGGTTAGATGGCAGCAGTTCCCATTGTAATTTATGACCTATGGAGAAGAGCGACTGCAGAGCTCTTCAAGGATGCCAGGGTTCCCCTTCAAACGCATTTCCCGTAGTCATGGCAAAATCTGCCTCCTCTGGACCCACCTAGAGTGGGTAAGCAGGTATTACATGACAGATGAACTCAAGCATTTCAATATTCCTAAACCTTTGGATGCCTTCTTCTACAGCATATGGAGGCATTTCTAGCTTTGCGTATGTATTCAGTGTAGGTGACCCTTGGTTCCAAATGTGAGCCAACCAACTGAAAACAAACAAACAAAATAAAAACCAGAGTACTTTATCCCTCCTCAGGGTATAGCACTGAATCCAGTATCCCCTGCTTAGTGAGCCTGGATCAATAATTGCAGCCTGATACACTTTACGTTCCTTCCATCATCACACACATTTAATACCCATTCCACACATATTTCCAGAGTCTGTCTGTATCAGTATGAAGAATCATGCACTTCTTTTGGTGTGTAGTGCACATTCCTGTAGGTCACACTTTGCACTTCACCCTTTAGAGCTGACTGGGGACTTAGGTCTATAAGGCAAAGAGGTGACGGAGATAGGTCCTGAGGAGATTCAGCAGTGCCTTGCAAGGCAGTCACCTCAGGGGAGGCCATGACAGGTTTTTCAAACAAAGCAGAGCTAATCTCTTTATACAGGAGTAAAAGGACTGCTTCTACTGGCAAAGAAAACTGCGGAATTTAGAAGTTCAGTGCCCCCAACTTCAATGGGATGTTCCCATTCAAATTTTGTGGATTTTATTCTTTTCCAATCCATGCCTTCTCTTCGGAAAATGCCTTGTGATGTTGGCAATTCAATTTACATTGTAATTCAGCCAGTTACAGGGTGAGACTCTGGATTTGGTTTTCAGAAATCTTACCCGTGTGGTTATAGGAACTAAGGATTATCTTTACTTTTTTATGTCTATTTATTTTAAGCTCAATTTATCAGTGCATTTGAAAAGAAAGAAAATGTATTCTGTTGTTGGGTCTAGTGGTTCTACAATATCAATTTGGTCAAGTTATTGAAAGTCTTGTTTAAATTTTCTATAACTTAATTATTTTTATCAAGTTGTTCCATCAATAGCTGCAAGAGGGGGGTTAAAATTCCCAGCTATATTTGTGAGTTTGTTTATTTTGCTTTTAGTTCTGTGAGGTTCCTAATTATGCATTTTAGAAACTAAGCCGTGTCATTAGGTGTAGACATATATATTAACTTTATTTTATTCTGAGGAATTGACCATTTTGTAATTATGAAATGTCCCTCTTTGTCACTGATAACGCGTGTTTTGTAGTCGACATTATCTTCTGTTAATATAACTTTTCCAGTTACATATTTTACCAGCCTTTTGCTCATAGCCCATTGTGTCTATACATTTAATGTGCATCTTTTAGAGAACTTATAGTTGAGTCTGCTTTCTTATCTAACCTTAGCTTTTTATTTGAAGTTTTTAGTGCACTACATGTAATAATGGTTAATATGGTTTGGCTTAAGTCCATAATCTTGGTATTTATTTCCTACCAGTCCAACCTGTTTTTAATCCTTTGTTTAATCTTTTCCTATCTTCTTTGAGGCTAATTAGTATTTTTAGTATTTTTTTTTCCTACTGGCTTTTATTGCTTTTTATTATAATAAAAACACATAGCATGAAATTTACTATCACAGCCATTTTTAAATGTATAGTTCAATAATGTTAAGTATATTCACATTGTTGTAAAACAGAAGATCTCCAGAAATTTTTCATCTTGAAAATCTGAAACTCTATACCCATTAAACAAATCTCTTCTGCCCTCTCCCCTAACCCCTAGTAATTACCATTCTACTCTCTGTTTATAGAAATTTGATTACTTTAGATAATGAATGTATAAGTAATTATACATTATTTGGCTTTTTGTGACTGGAGTATTTCACTTAACATAATGTCCTTAAGATTCATTCATGTTGAAATCTTATGATTTCTTTCTCTTTAAGGCCGAATAATATTTCAGGTACGTGTATACCACATTTTCTTTATCCATTCATTTGTCAACAGAAAGTTTAGTTGTTTCTATAGGTTGGCATTGTAAATAATCTGCAATCCTGCAATGCTCCCAAAATATCTGGGAGTGCAGGTACCTCTCTGAGATTCTAATTTCAATTCTTCTGGATATATACCCAAGAGCAGGGTCATTGTATCATATGTTAGCTCTATTCTCACTTTCTGAGGAGCGTCTCTAAAGGTTTTCCATAGTGGTTACATCATTTTACATTCCCACCAACAATAAATAAGAGTTACAATTTCTCCACATACTCATCAACATTTGTACTTTTCTTAAAAAATAATAATCCTTTGAATAAGTATAAGATGTTATCTCATTGTGGTTTTAAATTGCATCCCTGATAATCAGTAATTTGAGCACCTTATAATATACCTGTTGGCCATTTGTATATCTTCTTTGGAGAAATATCTATTCGAGATCTTTGCCCATGTTCTCATTATTTGTTTTTTGCTGTTAGATTGTAGAAGTTCCATATATATATAGGAAATTAACTCATTATCAGACATATAGTTTGTAAATATTTTATTTGTGTTGTAAGTTATCTCTTCATTTTGTTGTTTCCTTTGCTGTGCAGAAAATTTTTACTTCAATATCCCGTTTATCTATTTTTGCTTTTGCTACTGGCACATTTGATATTATATCCATGAAATCATTACCAGGAGCAATGTTGTGAAGATTTTCCCTCATGTTTGCTTCTAAGTGTTTTGAAGTTTCAGGTCTTACCTTTAAATCTTTGCCCCATGTTCATGGGATCTTTGCATTATGGTATAAGATAGGGGTCCAGTTTATTCCTTTTGAATGTGAATTTCCAGTTTTCCCAGCATCACTTATGCAAGAGACTGTCCTTTCCCCATTGTGTATTCTTGATGGCTTTGTTGAAGATCAATTGACTGTGCATGTGTGGATTTATTTCCAGGCTCTCCATTCTGTTCCATTGTTCTTTGTGTCGGTCTTTATGCCAATACCAAACTGTTTTGATTATTGTAGCTTGCTAATGGATTTTGAAATCAGAAAGTGTGATGCCTCCAGCTTTGTTGTTCTTTTTCAAGATTGCTTTGGCTATTCTGGGTCTTTTGTTTTTCCATATGAATTCTAGAATTTTTTCTTTTTAAGAAATTCCACTGGGATTTTGATGGGAATAATGTTGAATCTACAGATTGCTTTGGTTAGTATGGACATCTACATAATATTAATTCTTTCAATCCATAAATACAGAATATTTTTCCATTTATTTGTGTCTTCTTAAATTTCTTTCATCAGTGTATTGTAGTTTTCAGTGTACAAGTTTTTCACTACCTTGGTTAAGTTATTATTCTAACTTAACCTAAGTTAGAATAATTATTCCTAAGTAATTTATTCTTTTTGATGCTATTGTAAATGGAATTTTTCTTCTTGTTTTCTTTTACAGATAGTTCATTGCTACTTTGCAGAAATGCAGCTGTTTCTTGTATATTGATTTTGTATTCTACAACTTTACTAAATTAGTTTATTAGTTGTAACAGTTTTTTTGGTGGAGTCTTAAGGGATGTATATAATTATGTCACTGGCAAACAGAGATGATTTAACTTCTTGCTTTACCATTTGGATGCCTTTTGTTTCTTTTTCTTGACTACATCTAACTAGGAGTTCCAATACTATTTTGAATAGAAATGATGAGAGTGGGTATCTTTTTCTTGTTCCTGATCTCAGAGGAAAAACTTTCAGTTTTTCACTGTTGAGTATTGTATCAGTTGTGGGCTTGCTATATGTGGCCTTTATTGTGCTGAGGTAGACTATTTCTATACCTAACTTGCTTAGAGTTTTTTTTTTTTTTAATCATGAAAGAAGAATAAATTTTGTTAAATGCTTTTTCTGCATCACTTGGAATGATCATGTGATTTTTATCCTTCTTTTTGTTAATGTGGTGTATCACATTTATAGATTAGTGTACGTTGAATCATCCTTGCATTCCAGGGATAAATCTCACTTAATCATGATGTATAATTCTTTTAATGTTATATCAAATACAGTTTACTAGTATTTTGTTGAGGGTTTTTGCATATATAGTCATCAGGCATATTGGCCTGTTATTTTCTTTTTTTGTAGTATTCTTGTCTGACTTTGGTATAAGGGTGACATTGGCTTCATAAAATGAATCTGGAGATATTTCTTCCTCTTCAACTTTTTGGAAGAATTTGAAAAAAAAATAGCATTCATTCCTTAACTTCAATCACATCTACATTTTTACTTCTCCTCTCATTAAACATACGTTATGTCATGGTTGTTACAATTTACAATTATTTATATTATGTATCTAATAGCCAATTTGTGTGTGTTAGTTATTCTTAATACCTTTCAACATTTTTAAGTTTTAAAGTTTAGAAATCTTTTAACTTTTAAACTAAAATTAAGAATGACGTAATACCATTACAGTGGTAGAGTATATTTTTTCTTTTTATTTACCTTTGTAAGGTGAGTTCTATAATTTCGTGTTTTGCATTTTTATTTAGCAGTACTTAGCTTCAACTTGAGAAGGTCTCTGGGAACATCTTTATCTCTCTTGCATTTCTAAAAGACAGTTTTGCCAGGTATACAATTCTTGGTTGACAATTTTTTTTCAGTACTTTGTATATATCATTCCACTCCTTTCTGACAAGCAAAGTTTCTCCTGAGAAATCTTTTGGTAGCCTTAACGGAGCTCCCTTATACATGACACATTAGTTTTCTGATGCTTTCAAAATTTTGTTTTTCACTTTTGACAACAATTTGATTATAGTGTGTTTTGGAGCAAACTTCTTTGGATTAATTTTATTTGAGGTTATTTGGAATTCATGAATCTGGTTGCCCATTTCCTCCCCTAGAATTGGCAAGTTTGGAGCTGTTGTTTTCTTAAATAAGGCATTTTTTTTTTTCCAGGAGAGACAGGGTCTCACTGTGTTGCCCAAGCTAGCCTTGAACCTTTGGCTGCATGCAATCCTGTCACCTTGGCTTCTTAAAAAGCTGGGATTATGGGCACAAGCCATTGTGCCAAGCCTATTTACTTAAATAAGTTTTTTAGACATCTTTTTCTCTGTTCTTCTTTTGCAGCTTTCATAATGTTTATATTGGTTCACTTAATGATGTTCCGTAAGTTCCTAAGACATTCCTTACTCTTTTTACTTCCTTTTTCCTTTTGTTCTTCTGACTGGATAATTCCTTTTTCTAATTAGTTAATTTAGTTTTTAAATTGACTTATAACAGTTGTATGTATATGTATTAAAATGACTCACTTAAGCTATTTAACATATGTATTACCTCACATTCTTACCATTTTTGTGGTAAGGACATTTAAAATCTATTCTTTTAGCAATTTTCAAGAATGTAATACATTTCTATTGATGATAGTGACCATGTTTTATAACAGAACTCTTGAACTTATTCCTCATCTCTAACTAAAATTTTGTGCCCTTTGATGAACATCTCCCCATACTTCCCACCCCAGACCTTGGGAACCACTATTCTACTCTCTACTTCTACGAGATTGACTTTTTTAGATTCCACCTATAAGTGAGAGCAATATTGTATTTTTGTCCCTAGCTATTTCACTTAACATTGTGTCCTCCAGTTCACATATGTTGTGCAAATGACAGATTTATCTTCTTTATTAAGGCTGAATCATATTTCATTGTATATATATACCATATTTTTTAATTCATTCATTCATTAATGAACACTTGGGTGGATTTTATATCTTGGCTATTGTAAATAATGTCATTGCAGTGAACATGGATCTTTGATTACTTAAAAAGAAGGTTTTTCCCACAAGCAAGCAGTTTTCTGTATTTGTCTTTGAATTTTTTTACTTATCACTGGTTAAATAAATGAGATAATGACTTGTGATCCTATTTAGTTATGTGTTTTAAGTCTTTTTTATATTTTTGAGAAACTTCCCCAATGGAATTCCAAATTAAGTGTCTTAGATGTTGAGTTCACTCTGGGATTTTTCAGTTGGGAAAGATCAAATGATTTGCTTTTTACCTTGTATAAGAGAGATATTAAGCTAATTAGGGTTATTTGATAAATTATTTGAAATGCATGGACAAATAAAAGTGAAACTATTCTTTAAGTTATAGATATGTTATTGATATTAGTGTTCTAAAAACTGTACGAGACTCCTAGATTCCTATTATGTTATCAGTCATAATTTTGATATTTTTAAATGTTGTATGCTACAGAAATAACCAATTTTCCTTGTCAATTGCTTGCTATAATATGCTCTCATTGAATTTTTAACCGTTTCTTCTATATCTTTGTCATCCACTGTTATTGTATTTATTCTTTTCTAAAAGCCTTTGCAATCAGCTGCAGTTCAAAATTGCTTCTTCGGGCAGATTTAGGAAAAAGATTGTCAAGTACTCTGAAATACAGATTTCTTTCTTTTTTTTTTTTTTTTTTTGAGACGGAGTTTTGTTCTTGTTACCCAGGCTGGAGTGCAATGGCGCGATCTCGGCTCACCGCAACCTTTGCCTCCTGGGTTCAGGCGATTCTTCTGCCTCAGCCTCCTGAGTAGCTGGGATTACAGGCACACGCCACCATGCCCAGCTAATTTTTTGTATTTGTAGTAGAGACGGGGTTTCACCATGTTGACCGGGATGGTCTCGATCTCTTGACCTCGTGATCCACCCGCCTCGGCCTCCCAAAGTGCTGGGATTACAGGCGTGAGCCACTGTGCCCGGCCTGAAATACAGGTTTCTGATAACTTTAAGATCATATCATTGGACTGGGTAAGAACTTTTAGAACTTTAATAAAGAAACTGATGGGTACATGAAATTGCCAGTGCAACATCAAGCAGAATAAGAATTAATTTCTGGGGCTAGGCACAGTGGCTCATGCCTGTAATCCCAGCACTTTGAGAGGCCAAGGTGGGAAGATCACCTGAGGTCAGGAGTTTGAGACCACCCTGGCCAGCATGGTGAAACTCCCATCTCTACTGAAAATACAAAAACCAGTCAGGTGTGGTGGCCCATGCCTGTAATCCCAGCTACTTTGGACGCTGAGGCAGGAGAATCTATTGAACCCTGGGGCTGGAGGTTGCAACGAACTGAGATTACACCACTGTACTCCAGCCTGAGAAGTAGAATGACAATCTGCCTCAAAAAAAAAAAAAAAGAATTTTTTTTGTCTGAAATATTGCTAATTTTTTTATGTTTTGTTTTCCAGATTTAAGGAAATGTTTTGTAAAGCTATATATAATTTACAACAATCTGGTAAATTTTACTTTTGTAAATAAAATTAAAATATTTACATTTTTTTCTATGGACCTGATCCCTCTAGAATTTGGAAACTATCGTTGAGTATTCTTATTTTTTATGGCAATATAATTATTTGAATAAGTTCAGTAAGAATCTGTTCTTCTTGTAACAGTACACAATTGGAAACACTGGTTATACTATCAAAGCGATGACTGGAACATCATGTTTTCGGATAAGCAGCCATCTTTAAAGACTAGGCTTGACTTTCTGTAGCCAATAAATCCCTTGGGGGAAAAAACTGGCCTGGTACCTTGAATAAACAGTTCACATGGTGGCCCCACTGCAACCTCTGCCCCCCCAAGTTCAAGTGATTCTCCTGCTTCAGCCTCCTGAGTATCTGGAATTACAGGTGCCTGGCATCATGCCCAGCTAATTTTTATATTTTTAGTAGAGACAGGTTTCACGATGTTGGCCAGGCTGGTCTTGAACTCCTGACCTCAAGTGATCTGGCCACCTTGGCCTCCCATACTGCTAGGATTACAGGCATGAGTCACTGCGCCTGGCCCGTTTTCAAGTATTTTATTCCTTTTGATGCCATTGTAAATGAGACTGTTTTCTTAATTTTATTTTTGGACTGTTTATTGTTACGGTGTAGAAACACAACTGATTTTTGGATGATTTTGTATATGTGTATGTAATCTTTAGGAGTTTCTACATGTAAGATCATGTCACTGGCAAACAGAGATGATTTTATTTTTTACTTTATAATTCTCTTGCCTCGTTGTTTGGCTGGGACTTGCAGTACGTTGAATAGATGTGTTTAGATGGAGCATCCTCATCTTATTACTGCTCTTAGAGGAAACGCTTTCAACTTTTCACCATTGGGCATGAAGTCAGCTGTGGACTTTTCAAATGTAGCCTTTATTATGTTGAGGTCGTTTCCTCTCTACTGACCTTTTAGTTAAACCTCCTTGTATTTTTTTTTGTTCAGTAGTTTCTCTGAGAGTTACAATATACAGCCTTATTACAGTCTAGTTAGAATTAATATTCAGTCACTTTACATTTTACTCTTGAAATCTGACTTCTCCCATTTCCTAAGTTTCAAAAACCTTCACAACAGCTTAATTCCACTTAAACATTCCACCCCTTTCATTTAATCCATTGTTTTTATATCTTTTAATTCTTCATAAGTCATCACTCTTATGATAGTGCTATTCTTTTTACGTTAAGCAGTTATTTTTAAGGATATTTATAAAAGAAAAACATAGTCTTTTATATTTGCTCACATATTGATAATTTACAGTCCTTTTTTTCTTCCTGTGTATATTAATTTTCATCTTGTGTTATTTTCTTTCAACCTAAAGAACATTCATTGGTATGGGTTTTTTTGTTTTTTTTTGTTTTTTTTTTTTGTAGTACAGGCCTTTTGGTAACTAATTCTCTCCTCTTTTGTTTATCTGAAAATGTCCTTATGTCATCTTACATTTTAAAGAAAAATTTTCCATTTATAAAGCATATTCTGTATGATTTTAATCCCCTAACATTTATTAAGGTCCTATTCCAGCGCCTAACCATAAGAAGGACAGATGGCACGTGTGCCATGGTCAGTGATTGGGACAAGCTCTCTAAAGAGCTAGGACTGCCGATGTTTAGGGAAGGTGAGGGTTGACATGGACAAAGGGCCAGCAGGGCTGGCCTTCCAACCAGGGTGGAAGCTGGCTGACGTGGGCTGATCTGGGACATCACTTTCAAATTGCATTGATGCTACAGCTAGAAATGACCTTAAAGCTTTTGCCACTTCTCAGAGGTTAAAAACTGAAGCCTGGAAAGGTAATTTTCTCAGAATCACACAATTGCGCCATACCAGGATCTTGACTTTGGAATCACCTTTCTCTCTCTCTCTCTCTCTCTCTCTCTCTCTCTCTCTCTCTCTCTCTCTCTCTCTCTCTCGACTCTTTTCCTTCCGTCTCACCTGGCTCTCCATGAAGGCGAGCCACCAGAGTGCTGACGAATCTGGACAGCGCATTCCTGAGAGCTCATGCATGTCCCTAGAGAGACTTGCAGCAGCTTTAGGACAAAGGTTGTTTCAACTTGTGGAGTTTTTCATATTTTGCATTGTCTAAGTGAAACCCCTGTGGACAGTTTCTTTACAGTATTGCAAACCCTTGAAACGAAGTTGCAATAAGCACTTATAAGCATTAGGTGCTGAAAACCACTTCTAAGTGAAGACATCCAGATCACAGACATATAGGTTTTGGATCACAAGGCTTTGGGCACTAAATATTAATCACCTGAATGACATATTTCTTTTACGTATTGCTTTTTAGCTTTCATTTCCAACCTTTTCTAGGTTAGAGGGTTCAAGACCTGGAGTCTGGCTGTGAACAACCCTAGGGTTTGCTTGGTTTGAATTCCATCCCATATGTCTCTTTCTTCATATATTGGTATGCATATTAAAGATTCATATTGGCAGTCATGTACTAATCCAAAGCTTTAGCGACATTGTCTCAACATGGTCATTAAACAATATGATCATAAACGTTATCATAAAACAAAGATGACCCCACCCCAGACACATCACAACAATCTCTGTGGAGCCTTGGGAGCCTCTGGGCAAATGTGGACATGTTAATCTGAAGCGAGTCACTCCGAGTTGACACCCACGATAGCTCAGTGAGACACTCGGGGAGGCACAGTTTGGGTGCACCCTAGTTAGTGGTGGAGAAAAGTGGAATTCCCTCTTATATTCATCTTTAAAATTTGGAGTGCTTAACCTCTCCCAAAGTGAGCTCAGAAGCCATCCCAAAGTCAGCCATCTGGACTGCTACTGCTACTCCAGCCTCATAGTCCAGACAATCCCTGAGCCTCTCAGGAACTCACGGAGCACAGGAATCTGGGCGTCCTACGGAAGAAGTTCCCCTGCTAGCACGTGCGATGCTCAGTTTCCAGGATGCCCATCAAACCCATCAGCACGCACCGGCCTTTCCCCTCCCCTCTCATCCTTTGCTTCCCCTCCCCTCTTCTCCCCTTCCCTTCCCATCTCTTCCTTTTCTTCCCACTCTTTCCCTTTTTCCCTTCCCTTCTCATCCCTTCTTCCCTTCCCTCCCTTTTCCTTCTTCCCTTCCCTTTTTCTGTTTTCTTCCCTTCCTTCTCTTCCCTTCTTCCCTTCTCTTCTTTCCTTTCCCTTCTTTTCTTCCCTTCCCTTCTTCCCTTTCCTTTCTTTTCCTTTCATTTCCTTCCTCCCCCTCCCTCCCCTTCCCTTCTTCCCTTCTTCTCTTCCCTCCCTTTCCCTCCTTCCCTTCCCTCCCCATCTCCCTTCCTCCCTCCATCCTTCACTCCTGTTTATAGCAACAACAATACCACATAGCTCAAAGAAATAAGAGTAACATTGTTTCCAAAGTAACAACCAATTAGAATAAACTTTCCTTTTCCTTATTTTTGAGTAAGAAAAAAATTTATTTAATTGTAAAAAGCACGACTTCTTATTGCACAAAAGAATTCTGATCCTTGGTGAACTCCCGAGATGGGAGTGGTCATTTAGCCGGCGTTTCTCTTTTGCAGCATAATATAAAAAGTGACATCGTGATCCTGTGTGTGGGCTTGACTTAAATACAGCAGAGAAAGAGAAGGAGAACACACACAAGCAGAGGGCAGAGGCGGGACAGCGTTTTGGGGTTGATCAAGCGTGGCCGGTGTGGCTGGTGTCTATCTTCCTTCCCTGGAAAGCTTGCTGGGAGCCATGAAGTTTCCTCAGGACCCAGGCGATGTTATAATGCTAATAACGTCTAACATTTGCTGAGCGCTTGCTATGGACCATGCATGTTTTATTATTGTCCAGCCTGGAGTGTAGTAATACAATCATAGCTTACTGCAGACTTGAACTCCTGTGTTCACATAATCCTCCCACCTCAGCCTCCTATGTAGCTGGGACCAGGCACATGCCACTATGACCAGCTAATAAAATAAAATTTTTTAAAGACAGGGTCTTGCTATGTTGCCCAGCCTGGTCTCAACCTCCTGGCGCTAAGCAAAACGCCTACCTTGGCTTCCCAAAGTGGGCCACCGCACTCAGCTGTGTTTGACAAGCCTTTACATACACTGTGTCATTTAATTTTCTGTAACATGACAGAGCCGCTCTAGGGAACCCCCAGAGTCTGGGGACTTTCCTAAGTCTGTCTGCTGCCCAGCTCACGTCTGCCTCCCATCACTGACCTCCTTCTGCTTCCCACCCCGGCCCGTCATCCCTGTCCTGAAGCCTGCGTGCTCGTTGCTCGCTCTGCTTTTCCATCTCAAGCTCTGGTCCTCCAGCTCTCTAGTTCATTTCCATCCTCTTGGGGCAAAGCTGTTTCAGGCCATTCTGCCAGCAACGAGTTCCCGTTGTCCAACTCTGGAGGCTTCTCCTTGGCTCTACAGCTCTTCTACAAAGCATCTCCTCCTATGAGCACCAGCAGCTAAATCATATTTGAAAAATAAAATAACACTGCATATAAAAAAAATAAGCAGCCAAGACACAGACAAATAATTGTTTTTAAGGGCTATGACTATGGAAACATGGCTGGGAAATTTACAAACAGGCCCACCGGAACGTTTTGTCTCCCGTTTATGCCCTGAGTCCAGAGGTTTGCGTTACTGAATTACAAGTGAAAAAGAGTTTAAATGAGGCCACGATGGGGGATAACATCAAATTAAAATTGGGCTCTTTTCCTTGGTTCCTCCCTTTGGTTAGCCCAACTGCAAAGTGAGTGTTGACTTTGTCATCTTCTAAAATTCCATCTCTGTGGGTGCTTGTATTTCTGGAACATTCACCAAAAATAATAAGGTTGAACTCTCTCCCCTGGTGTTAATTCTGGGTTGTTTGGGAACCTGGCTTATCTGAAGGAGTCGGTCTCTGTACTTTCTAGTAAAGGGTGTGTATCGATGTGTGGAAAAGGGGGTGCTGTTCCTTTAAATTCTGAAAGTGAACTTGGCTCAGGAAGGCCAGCGGCTCAAGGTCCAGCCCCTGGAAGAGAGAATAGCTACAGATTCTCCATCCTCAGCCTCTGCAAGGCGACGGCTGTGCCAGCCGGGCTCTGGCAGGCTTCTGGCAGGCAGGCTCCTGGCAGCATGGCAGTGAAGCTTGGGACCCTCCTGCTGGTCCTCGTGCTGGGCCTGGCCTGGCCGGCCTCTGCCCGCCGGAAGCTGCTGGTGTTTCTGCTGGATGGTTTTCGCTCAGACTACATCAGTGATGAGGCACTGGAGTCCTTGCCTGGTTTCAGAGAGATCGTGAGCAGAGGAGCAAAAGTGGATTACTTGACCCCAGACTTCCCTAGTCTCTCATATCCCAATTACTATACCCTAATGACTGGTGAGTACCATGTCCTCTTCTGGGCAGGGAGGGGACGGCCGGAGTCCAGCAGGGAGCAGGGAGCAGGGAGCTCCCGGCATCAGAGTCTTATGGAAATGCTCTGGGTTCTCTAGTCCTTCGGGACGTCAAAGGTAGATAGGAAATCTGTGTTCTTGGCTGAGAAGACGTTTGTTTTCGCGGTGATATTGGTCCCCAAAAGTCATCCCAAGGACCTGTCTTGGGTTCTCAGTGTGGAGGACAGAGGACGACAGAAATAGATGATATTTGATGATATTAAAATATTTATTTTAGAAAGAGAAATTGTTTATTTTAGAAAGAGAAATTCTAACAAACTCCCTATTTTCTAAGTTCAAGTTTGCGAAATCAACAGATCTTCATGCATCTGTCCCAAGTTCCTTCTGTCCCTTTGCTCTGAGGTCATGTTGTCCTGGAGTCCCGTGGGCTTGTTTTTCGGTGTGTTAGACTGTGAAGCTACCTTTGGGTCCTCAGAGGGGAGTAGTGCTCCTGCGTTACTTGCGGAAGGAGGGGATTTTCAGGCCATCTCCTTCCCTGTTCCTTAGCAATGCCACCATCGCCTTCTTTTGCCTTTTTTGGCCAGGTAAAATGATACGGAGAAGAAACAAAAACTGTGTAGTTCAGGGTCCCATGTATGATTTGCAGCATCTGTGAAAGACCAACCAACAAAAACTCAGCAAAACAAATAAACCCCAGCCAACCCCGACTGCCTGGGCCTGGGATGGCTGGTTTTCCTAAGGCCAGCCTTCAGCTGGAATGGCCAGAACCCCAAACGTGACTCCATGAACCTGAGCCTCTATCTGCCGCACAATGTGCAGCCTTCTGCCTGCTCACAGAGGTGGATTCCCAGTTTCTGGTTTGTTTTTCAGCTAACCTTTGTAAGGGCAGCGAGAGGCTCTTAGAAGGAATTTAGCAAACTATCCAGGGAGGCTCTTAAGAAGGCACTGTTATTGCTGGCTATGCGAGACTCAGCTCCGTGCTCTGAGCACGGGGAAAGCTCTACCCATTATGTTAACAAAGAGAATGAGATCTCTGATATCTCCTTACGGATCTCCACAGAGCGCTAAAGCTGAAGGAACCTGAAACACACATTTACATCTCTGACTCTGTGCATAGACACTATATACACGTGTATGTAAAAATGCCGTAAACCGATGCCCCAAATTGAAGAGAAGAGATACTCTGGAGAAATTAAAGTGAAGGCATGAGAGAGAGAAAAAAAATTCAGATGGCACACCAGCAAGGAAGTTATGTATTTGTTTTTTATTTCCCAACAGACAAAAAAAAAAAAAAAAAAAAACCAGTCTCTAAGACACACAGAATTAACAAAAGTCTCTCGCCTCCCTTGGCACGCCTCTTCCTTTGCAGGGAAGCGGTTTGCAGGCTGCTGGGTCACACATAGATGCGATTGTGTGCATGGTGGACTCCAGCTCCGCGCAGCGGCTTCACACACACAGCCCACCCCCACTCCAGCTGTCTTTCAGAGCCTCGCTGGGGGACCCAATTCATAAACTGCCACGCCACGTGCAGCTTCTGCAATCTCAGTGGAAAATGAACAAAATCCATTTTAGAAAGGACTCCAGTAAGTCAAAGGACCATTAGAGATTCCACAGAGACACTAAGCCTTTTGTTTGTGAGACCCACACTCCTGATATTGACACAAGGGACCATCTGCACACAGCCTCCGTCATGCTCAGACACACCTTCATTTCAGGCTGTGGGTGCTTCCCCTTGGCTTGTCCTGAGAGAAGAGTCTCTTCCATTAGGGGCAGCACAGGTCCCGTGAGTGTCTGGCAAAGCTCTCACCCTCGTTTTCAAACTGAGGCTGGCCCGAAGAAGCCACAGGTCTCCACAGGTCTCTCTGTGTGTTAATTCTCTGTATTTTCAGATGGCCAAATGTGTTCACTGATGTGAAAGTCGGCTTGGTCTGTATGTTGGCTTCTTCTACTTTCTTAGAAGCTACCCTGCACATGGGAGGTATCTAACCAGGCTCATGTTTATGTAAAAATGTCCTTGGGGTCCTTGGGTATGATTTGTCCTGTACCCATTGGGCAGGCTTACAGACTTGAAGCAGGATTCCCAGGCTGGGAGATGCCGGGCTGTGAAGCTGGTGCTATCTCTGCTGTCTTGGAGCTGACTCAGAGTTAAATTTAGACTATTTTCCCCAATACCCATACTTATTTTTCCACCTGATACTGAAAACCTCCTCTTTTATTTATATAAAGAAGGATCTAGCCATTGGGAATTGTATCTAAACATATGGTTTGAGCATTTGAGTGTTTTATAAACCAACAAAATTGCTATGCTAGATCTTTCTGGTACCAAAAGATAGGCTGTTTTAGGGTTCCTCAGAATTCATAAGAGAGGCTATGCTCTCACTTCATTACCTGAATTATTGCTCGTAAGACAGAAGGCCCTTGGTGTTCTTCCCCTTGCGTAACGAGGAGTGATGAGTTGTTGGAAAGAATGCTGGCCTTTGAGCTGGGAGAACTTGCTTGGAGACTTCAGGCAAAATGAAATGAGATGAACTGCCGAGGCTGTATCAAGCCGAGATTTCAGGTGCTGCTGGACGCAGATATAGAACTAGGCAATGCATGGGGAATTTTATTTTATTTTACTTGAAGTTCTGGGATAGATGTGCAGAATGTGCAGGTTTGTTACGTAGCCATACACGTGCCATGGTGGTTTGCTGTACCCATCAACCCGTCATCTAGGTTTTAAGACCCGCATGCATTAGGTAAGGGTCCTAATGCTCTACCTCTCCCAGCCCCCAACCCCTGACAGGCCCCAGTGTGTGATGTTCCCCTCCCTGTGTCCATGTGTTCTCATTGTTCAACTCCCACGTATGAGTGAGAACGTGTGGTGTTTGATTCTCTGTCCTGTGTTAGTTTGCTGAGAATGATGGCTTCCAGCTTCATCCATGTCCCTGCAAAGGACATGAACTCATTCTTTTTTGTAGCTGCATAGTATTCCGTAGTGTAAATGTGCCACATTTTCTTTATCCAGTCTCTCACTGATGGGCATTTGGGTTGGTCCCAAGTCTTTGCTCTTTGATCTGGGAATTTTAAAGTTAGGACTGACCTCTCCTAGGAGGCCTTCATGTAGAAATTACACAAATGGCTGAAACTCCCTTGAGAGGGAGAATTTCACAGTGGATGGGAATGGGGAATCAACAGGCCGATTTGTGAGAAACCTTGAAACCGTCTAGCCCAGTCCCCACCATGAAGCCACCGTGGCTGATTATTTATTTCCCTCGGAACATGTTTAAGACAAATGCAAGCAAAATGCCAGTCATGACCATGAATATCAATCGGTGGATTGCCTGGAATGCCGAATCTTAAAACCAGCTTTTCACCCAGGGAGATTCCATTCGAGTAGGGGAAGGACACTTGGGAATGGGCGCTATTCTAAAGTGCACGGCAAGGTGTTGTGAGCCCAGATGTGTCCTCATCCTCCTGTGTCCCTCAGTTCAAGTTGGGATTCTGGCCCCCAGCACCTCAGCACGGAACCGCATTTAGAGATAAGGTCTTTGAAGGCGATTAAGTTAAAGCAAGGCCATTAGAGTGGGGCCCTATTCCAATACGACTGTATAGGAAGGCGCAGAGCCACAGGCCCGCGCACGTGCAGGGGAAAGGCCATCTGAGGACACGGAAGAGGCCCTCGCAGGCCACAGAGAGGGGCCCAGGAGACGCCAACCCTGCTACCGCCTCGTTCCTGAGCCTTCAGCTTCCAGAACTGTGAATTAATAAATTGCTGTTGTTTTAGCCACTCTGTCTGTGGCACTTTATAATGGCAGCCCACGCGAACGAGTATACAAAGAATAGTGGGTAGTGTCCCAGCGTGCTGCAGAGGGCCAGAGGAGGGGAGGCGTTCCCTCCAGTTGTGGCAGTGAGAAAAGGCATTTTAAAGAGGAGAGCTCTGAGCTGGAAGAAACAGCCACCGGCCTGGCGTGTGTCCCTACATCTCGCCTTAGGCATAAGCTCTCTTTCTGAAGAGGGGCGTGTGGACCCACTTTATTCTAGTGAAAACACGAGGGTTTAAACGCCCTTGGCATGCTTTCCGTTTTAGTCTATCTCACTGTGGATCTTTGCGCAAAGCGATTCTCTCTTTGGGGTAAATTCACATTTGATTGAAGTGAAGTTTAACATAAAGCCAAGGAAAGAAAGCAGCAATTTGTTGAATGTAGGTCATGGGTAAGAGGTTAAGTGCTGCGTCTGTTTTGAAGCGGCATAACTTAGCATGGTTTTGCTAAGGCTGATGGTAACATTTGTTTGTGATTCTCAAACACTTCTGGTTAGGCAGCTGGGGAAAGTGGCCCAGAAACCTTCTGAGAAGCAGGGAAGCCAGTCTGGAACTTTATCTTTACTGCCAGTAACCTACCAAGAGATGAACAAATGCTGAAATCAGTATATTATTCTTTCAACGTTTAGACACTAGTAAATAAAGTGCAGGGAGATTGAGTGTTTTGTTTCAGGCACCAAAGAACGTCGTAGCAGAGCTGAGATGGGAGAGTAGGCACAGAGGCCCCATCCTCACCCAGCACCTGGCCAGGGCCCAGGCCTGTGTCTCGGAGTGGCCAGAAGATTGTGCACGTGACCTGAGACCCAAGGATAGAGATCTCCCCGAGACAGTCCAGGAAGCAGCCAGAGACCGAATCACGGTTCTCTGCTGTGGAAATCAAGGCCACAGCAGGGATGTTAACTACTCAGAATTACCTTTTGTGCCAAGGTATTTTGTCTCGCAGTCCTAGAACTTACCTGTGACGCAAATTCTTACCAGATATCGAGACTCCAATGTTCCGGAGTAAAACAGCACAGTCAGCTATACTTCCTACCACCCCACCTTTTAAGAAAATCTCCGATTTAAATGCAAACTGGACCAAAGGCAATCAAGCTGTTATAGCAGCTTCCCAGAGCTTTCTAGAGTTCTGTAACAAATCTGGACACCAAGGGCTGAAATCTGGGTGTGAGATGGGATCTCTGAATAATCATGTTTTGAGAAAGCTCACATCCTCAGCCTTCTGCAGAATCCAGGCTTCCTTTGAGGGGCTGCTCACAGACTCTGCACAGGCACAACCCCAGTTAGGGTGGAGATGGCCCCCCTGGGCCCCTCCAGGATCGGCAATGACATGGGGACATTCCCCCAGCTTGTGAGCCTCTCTCAATGTGGACACCTCTTCAGATCGGTGATCTCTGTTTGGTGTGCCCTCTTCCTGTCTTCCGACTCTCTCTTGCACCAAATTCAGCCACGCTTCTGTTTGGAGCAGTGTCCTCCCAAGGGTCCTGGTCAGTCCCACCCTGGGTTCCGTGGACGGGAGCTGCATCTCCTCTGCTTCCTGACAGCCCACTGGCCCCAGGACCCTGTCTTCTCTCGGTTTCCTACTATGTCATCACTCCTCGTTGCTCCTTCCCTTGGTTCCTCCTCATCTCCCTGACCTTCCTTAGTCTCAGCTGTCCTTTCAAGGCCGATCCTCAGCCTCTCCTCCCCGCGCCTCGCTGCCGGCCCCCGGCTGAAGACCCCACCCCAACTGCCTGGAGCCTCCTCTCCGTTCCAGCTCCCTCTCGCTGCCTGCCCTGCACCCGGAGCAGCCCTGCGAGAGGAGTCCTGATCACGCCACTCCTCCGTTCAAACCCTCCGGCAGGTTCCGTTGTACCCCACGTGGAATCAAACGCTCTTGCAGACCCGGCCCCATGGGGTCACCCAGCCCCTTCAGGGCCTGGCTCCGACCACCCTTCCCTTCCCGCGCTGGCGTCCCGCTGGGCAGCTGGAATGCGCCGCTCCTCCTGGCTGCTCCCCTTTTGCTTTTTCCGCAGACAGGCCCGAGCTGTGCCTTGCTGATTTCTTCACCTCGCCTCCCCAAGGTCACGTGGCGGCCGCATCTTCCCCGGCCACCCGCCAGCACGCTCTATTCCTCTTACTCTTTTTACTTTCCATCACGGCACCAGTTTATTTATTTCTGTCTTCTCCAAATAAACTTTATTATAGTGGGACGGGCATGGTGGCTCACGCCTGTCATCCCAGCACTTTGGAAGGCCAAGGCGGGTGGATGACCTGACGTCAGGAGTTCGATACCAGCCTGTTTAACGTGGTGAAACCCTGTCATTACTAAAAATACAAAAAACAAAATTAGCAGGGCGCGGCAGCAAGTGCCTGTACTCCCAGCTACTTGGGACGCCGAGGCAGGAGCATTGCTTGAATCTGGGAGGCGGAGGTTGCAGTGAGCCGAGATCATGCCAATGCACTCCAGCCTGGGCAACAAGAGTGAGACTCCGTCTCAAAAAAAATTATTATAGAGAAAAAGCATTATAATGATGATGAAGACATTCAGGGTTTCAGGGAAATGAATGATTACTTTGATGTTCGACACTTCTAAACCAGAGAGAAGGAGAAAAAAGCTACAATCATGCTTTGCTCACATGAAAGCAATTCACCATTTAGTGAACTGATTGCCTTTACGTCTAGTAAGCTTATACATCTCAAAGTGCGTCTTTCAGTTTTGTTTTAAACTTTGTTTATAAGGCTGGAGTCAGCAAGAGGCCTGAAGGGATAGTCACCTCCAAGAAGAGCTGTGTCAAAGGAGACGAAAGAGGCTGGGAGGTGGGAGAGAGCTTACCCGGGCACCGGTGGTCAGCACGGCCCACGAGAGGGCCTCCTTGTGGTGGGGATCACTGAAACAGAGAAGGCAGAGCGAACAGCTGTGCATGGAACTGGCACGTGACTCAGAACCCGTGTGGAACACTGTGAAGACGGTTCAGGCCTAGGTGCGAGTGTCTGGCTGTCGGACCTAGGGACGCATGTGGCAGCTTAAAGGGACTTGCAGGGTCATCCTTGTGTTTCCAGCCTCTGTCCCAGGCTGCTTAGGTGGCCAGGCTGAGTATGCCAGCATTGCGAGGAGCCACTTAGATGTTGAAAAGTATCAGGCCACGTTATGGGCTGATTTGTACACCCCAGAACTCATGTGTTGACACGCTGCCCTCCAATATCTCACAGTGTGACTGTGTATGGAGAGAGGAGTTTTAAAGAAGGAAGGAAGGTAACATGAGGACACTAGGGTGGGTGCTACTCCAGTGTCGCTGGAATCTTTATGAGGAGAGGAGATTAGGACCCAGAGGGGCGCAGAGGGAAGGCCACGTGTGGGCACAGAGGGAAGGCCATGTGTGGGCACAGGGGGAAGGCCACGTGTGGGCACAGGGGGAAGGCCACGTGTGGGCACAGGGGGAAGGCCACGAGTGGGCACAGTGGGAAGGCCACATGTGGGCACAGAGGGAAAGGCCATGTGTGGGCACAGAGGGAAGGCCACGTGTGGGCACA
This sequence comes from Saimiri boliviensis, assembly GCF_048565385.1. Taxonomy (NCBI): domain Eukaryota; kingdom Metazoa; phylum Chordata; class Mammalia; order Primates; family Cebidae; genus Saimiri; species Saimiri boliviensis. The sequence continues at coordinate 115,753,332 of NC_133451.1, read as the reverse complement.
GGGGAGGCCACGTGTGGGCACAGAGAGAAAGGCCATGTGTGGGCACAGAGGGAAGGCCACGTGTGGGCACAGGGGGAAGGCAGCTGTCCACAAACCAAAGAGAGAGGCCTCAGAGGAAATCAAGCCTGGTGCCTTGATCTCCAACTAACTCCCAGCCTCCAGAACTGTGGGAAACCAGATTTCTTTTGTGTGAGCCTCCCAGCCTGTGTTACTTTGCCATGGCAGCCATGGGGAAGCAATAGAAACCAGATCGTGACACTAGGCTGCCAATAGAAGAACACGGGCTTTTTTAACACAGCCCTCTTCCATGACCACACCTGCTCACTGAGCGTTTCTGGTGACTTCTGCCCACACCGGTCATGGTATGATAGCTTCCTAGAGCTGCTGTAACAAAGTCGGATGCTCAGAGTTTGAAATCCAGTTGCAGGCGGGGCCATGCTCTCTGAAGTCTCCAGGGGAGAACGGGTTCCGCAGCTCTCCCCCCACCTTCTGCTGTGGTCGACAGTTCTCGGTACTTCTTGGCTGGCAGATACATCACTCCGGCCTCTGCTTTCGTTGTCACAGGGCGTTCTCTGTGTCCCCCTCTGTGCCTCTCCTTCTTATAAGGACGCCAGCTATAATGATATCATCTTAACTTGATTACATCTGCAAAGACCTTATTTCTTTTTTTTTAAATTCCGTTTTTTTAAAATTGTACTTTAGGTTCTGGGGTACATGTGCGGATCTTGCAGAGTTATTGCATAGGTCACATATGGCAAGGTGGTTTGCTGCCTCCATCCCCCCGTCATCTGTATCTGGCATTTCTCCCCACGTTATCCATCCTCACCCAAGGCTGTCCGTCCCGTAGCTCCCTAACAACTGCCCCCAGTGTGCGATGCTCCCCTCCCTGTGCCCATGTGTCCTCATCGTTCAACCCCACTGATGAGTGAGAACATGTGGTGTTTGGTTTTCTGTTCTTGTGTCAGTTTGCTGAGAATGATGGTTTCCAGATTCATCCAAGTCCCTATAAATGTCACTAACTCATCGTTTTTTATGGCTGTGTAGTATTCCATGGTGGACATGTGCCACATTTTCTTTGTCTAGTCTATCATTGATGGGCATTTGGATTGGTTCCAGGACAAAGACGTTGCTTCTAAATAAGGTCACATTCACAGGTCCTGAGGGTTGGAACCTCAACATATCTTCTTGGGGGCATGATGCATGGAGAGAGCTACAGATTTGCTGACAAAGATCGAATTTAGTCTTTTCTGTCACTTTTTGACTTTCAGAATTTGAACAGCTTCCTTTGAGTGTTAATATTTTGTTTTGTTTTGTTTTTGAGATGTAGTCTCATTCTGTCACCCAGGCTGGAGTGTAGTGGTGCGATCTTGGCTCACTGCAACCTCTGCCTCCCTGGTTCGAGTGATTCTCCTGCCTCAGCCTCCCAAGTAACTGGGATTACAGGTGCCTGCCACCATGCCCGGCTAATTTTTTTTTGTTTTGTATTTTTAGTAGAGATGGGGTTTCACCATGTTGCCCAGGCTGGTCTCAAACTCCCAACCTGAGGTGATCTACCCACTTTGGCCTCCCAAAGTGCTGGGATTACAGGTATGATCCACCGTGCCCAGCGAGTATTAATATTTTCTCAGTAGAATGCAGAAAATAAATGTTACACCATAGGCTTGCTGTGAGAACAGAATGAGCAATGTATGTGTAAATTCACTATCAGTAAGAGTGTACATATCCCCTCTTTATCAGTAAGGCGAGGCTGAGTTATGTTGTTGCAACAAGCAATTCCACAGCACGTCTGAGTCTTAGAATAACTAAGGTTTATTCCTCACTGATGTGTGTGACCTTTAGGGATAAACTCCACCACATTTTGTCTTCATTCTGGGACCCGGGCTAAAAAAAGCTAAGTCTAGATGAGACATGCTGCTCTCACCACAGAGGCAAAAGAGAAAATAGAACATTGTGGTGATGGGCAGTTTGGGCAAAGGAGGAGACGTGAGGTGGTCAGGTCAGAAGGGGGGGGTGCTGAGCCCATTCGCCAGCTAAGGGTGGGTTGGAGGCTACAGAGAATTGAGTGTGTAAAAAACAAAACAGAAAACAAACCATGTGCAACTGATGAAAGTCATACCAAGGGATAGTCCAATAGGCTCCTCCTTCCCACCCTGTCCACTCCAGACATCACTGCATCTATTCTTTGTGATGGGCTGTAAGTGAGGGGGAGAGTTGAATTTGAAGAGCACCCTTGAAGCAGAACTTGCTGATCGGCTGATGAGTGAATATGAAAGAAGAGCCTGAACCGATGCCAAAGCTGCAAGATCTTCTGAAGCCTGAGTAAAGAGGCTCCTATTCGCACAGATGGGAAAGTTTGAAGGGCTGTTTATCTCAGTGAGATTTATTTGGAAAAGTAACTTTTCATCAAATTATACTTCAAGTTGAGTAAGATATTCATCTGGCATTAGCCCTTTAGGGGATCAGAGACAATGTCTTAAAGGAGAGTTCAAGAAGCATGCAGAATACCACCAAGGCAAAGGAGAGAAATGGATCCTGTGGGTCCTAGTGGACCCCAGTAAATGGAATTCCTTTCTGACTGCTTGCTACTCAGCTGGTAGAGAATATTTCTCACAGATGCACAGTTGAAATCTGTCTTCCCACCTGAATTAACTTTTATCAACATTTTGTCATTTACTTCCCAGAGACACCTAACATGTTTTTTTTCTCATAAAAAACTATACTCTCTGTAATGAGCCTTGATTAAGCTCGCTGAAGAAGCAGGCATGGTAGGTGAGGTGTCCAGCAATAGAGGCTGCAGGTGGAGAAGAGCCCTAACCAGCTTTGCCCCGAGAAAAACATGTGTTCGCAGAATTTACTAAAATGATGTCTCCCGGCACGTTGTTATTTAAGCTCCTATTAACAGACCTCTCTGCACTGAAGTGTCACTTTTCAAAAACGATGTTTCTTCTGGCTTCCGTGGTGATGAGAAGTTGTTCTGATTCTATGGCATTCAGCTGCTGGAAACTCACTTCCGGAAGGCTGGTCACGTGGAGCCACTGCGGTCTACACACCACTGTGATCGAACAGCCGCCCCGCCTCCCCCGCCCCCGGCTTCCCAGTGTTGATTGATAGGATCATGTGCCTCTTGCCAAGGCTTTGGGGGTGGCTTGACCCCTGCTGCTCCAATCCCTGCTCAGTGCCAGTGCTGTGCCAAAAGTGGGTTAAGGGGCATTTCAAATTAATTCGGAGGGAGCCTGACTCAGCAGGTTAACATGCATTTCAGAGGCCCCTTCGGCAACACCTGCTCGAGTTTCAGAGCCGCTGTCCGTGAATAGGCCCATTGTGTCAGTGTGCTAACTAGGCAGAGACCTGGGGCAGGGCTGGGGGTCCTGCGGACCCACGTGCAGCATTTCGTTCTTGTTGGATATTTGCTTCATCTGAATCAACTCCCATCATCAGCCCTTGCGATACCAAGGAGAGAAGATCCAGAAGACTGGTCATGGAGGATGCGTGGGCTGCCTTATTTAGACAAAGGGCTGTCAGGGCTGAGAGCAATGGAACTTGGGTCCAGAATACTGAAGATGCTTTACTTCTTGATGACGGAACTCCCCTGAGCACCTCTGGGAGCCCATGCATGTGACGAAATGTGTACATGTCTGCGGCGGAACACCCTCGAGCTGCGTGCTATGGACCAGGAGTGGGCTCCAGGCGTGCCAGGAGGCCAGGTCCCCCGGGTGTCACCTTTGGTGGTGAGCACTCTCGTCTACTCAGCCTGGGTGGTCCCACCGATTGTCTGCACGGGGCAAGCTGGGAAGCAGCATGGGCCACAGGGCAGGGAAAGCGGGCAGAGGAACACGCTTCTCCTGACTGCCCTGGTCAGCAGGGACTTGGATACATCACTTCGTCTTCCTAGTCCTGTGTTCTTGCTGCTCAACGTGAGAAGATGGCAGACGGAGCCCTGGGGTTGTGTATTTAGTGACTGCGTGATTGATGTTAATGAGGTGCTGGCCACCTACATGTGCTAACTGCAACGGAAGCCAGAAAGGTTCACAGAGACTAGATAGCCAATTACATATGCTTGAATCTACCTTTTACTGGGGGGCCTCCACGTACCATGGATCGTGCAATTAACCAACACATAAGCAGTAGTAGCAGTTGGGTGAGGAACCGCAGTGATGGCACAGGAGACCAGTGTCCCAGCAGGTGAGCTGAGTGGGTCCGGATGTCCTTGGGACACTGGTCAACAGGGTCCTCCCTGCTTCTGGCACCAGATGCCAAAACTGGGAGAAGTCTTTAGAGCTCTCACGGGCAGAGCCTCTAAGGGTGTCTTGAACGAGGCCAGTTCTTGGCTGTTTTACTGTTCTCCCGGGGGAGTCTGCTCTCACCATCTAAGCCACCTTTCTTTCTGTTGGTCTGTGTCAGGTTTGGGGTGGCACTGGGCAGCAGCAGGTGTCATGTTAACCTCAGCCCATTGCCTATGTGTTTATCGCTTTGAGGAGGGAGACAGCTTCACAGTGAGCTTACTAATACTTGACGTGAGTGACTCCATTTAGAGACATTAGGAGCACAAATTATTCTATCAGGAATGTGTGCTGGAAATACTGTAGAGAGGTACCTAAGGGTCCACTGAGTAGGAGCAGACGGAGAAGGGGACTGGGGTGGGCTCTCAGCGAGATGCTGTGTCCTTGCCCTGCTTTGTGATCACGACAGCTCCGATTTGACCTGGTTTGTACCTATGAAAAACAGTGGTCTACAGTTAATCCCACGGGACACCAATGGTCCCTAAGAAGCAGTGGCCTGAGGGCAGGGTGGGTGGCAGCAGACAGAAATTCTGTGTCTGTGGGTGTCATGCTAGAGACACCCATGGAATTTGCCTGAGCGGCCCCCGAGCCTTGGGCTCACCTTCCAGATTCTGCACACAACTCAGTCACAGGAGCCTCTCAGCTCTGCGGCATGTCTAGCAGTCCCTGAAAGATCCGCTGTGTATCTAAGGGTTTGGCTTTCACAGGTGGACTTGAGAAAACATTCTGCTTTCAAGGTTAAAGGCAACCACCTTACAGAAACATGTTTGGAAGAAAACCTGAAATACCATGTTCTTCAACCATTCCCCAGCAGACCACGGGCCCAGCCTGAAACCTGCTCCCCAGCCCCTTTCAACCTCTGCCTGGCAGCCCAGACTCCTGGCAACAGCCCCTGGGCCCATGAGACATCCCATCACAGACCCCACCAAAGAGGGAGGGTGTGGTGACTTTGAGGCTGGGGCACGTCAAGGCATGGGAGAGTCTGAGAGAAGACACCTCGGCTCCAGCAGCCCTGGGGAAATGCCGCCATGTCACTTAGCCTGAGATGTTCCAAGCAGCGTGATCTGTGTGTTAAGCCAGCTATGTTAAAACCATGTATGCCTGTTACCTTGGTCTCCGGTCACAAATGCTCCGTGGCATGGGGAGAGCCTCTCTCCCTCTCTGTTCAGCCAGACTCTTTCCAGAGCCGGCAGGCAGGCCTTGTGAGGAGACACTGCCATTCAGGTCATCAGGGCCTGGCCTGCCAGTTGGAGGGAAAACCATAGTATAAGAAAGCGGGAGTCATGGTACGTCTCTGGATGGCAGCTGGACAGATGAGAGACCGACACAGGACACACACATCGTGTTGCCTGTGTTTCTGAATAATGTGGATTACTTACCTATTTGCAATATTAAATGAAGAATGTGTGTCCGATCCAGTGAGAATTGCTCAACTCTAGTAGAACAAGCAGACATTTTGCTCGACATTGATTAAAACCTACTTGTGATTTAGGGAAACATATTCACGTTCAAAGAGTTTTTAAAAGAGTTTTATGTTTCCTGACCTAGTGGATCGAAAGCAATGCTTTGTGATTTGGTTTTCTCGTTTTTGTCACTTTCCTTCTTAATGCCACCACCTCTGGGAGCTGCCACCGTACTTCGGAGAAGCAGGACTAAAGGCCATCTATGAGACCTCACTCGGTGTGCAGCCTCCCTGCAGGCCAGGCTGGTCCATGCAGCAATCCGCCCTGCTGTCGGTCTGCACTCCCTCAGGGGCGGTGGGGGTGTGGATCGTCTCTGTGCTGGGGTCCGGGGCTTGCTCAGAGGAGACACTTGGTTCCTGTTTGTTGGACTGCTCTGGCTCAGAGCCAGTGACTGGGCTTCTCCCACCTCTGCCAGAAGCCTTGGATTGCCCATCTTTCCACAAGCCTCTGGAGTTCTGCTGCCAAACCCCATCTGTTGGCCGAGGTCGCACATTCAACAAACTACCCAATGCATTATATGCCTGTGTTGATCTCACTGGATTCTGGATTCTTCTGGCCATGCTCCGTGGGCCTCTAAGTTCCCTCCCCTCATTTTCACACTGGACGTCTCTCTCCTCCCTAGGGTCGACAGCAACACCACGGCTGTGTTCACCTGTTGTCCTGGACTTCCCAGCACCCAGAGTCACCCCTGGTGTTCACCGGTCTCTGTAGGAGGATCGAATTCCAGGTTCCAGTTACTCCCAGTCTGACCCATTCCCTTGCAGCTTAGCCGGCTGGCCGTGTCCCAGACCATCACACCCTTCCCTGCACATTTCTGTGAATGGCTTTCGTAGTTAGTTTTAGCGTGCATTTGTCTGTGCAAGACATAGCACTAAAGCGATATGAATGAGCTTGGGAATATGTAACAAAATCTACTACACCACAATCCAAATATCCCCCCGAAGGCATTCAGAATTACAAAATGCAAAAGGCAGAGGACGACTTAGAGATGCGAGTGCATTTGTCTTCTTGTGCAGAGCACAGAGGCGGAATCTGGCAGCCAGGTAAAGGGAGAAGTGCCACTCCGACTGCAGGCTTCCGGGCTGGGGCCAGCCTCCGGCCTCCCTGAGAGTATCAGGGACGGAAGTCCAGGCAGTCCCTCCCAGCCCTCCCGCCATGTGCCCGGGCTGACCTCTTTGCCTGAGCTCTCTTCCTTACTCCGAGTACTCTACTGTTTCAAGGCTGAACTTCCCTGGGTTGCTTTTGCTTCTTTCTTCACTCACATTAACATCTCCCAGGATGTGCAAGCTGAGATGGAGATGAGATGAGAGCAGTGAGGGTCTGTGTGGCGGCGGGGAGGGGAGTGTGGATTTTATCAGCAATCTGCCCCAGGAGGAGGTGGAACCATCTAGAAGATCCTGGCTGGTGTCGGGCTTGGCCATCCTCTTTATTTTCCAGGGCCATGAATAATAACTGAAGACTGGCTGCTATTCCTTAAGCCCTTTATATAATCCCATCAAGCTCTGATGGAACAGATAAGAAAAGCACATTCCAAGGAATTCACGCTCAGCCTGTGTCAACATGTATTATAATGTCCAGCTAAAAGAATCTAATGAAAACAAAGCGACTTTACCCGATCCTCAGCCACCTGCTTGCCTGTTCTTCTGAACCGACTAGCCAGCTGTCGGCGGGTGGGAGGAGGGTCTTGAAAGTTGACCTCATGAGATTCCCTCAGGGGACAACAGACTGATCCCTAACCTTCAAACCAGGGGACCATCAGAGGGTCCTTGTAGCTAGTTGTGAGACGCCTGTTGTGATGGAATTTAAACCATGATCTCTTCGCCTCTCCCTTTCACTTCCCAGTTTTTGTTGGAGGCCTCTCTGAGAACTCAGTCCTCTTTGCTGATACCATCTATTCTTTCTGTGAGGACTGTACTCCCATCCTCCCCCAGCCCCGCCCTCCTCCAGCTATCTTTCTCTTTCAAGCCAAAATAAGATGTCCTCCTTCCAAAAGGCTTTGACCTGTAGATAGTGACATTTCAGAGTTGGGTGGTGCCTTGCGATCTGGTTATTTTCATCCACTTGCTAACCCCTTTTCCACTTACTGTCTCGACCACAGATGTTGGCAATGACACCAACATAGAGTACTGAGATATATAGTCATACAGCACATTCATACATGAGCATATCCATTCAAGGACAGACTGAATATCTAAGATGCCAGGACATGGCCTCTGTCCTGAACAAGCTTGAATTAAGTCGAAACAATTAAATATGTGTCAAAATGAATATAATCCTAGGACAGGTTAGAACAGGCACAGGGGAAGCACAGCTCATTTCTGAGAGTGTATGTGGAGGCAGAAGGTTTGCTGAGGTGACAGTTATTTGAGTAAAGCCTGAAGGACCTGGATGGCTTAAAACCTGGAGGAAGGGCCTCGTGGGTGAACAGCATGGCACAAGCCAAGGGGCAGAGAGAGGGTGACAAGGAGCATTTGAAGACCAGAGCTGGGCTTTGGGATGGTGACTCTGACATCTCTGAGCAGGGCAGGTTTCAGGGCCAGGGGAGGCCACTCAAGTCTAAGTTGAAAATGATGGAACCTCCGGGTCAAGTCTCCGCTGCCAGAATGAACCTGAGGCTCTATGGAGAGGAAGCTGCAGGGTGAGCTGGATGTGGAGGATTAGAGGGAAAGAAATCTTGGGGGACAGACGAGAATTTCAGCCAGGCTTAGGGGAAGATGAATCAATTACTCTGTATGTACGGTGAATTCAAGTTCACAAACTTGGGTGTATAAGAAATATTGCATGTCTCAGTTTTTCTTTAAATAAACCTAAATTTATCCATCATCCTTGAACACATTCATCTAAGTGAAATAAGCCAGAAACAAAAGGACAAATATTGTATGATTCCACGTCTATTAGATTACCTAGCGTGGTCAACTTCACAGAGACACAGCATAGAGGTGTAGTTGGTAGGGGCTGCGGGGGCAGGGAATGGAAGTTAGTTTTAAGGGGTATGGAGTTTCTAGTTCGGGATAATAAGACATTCTGGAGCTAGAGGTGGTGATGGTTACACAATGGTGTGAAGGCATTTAATGCCACTGAAGTGTGCAATTAAAAATGGTGAATCATGGCCAGGCACGGTGGCTCACACCTTTAATCCCTTTAATCCCAGTACTTTGGGAGGCCAAGGCGGGCAGATCACAAGGTCAGGAGATCAAGACCATCCTGGCCAACATGGGGAAACCTGTCCCTACTAAAAATACAAAATATTAGCTTGACGTGGTGGTGGACGCCTGTAATCCCAGTTACTCGGGAGGCTGAGACAGGAGAATGGATTGAACTCAGGAGGTGGAGGTTGAAGTGAGCCGAGATCATACCACTGCACTCCAGCCTGGTGACAGAGTGAGACTCCATCTCAAAAAAAAAAAAAAAAAAAAAAAAATAAAACAAAAGGTTAATCATGTCCTTTGCAGGGACATGGATGAAGCTAGAGACCATTATCCTTAGCAAACTAATGCAGGAACAGAACACAAATACCACATGTTCTCTCACTTATAAGTGGGAGCTGAATGATGAGAACACATGGACACATAGAGGGAAATAACACCCACTGGGAGCTCTCGGAGGGCAGAGGGCAGGAGGAGGGAGAGGATCAGGAAAAATACCTGTTGGATACTAGGCTTAGTATCAGGTTGATGAAATAATCTGTACAACAAACCCTCGTGATACAAGTTTGCTTAGGTAATGGATCTGCACTTGTACCCCTGAACTTAAAATAGAAGTTAAAAAAAAATCAACATACAAAAATAAATTAGAAATTAGAAATTTTAAAAAATAGTTCAAATGGTACATTTTAATGTTATATATATTTTACCATGATAAAAAAAGATCCGACTGACTCCCATGCCACTGGGCTTATTGGCATTTCAGTTCCGGTCACTGCTGGGAAGGTGGGGGAGCATCTGTTCCCTGCTGAGGTCCAGGAAAGGTCTTTCGGTCATGCACAGTCCCAGGGAGTCAGGGCAGCAGCACTGGTCATTGGTCCACACTTGGTCCCAGCAAACACCCACGTGCTAGTCCATGTGGCTCCAGAGGCCAGGCTCTGTGGCTCTGGGCTGGACAACCTTGTGCCATGATGCCAGCCTTCCCCTTTGCAACTGGCAGACATCAGTTCTCTCCATGGGTTCTGCCACGAAGCGAGGCATTGTCTCCCCTGGACAGGCGGACTCCTTCTTTTCTCTCCCTGGTCTGGGAAGAAGACTTCTTACTGGGCCAGCCTCGCAGGTGCAGCCTGTGCAGTCCCACAGGGCTCTGTGCTTATTAGGACCCTGTGCTTGGTTTAATGCACTGTTGTCACTGTTCTGAAATTCTTAATAATTTATGGACAAAGGATCTCATGTTCATCCTGCCCTAGGCCCTGCGGATTATGTATATCTTGACCTCCCTTCTCAAAGGCATGTGACTTTCTTCCCTCCCTGCCAGAAACAGTGTCACAATGCACCCAAATGCACTCAGGAGGGGTCATTTAGCAGCCATATTGGCTGTTTGTCGCTCCAGAAACACAGGACGATGAGGGGGAACACACAGGAGAAAACATGCTAATTAATGTTCAGTAAAACGTCTCAGTGGAGCATTGAAATCAATAGTTTATATTCTTGCACTGTGATACTTGCAAGACATTCAGGTGGTGAGTTCTGAGCAGCCGTGAAGGCTCAGATGTATTGATCGAGGAGTGGGAAGTCATCAGAGTCGATGAGGGAAGATTGTGGTGAGAAAGAGCAACTTCGGGGACCGTGCTTACATTCAGGGGGCACAGTGTGGAAGAAGAGACACCACGGGGACGAGGAAGAGGCAAAGAGCTGTCAGGGACCACAGCAGCAAAGGCCCGAAATGACCATCAGCATCCAAGCAGGGCCAAAGCAATCAAGGAAAGACGAAGTTTCTAATAGAAGAAAGTATTAGCAAACTCAATAATTAAAGAAAATAAGAAATGAAAAAGTCCTCGGATTAGGGGATTTGTACTTAGCAGCAGAGTTTGCAAGACCCCTAGGGAGCTGGAACGGAGGAAAAATGCTTTGTAGGTGAATTCTGCATTTGGAGCTTTGGGGATTGGTGTTTGCCTGTGTAGCTGGGAATCTGGAGGATGTAACCTAATTTCCATATGCTAATTAGGTTCTGCATATGAATCTATAGTGGTGATTTCATTGATCTTTTAAAATGATTACTAATAGCTTTATTGAGGTGTAACTTAGATATTACAAAATCTAGCCATTTTAAGAGTACAACTCAGTTATTTTTAGTATATTTACAGAGATGTGCAGCCATTACCACAGTGTACTTCTATTTAGAATATTGCCATCACCCCAAAAGGAAACTTTATGCCTACAGTTGCTCCCCATCCCCACTTCCAACCCTAAGCAACCACCAACTCTGCCTTTATAGATGTAGATTTACCTTTTCTGGATGTTTCATACACATGGAATCATACATTATGTGTTCTTTTTGGTCTGGCTTCTTTCATTCACTAAGCCTAATGATTTTGAGGTTCATTCATGTTGTATTAGGATGTTTTTCCTTTTTATTGCCAAGTATCACACTGCATGGATAGGCCACATTTTGCTTATTCCTTCACAGTGGATGACCATTTGGGTTGTTTCCACTTTTTGGCTATTGTGAATAGTGCTGCTATGAACATTTCTGCACAAGCCTTTGTGTGAATATATTTGTCATTTCTCCTGAATAGATACATAAGAGTGAAATTGTTACATCATAGGATAATTCTTTTTAGCACTTTGAGAAATTGCCAACCCATTTTTCAAGATGGCTATACCATTTTACATTCTCACCAGCAATGTGCGAGGGTTCTGGTGTCTCCACATCCTCGCCAACACTTGTTATTGTCTTTTTTAAATTAGAGCCACTCTGATAAAAAAGGCATTCTTGTCTTTTTTTTTATTAAAGCTGTTTCAGTGTGTGTAAAGTGGCATTTCATGGTGGTTTCATTTGCATTTCCCTAAAAACTAATGATGCTGAGCGTCTTTTTCTTTTCATGTGCTTGCTGGCTATGTGATAATTTCTTTGGAGATATGTTGATTCAAATCCTTTTACTCATTTTAAAAATCAGATCATTTTATTTTTAGTTGTAGGAGTTCTTTCTATATTCTAGATATAAATTTATTGTGGGATATATGATTTGCAAATATTTTTCTTCCAGGCTGTGGGTTGTCTTTTCACTTTCTTGATGGGATACGTTGGTGTGCAAAAGCACTTAGTGTTGATGAAGTCCTATTTGTCAACTTTTCTTTTTATAACTTGTACTTTTTGTGTCATAACTATGAAATAATTTCCTAAGCCAACATCGTGATGACTTACTCCTATGTTTTCTTATAAGACAAAGAAAACTTCTAGCTCTTACATTTAGATTTGAGACCCATTTTGAATCAGTGTTTATGTACAGAATGCACAAGGCTTTGTGTGAATATATGTTGTCATTTCTCCTGAACAGATATGGAAGAGTGGTAGATACATAAGAGGTAGCTGTCCCAGCACTATTTGTTAAAAGACTATTCCTTTTCCATTGACTATTTCTGACACCTTTGTCAAAAATCAATTGACCATAAATATTAGAGTTTATTCTTGGGGTTCTCAGTTTTGTGCCAATAATCTATTGATCTTTAGGTGTATCCTTAGGGTGGGATCAGACTATCATGATTGCTACAGCTTCATGTAGCAATCATTTAGTAAATTTGAAATCAATATGTGTAAATCCTTTAACTTTGTCCTTTTTAAAGATTGCTTTGGCTATTCCGAGTCACTTGTACTTTTGTATTAAATTTGGGATGAGCATTTCAACTTTTGCAAAACCCAGCTGGAATTTGGATAAGGATTGTGTTGAATCTGGAGACCAACTTAGGTAGTATTGCCATCTTAACAATATTAAGTCTTCTGATCCATGAATATGGGATGTCTTTCCATTTATTTCAGTTGCAATTGACTTCAGGAATGCTTCGTAGTTTTCAGTGTACATTTGGTACTTCCTTTGCTAAATATTGCTAAATGTTTTATTTTTTTGATGTTATTGTGAATGGAATTATCTTCAGAATTTTATTTTTGTGGCATATAAACTACAACTGTCTTCCTACCTTACTGAATGTATGAGTTAAAATAGTTTTTTGTGTGTGTATTCCTGAGGATTTTCTGCATACAAGAATACTCAAGATCATAGTTTCTGCAAATAAAGGCAATAACTTCTTCCTTTCTAATCTTGATGCCATCAATTGATCTTTCTAGTCACCTTAGGAGTTATGTACAGGCATTTTACAGATTAGAGAACTTACATCCAGAGAAGTGCCTTGTCTGAGGTCAGCTAGCCAGGAAGTGAGTGGATCAGGACCAGAACGGAGGACTTCTGCTTCCCCCTCCATCACTCTGCATTTTCAACACACTGCCTCCAGTCGGCAGCGTCAGGATCTGCGGAGACAATGGATGGCCTATCTCTATAGTGCTCCTATTGTTTGCCTTTGTTACAAGCAGCCAGATTCAGTCAAGCAGGGAGCAGAACGTACATTTCCCCAATGTCTACCATACTTTGTACTATGCTCAGTGCTAGGCACATTCAAACGCTATTCCAATTCATCCTCATAAAACCATATAGTCACAATTGTTTCCATTTTGCAAATGAGGTAACCAAGGCTCTGAGATGCTAAATTCCTTGTTTAAGATCACAGAACCCACAAATGGAAGAACTATGCACCCCACAAAATCCTGTGCACCCCACAGTGTCATGCTGCTTCTCCCTTCCTGCTTCTAAGGAAGCAGCTCTCGGGCCAGTGCCATCCTGCATGGCCGTCTACGTGTCTCTCCCTCAGACAGTGACCTTGTAGCTGCGTGACGCACATGGCATACGCCTGCACACACAGACGACACCCACAGTACACGAGTCATTGCCTTTCCAGGCTTCCTTCAGACTAAGCAACCTCATGGGTAACTATTTTTTAAACCTCCTTTGTGTGTCTCAATGGACAATGTGAACAATAAGCCCTTCTGGGGTTGAGTATAAAAGAGGATTCAACATCAGACACTTAGCTGCTTATCTCAAATGGTCAAGGCTGCACAGTGGTGAGAAATGGCTTAAACAGGCCTCTTTTGATAAGTCACATCTGGGATAGTGCCCCAGACCACCAAGATGCAGCTCTGGACAAGTTGCTTCTGACTGTACTTGGTTATGGGGACCCGGGAGGGCGTGGCAGTCCCAGTGAGGGCAGGGCCCGACTCACCCTACACACCACTCGACCTGCCTCACGCTCCCTGAGACTTGGCAAGCACTCTGTGAATGCCTCCTTGTACGTGTTTTAACACTTCTTGAAGCTGCTTTTTCCTAAATAGTTAGCCAGGTTTCCTTTTCAGCTCTTCTCTTCCCCATCTCACCGTCTCATTTCCCCTCCTAACAGAAAAGACATTCCTGCTGCCCGTCTGTCAAGGGTGATGTTTGTGGTCTTAGAGCAGATGAAACATCCAAATGAAAGCGATGGAGATCAGCTCAGACACAGCCACCGATCCTCCTTGCCCTCTTCTCCCCAGGGCCGGTCCACATACAACCCACGATACGTTCTAGAAGCACAACGCAGAAATGGAAGTAATTAAGTATTTTGCAAACTCTGTCAAATATCATGAGGGGCAGGAAGGCACCGAACTTAGAATCTATGGTTTACCTTTCCACTAAATTCCAGATTGATGAGTAATCCAGGACTCTGGTGGTTTAAACAACTTCTTTCGTATTACCCAAGAGATGTTAGGTTTGGGAGTTCAAGCCATTTATAGCAGAGAGTCTGGAAAAGTTCTCAGAGACGGCGGCTCCCTGAGGCGACGCGGTGTGTGGTAGAAGTTACTCTGTTTTAGCCCAGCAACCCTGCTTCCAGGTGGTTTCATGGTCAGCAAGAGAATGTGATTTTTAATAACATGAAATAAAAAGGCAATGTTTCTGCCAAAATAAGATTATCTTATATTTTACTCGGCCCGATTTTATATTGTCTCAGTTCTTTGCCAAATCCAACCACTCCTCCCCTTCGCACGAGTTCCCTTCCTTTTCATGCTCACGTGCCGACCTGGGCTCTGGCTGGATCGCTCCTCTCCGTCTCTTGGAGATATTCATGGGAGGAGAACCAGAAGCCAGAGGCACGGGTTCCACTCTGGGCTGTGGGGAGATCTAAACCTTGTGGCTTCAGACAAAGTCTCCCTGGGCCCAAGCTGCTTTTCTTTAAACATGAGGGCACTGAGGACTCCACCGAGTCTGTTTCATCGCTCCTGCAAGGTCCTCTCTATCTTCCGCCCTTCTGGCCTCCTCTGGTCTGTTTCCTTCTGAGACTTCCTGAGCTTCATCAGTCGAAAGGAGGACCAGCATTGGTCATGCACCGCCTTCACTGCCGGTGCTGCTGACCCAGATGGGAGCTTTGGCGTTGCTTGGCGAAGGAACCCTGTACCTGCTTACAAAGTTCAGAAGCAATGCTGTGATTTAGAAAGAGGGAACATGGCCTGGCTTGAGGAAGGATTTGGGGGGTTAGAAACCTAGGCCAGAAATTTCTGTTTAAAATCACATCCTTCACTACCAATTTCCCTGAGGGATAGTGTCTGATTCTTTTGGGGAACTATCTGCTGGACTCCAGCCCCTCTGGTTTCAACACAGCGCCCCCCACTCAGAGCCATGGCAAGGAAAGGAAGGTGGCGGAGAGGAGAAATCCCCGGCATAAACATAAGGAACTATTTATTATGTCCGCTGCAATCCGCTCTCGCAGCGCAGCTCGGCTCTCTGAGCTTGCAGAGCTGCTGGGCTCCAAGCCACAGCCCCAAAGCACTCGACAGACTGAATGGTCACCCTGGTGGTCACACATGGAAAGTCCAGGAAGTTACGTTTTCAAAGAATGGCAAATGCATCCATTTGCTTAATCACCTTATCTGTCATTTTGCTTCTTAGCAATCTTTCTAGATCGATTCAGGTTCAAGTCTAAGTGCTAAGAGAGCTAAGGTTTGACTTCCTCTTGGACATCAGCACCTCTTCTGTCACATGAACTGCAAACCTGGTCCAACCCGTGGGCCCGGGGGTTAACGATCAGTCTCTCCGGTGTGAGCTTGAGATGTCTTTATCTTGAATGAAGCCTCCCGCATTTAACTGGCCATCCATTCTTCTGAGAATTGCTTTTCTCAGAATTGCTTTTCTCTCCTGCTATACTGTTCCTAAACCTGCAGACCTCTGGAGTAGTGTGACATCGTTTTCCCATGACCTCTGAACTGGCTTTTGCTCTCACTTGAGACACCTGTCTGTGGTCTCACGGCGCTGATTCCTAGCAGCCATGTGCACATACCACGTGGCAAGACTGTGACAGCTCCAGGACAGAAGCTCTGAGTCGTGTGCCGACCCTTGACACAAGCAAAGCACGGGACCCCAGATCGTCAGACAGTCTGGGGGTGTGGGGGTGAAAATGACAGTTGGTGAAGAAATTAACCTCTTTGTTTGGAACAAAAACCTAGGACAGTATTTTCTTTGGTTGAAGGAATTGGGTTAACAACAGGCCTTCTGGGTCTTGGAACTTAACCCACCCCCACTGGTGCTTTCATAAAGAGACATCACTGGGAAAGGCTTCGGGCACGGTGCAAACTGGCAGGATGTCCAGAATTGAAACATAAACACAAGGATGGAAGAAAAACAGCCCTGGATTTGTTCGATGTTATATTCTCTCCTGGAATCACCTTCTATAAGAACCTGCTCCCATAAAGGTAACACACAGAGGCCTGTGCTTCCATAAATCATCTATCGTGACTACAGCAAAAATCTTACTTTTTTTTTTTTTTTTTTTTGAGACGAAGTTTCACTCTTGTTGCCCAGGTTGGAGTGCAATGGCATGATCTTGACTCACTGCAACCTCCGCCTCCTGGGTTCAAGCAATTCTCCTGCCTCAGCCTCCCGAGTAGCTGGGACTACAGGCACGCGCCACCGTGCTTGGCTAATTTTTTATATGTTTAGTAGAGACGCGGTTTCACCATGTTGACCAGGATGGTCTCGATCTCTTGACATCGTGATCCACTCGCCTCGGCCTCCCAAAGTGCTGGGATTATAGGCGTGAGCCACCGCGCCTGGCCCATAAATCTTACTTTAATTAAAGAATGTATGCTCCAAGAGAGCAGGACTTAGTCTTGTTCTGTGCTGTATCCCCAGCTCCTGGACAGTCCTGGTTCATTCATTCATTCATTCATTCATTCAACAAAATATTTCCAGAGCTTGCTATGTGTAAACAATAAGTGTCTATAGTTCATTTATTCAAAAAGTATCTCTTGCCTTCAGTGGATCCACAGATACTTTTCCAGGCCCTGGAGACACAGTGAACGAAACAGGGCCAAGTTTCTGTCCTGAAATTTACATCCTTGTGAAATGTTACAGACAAATAGCACATAAATATAAACAATGTGAGGTGGCAATAAATCCTATGGAAAAAGTTCGACAAGGTTCAGGGCACCAAGAATGACCACAGTGCCATTTTACACAGGGTGGTCTGCAGATGTCTTTCTGATAAGATGAAATCTGAGCAGAGACCTGAGCGAGGTCCCGGAGTTGGCCCGTAGATATCTGGGAGCAAAGCATTCCAGGTGCGGAACAGCGACAGCTCCAAGGCAGGTGAATGCTTCGGATATTGGAGGAAGCCAAGAGCCGGTGTAGTGAGAGCAAAGAGGAGTGATGAGGAGGGTGGCAATGAGATCTAAGCAGTATGCAGGGGTGTGGTGGCCTTGGCACAGTGCTGCCCAGATCTGCTGCAGGGAGCAGGGTTAACTGATGGTCCCAGCTGCTGCCCCTCTGAGTCCATCACCTTGGTGCCAAAGCCTCCCTTCTCCCAAGCTGTCCCTGACCAATGGCCAAGCATGGTCAGGCTCCTGGTGCAAGCCTATTCCTCTCACAGGTGACCTTGTCTCAGCTTGAGGACTCCCAGCAATTGGGTCAAACCTCCTTAGACTTGAAGACATCCTTTCCACCCAGTCCTTTCCTTCCCTGTCTCCTCTCACAGGTGCCAGACCTCCACACATGGGAGAATTTGCAGTCTACTCCTGCTTCCTCCTTTCTATGTGGAACAAATGCTCTCTTAACACATTCCTTATGTGTTTAACCTTGTCTTCCAGTCTGATTCTTGAAGGACTTGAATGGACAAGAGGCCACGGTGGGTCCTGTAGGTTGTGGTGCAGACTTTGGATCTTATTCTGAGTGTGGGGCTCGCCTTTGGAGGGTTGGAGTAGGGGAGTGGTGTGATAAAACTTTTGTTTTAGAAAGATCACTCTAGTGACTGGGGCATGGAGAGTGATGGCCAGTGAGGCTGAGGGTGGAAGCAGGGAGTCCTCTGAAAGGCTTCAGCCCAGGCCATGTGGGGCAAATGCGTGTACTGGAATTCCGCTGCTGCGGTCATCTTCTACCCGTCCTGCTCTTCCGAAATTCACTCCAAAACTCCAGTGGCATCTCTCAAGATCTGAGTATCTAACCTCTTGACCATTCCTGTCTCCTAGAAACTGTCTCTTTACTGGGGTTCAAGTTTTCTCCTTCCTCTCAACCTCACCTTCTAGAACCTCCCACTGACCTCTCTTTCGCTGGCCCCTTTATATTGGAGCTCTTCAGAGCCTGTTCTTATTTCTCCTCCTTTCTTGTTTTCTCTTCTCGCCTTGCCAGTCTCATTCCTCATGAGGTCCGATCCTTCATGCACCTTTAGTGTGAATTCCCATTTGCTACCACACCTGCCCGAGAAAACGGCTAATCCACTTCAGGTCTTTTTAGCTTTGCCTTTTATCGTTGTTTTATCTAAACAGAATCATTCTGTATGTGGTCTCTTGGGACTTGATTCTTTTACCGAATATACTGTTTTTGAGTTTCATTCACGTTGTAACACGGATCCATAGTTTGTTCCTTTTTAACGGCTGAACGGTATTCCATGGTATGGCTATTCCTCCAGTTTTTATGATAGAAAATTTCACAGTACAAAAACATTGAAATAGTATCATGAATATCTATGTGCCCTTTATCAAGTTTTTCAAATTGCATATTGGCTTTATTTAATCATTCGAGAAATATAGGTGTCTCTTTTGTTTTGCTGGACCAGCTGAAAGGAAATTGCTAATACCGTGACACTTCACCTCTAAATCTCTATACAACCACACTCTTACCCAAGAACATTGATTCAACAAATCAGCTAATCAGACTATTTGCCATTATTTTCAGGTTTTCTCCATGGCCAAAAAATAATCCTTGTAACGTTTTTTAAAATCTAAAATCGAAACAAGTTTCAAGCAGTACATTTAGTCGTCATGTTCCTTTGGTCTGCAGTAAGAGAAATTGCTTTGTCTTTTTGTTTTGCATTTTGGTCTTTCATGATGTTGGCAATCACAAATAGCCCAGCCAGTTATCTTGTACAATATACCACATTTTGGATCTGTCTGATTTCTTTCCTCATGATTAGATTCAAGTTAAACCTTTTCTGGCAAGAATATTGCAACTTTTTTTTTTTTTTGGAATTATGCATTAGACATTTTAATATCACAGAGTAGCAAAGCAAAAAGACATTGAAAGGACAACACACGCACCACTTAAATGAGGGGAAATACTGGTTATAATCAATAATAATATATAATTAAATGTTTAGAATAAAAATAATTTTATAATTCAGGTTAAGACTTACATTTCCTTTTCCTGATTTTCATTTTAGATTCAAGAAATAGATGTATAGGTTTGGGTATACTGTGTGATGCTGAAACTTAGTGTAAGAATAATCCATCACCCACATATTAAAGATAGTACCCAAGAGCTAGTTTTTCACCCCTGTTCCCAACCCTAGAAGTTCCCAGTTTCTACTGTTGCCTTATTTTACGTCCGTGAGCTTCTACTTACACATGAGAGCATGCAGTGTTTGGTTTTCTGTTTCTGCATTAATTCACTGAGCATAACAGCCTCCAGCTGCATACATATTACTGCAAAGAACATTATTTCATTCTTTTTTATGGCTGCGTACTATTCCATAGTACACATGTGACAAATTGTCTTTATCCAGTCCACCACTTATGGGTAGCTCGGTTGATTCCATGTCTTTGCTACAGTAAATAGTGCTGTGATGAGCATAGGAATGTGTGAGTCTTTTTGGGTGAATGATTTGTTTTCTTTTCGGTATGTATATAAATTAGTTCAATCATTGTGGAAAGCAGTCTGGACCCTTTGACCAAGAAATCTCCTTACTGGATCTATTACATTTCTTTATTGAATTCTTCATCATTAAAGACAAATAATGGTTACTGTCTTATTTTTAAGCCTATAAAGATATGGTATGTTTTGAAGAAATTAACTTTTCTCCAGAATCTGTTTGAGAACCATCAAATATGTGTAGGTGTGTATATGCGTATATTGTTTTTTATTATCATCTCAGATGACTTATACAAGAACAGGAAACCACACACCGCCTGGTCTCACTTACAAGTGGGTGCCGGACAATGAGAACACATGAACACGGAGGGGAACACCGCACTCCGGGGCCTGCCGGGGGGTGGGGGGCTAGGAAAGGGACAGCAGGGGGCTGGGGAGCTGGGGAGGGACACCACCAAGAGAAATACTTAACGTAGATGATGGGTGATGGGTCAGCAAACCACCACAGCGTGTGTATACCCATGCAGCAAACTGCACGAGCTGTACAGGTACCCCAGAACTCAAAGCATGACAATAAAAAATCCTAAATATATAAAATACAACCAGTGTAAACATTAAAAAAAAAAAAAAAGCTTATATGCCTTTTTACATGTTAGTTCACACTTGACTGATTTAGCAAGAAATTAAATTTATTTGAATTATTCATGCCTCTCAAGTATTTTAAGACATTATATTCACTTTTTTCTTTTTTATAATATTTACTTATTTATTATTATACCTCAGGTTCTGGGGTTCATGTGCAGATCCTGCAGGGTATACCATGGCGGTTCACTGCCTCCATCCCCCGGCCACTCACACTAGGCATTTCTCCCAATGTTATCCCTCCCCAACCACCCCACCCCCCGGCGCCCCCCAGTCCCCCACCCCCAACAGACCCCAGCGCGTGACGCTTCCCTCCCTGTGCCCTTGTGTTCCCGCCGTTCAACACCCGTAAGGACAAAGAGGGTGACGAGAGTAAAAGGTCCTTGGCGTCTGGGCGTGATTCCCACAAAAGGACAAGGCTCCTCTTCCCTGCCGCCCCACGCAAGGCTGAGGCCCTGTGGTTCTTGAGCGCTGGCGGGGACGTCCCCGCAGATCTGTTCTCTGAGGTTCACAGGAATGCGTTGTCCCTTCGTTTTGTGTAGGTGTTGCCCACGGGATGTTGTTTCTGCTGTTTGTCTTTATGGGAAGGTGTGAATTTAGGGACATTCAAAACCTATGCAAATCAGGACACTTTTGAGAAGGAAAGAAGAGGTAAGAATCACGACAGGAGCAGCAGGTGTAAGCCAGGACTGTCCTGGGCAAAGGCCACCCATGACCCAGTAGTTCTACTTCCCGTTCCTCTGAAGTCAGGGATGTTCTTTGTTCTCAATCCAGTTTAGTACACATTTAATACAATTTGACCTGCATTTAAAAAATAGGCTATGTTTACTTATCTCAGTGCATTTGTTCAGAAAAGTCTGTGATTATCTCTTTTTATTTCTTTTTTTTTTAGAGGTGAGGTTTCACCATGTTGGCCGGGCTGGTCTCGAACTCCTGACCTCAGGTGATCCGCCCGCCTCAGCTCCCAAAGTGCTGGGATTACAGGGGTAAGCCACGGTGCCCGGCCTGATTATCTCTCATAATATTGCCTTGTTGCCATCTTATCCTGCCTGCCTTCCAGCTGTCTCACAAGACGTGACACAGCTCCTCCCTCCGGTTCCTCCTGGTCGCAGCCTTTGTCAGCTTGCCGGGGCTGCTGTTCAAACTCCACCTGCTGGGTGGCTCAGACAACAGGAGTCAACTCTCTCACGGTTCTGGAGACAGGAAGTCCAAAATCAAGGGTTTCTCCTTCTCCGCGCTCCGAGGGAGAATCTGTTCTATACTGTCCTCCAGCTGCTGCTGCTGCCAGAATTCCCTGGCCTTCCCGGGCCTGTGGACCCATCACTTCAACCTCTGCCTCCGTTGCCACGTGACCGTCTCCCTTTCTTATAAGGCCGCTTGCCATTGGATGCAGGAGCACTGGATCATCCAGGGTGACCTCATTCTGGAACCCTTCACTTAATGACATCTGCTGTGACCCTTCTTCCAAATGAGGTCACTTCCACAAGTTACGGGTAGACCTATGTTGAGGAGCCAGGATTCGCTTTACCTCATATTTTAATCTCTTTCCTGTATATACTGAATTCTGCATTATTTTTTCAATTATATCTTCCAGTTTGTTATTTTTTCAGCTGTGTTGACTCTGCTATTTAGCTTACTACAGTTTTTAATGTTATTATATTCTTCATGTCCCAAGATCTATTTCATTCTTAATTCTACATGGTTCTTTCTTGGAGACTCTTTTCTTCCTTGCTAATTTTGATTCTGTCTTTTATTTCCTTAAACATGTCATAAAGCTTATTTTCTGTTCTAAACATAATCATTCCAAACTTAAATATCTTGGTGTAAATCTGTGGTGGTGGTTTCTGCTGACTCTCACGGTGACTGGAGTAGTTTAGGTAAAACTTACTGCTGTTGACTTACACTCTAAAATCTCAGTGGCTTAACACACTAGACCTTTTTCCTCCCTCACGTGATATCCAGTTGGTGTATGGAGGTGGGGCTGGCTCTATGCATCATTCACAGATGCTGACGGATGAAGGCTGCACCATGTCCGACTGCCAGGATCGCCGTGAACACCAACATGCTGCTGGGAGACAGGGAAAGGAAGACTCTGGTGAATCACAGGGAAAGCATCCACGGGTCAGGGCTAGAAACGGTGCATATCACTTCTGCCTTCTCATTGGCGGGCAAAGTTTACGGCTTCACCTAGGTGGAAAGGTGGTTAGAAAATGCCGCTGAGGGTGTTCACAGGGGACGGATGGCAGAAGACACTGGTGGAGAGCGGGCCACCTCTGCCACGTGACTTATTGGTGTGCGTGTTGGGTAAAAAATTTTAGCTCATATATGATTGAACTTAGTCTGTGGGAAAGTTGGGGACTTCAGTGGAAAGTTGCCTGGAGAGAAGAGAAGATATTCATTTGCTTCTCCAAGGAAGAAGGAAACACTGCTGACCTGCTGGGATCACTTGTGAGCTTGGCAACATTTTTGAAAACTCTTGTGTGTATGTGTACATGCATGTGTGTGTGTGTTTCACACAGGATCTAATTAAATTGTAAAAGGAGAATCCTACAGAGTATCTAATCTGGCAGGTTCTGCGTCCATGTTCTTAACACACCCGTCAACAGTGGGAAGTGTCTCCGCTTCCAATATTCAAGTTGAACCTATTTCATCAGCTGTGCAAAGACTGGCAATCTAAAATTAAAAGCTCTTTACACATTGCTGCATACTCAGGATCTGCCTAATAGAATCAGATATCTGGTTATGTTCTATTCATCTGACTATCTGGCTTAGAACTAAGAGGAAGCATGAATCCTTCAGTGCAGTAGCGTATACAAACACGGCATGCTCACAGTGCAGGGAAGCAATGCTCTACATTTCCATAGCGCCTTTCTTCCAGAGAGCTCTCAAACATGTTCATATTTATAAACTCGTCTTATGCTTCAGATTTCATAATCTGTTGGAAAGAGATTTTGTTTTAAGGTCTGGGACATGTGCAGGTTTGTTACACAGGTAACCATGTGCCGTGGTGGTTTGCGGTACCTATCAAATTATCCCCGAGGTATTAAACCTAGCATGCATGAGCCATTTTTCCTAATACTCTCTCTCCCTCCACACCTCCCAACAGGCCGCAGTGTGTGATGTTCCCCTCGCTGTGTCCATGTGTTCTCGTTGTTCAGCTCCCACTTGTGAGTGAGAACATGTGGTGTTTGGTTTCCTGTTGTTGCATTAGTTTGCAGAGGATAATGGCTTCCAGCTCCATCCATGTCCTTGCAAAAGACATGATCTCATTCATTTTTATGCCTGCGTCGTATTCCATGGTGTATATGCACCATGTTTTCTTTATCCAGTCTATCATGCGTGGGCATTTCGGCTGATTCTATGCCTCTGCTTTTGTGAATAGTGCTGCAGTGAACAGCTGCATGTGTGCGTCTTTATAACAGAATGATATATATTCTTTTCAGTATACACCCAGTAATGGGAATGCTGCGTCAAATGGATTTCTGGTTCTAGGTCTTTGGGGGGATCACCATACTGTCTTCTATGATGGTTGAACTGATTTAATTCCTACTAACAGTATGAAAGTGTTCCTCCTTCTCTACAGCCTCACCAGCATCTACGGTTTCTTGACTCGTTAATAATAGCCATTCTGACTGGCATGAGATGGTATCTCATTGTGGTTTTGATTTGCATTTCTCTAACCATCAGTGATGTTGAGCTTTTGAAATCTTTGTTGGCCGCATGTATGTATTCTTTTGAGAAGTGTCTTTTTACGTCCTTTGCCCACTTTAAATTTTTTCTTGTTGATTTGTTTAATTCCTTGTAAATTTTGGATATTAGACCTTTGTCTGATGGATAGATTGCCAAAATGTTCTCTTGTTCTGTAGTTTGTCTGTTCATTCTAATGATAGTTTCTTTTGCCGTGCAGAAGCTCTTTAGTTAAATTAGATCTCATCTGCCAATTTTTGCTTTCGTTGCAATTGCCTTTGGCATTTTCATGAAATCTTTGCCTATGCCTGTGTCCTGAGTGGTATTGCCTAAATTTTCTTCTAGGATTTTTATAGTTTTGGGTTGTACGTTTAAGTCTTTAATCCATCTTGAGTTAATTTTTGTATGAGGTGTAAGGAAGGGATCCAGTTTTAATTTCCTGCATATGGCTAGCCAGTACTCACAGCACCATTTATTAAACAGGAAATCCATTCCCCATTACTTGTTTTTGTCAGGTTTGTCAAAGATCAGATGGTTGTAAATGTGCAATCTCATTTCTGAGTTCTCTGTTTTGGTCCATTGGTTTATGTGTCTGCTTTTGTACCAGTACCATGCTGTTTTGCTTACTGCAGCCTTGTAGTATAGTTTGAAGTCGGGTAGTGTGATGCCTCCAAATTTGTTCTATTTGCTTATGATTGTCTTGGCTATATAGGCTCTTTTTTGGTTCCGTATGCATTTTAAAGTAGTTTTTTTTCTAATTCTGTGAAGATTGTCAATGGTAGTTTAATGGGGATAGCATTGAATCTATAAATTACTTTGGGCAGTATGGCCATTTTCACATCAATTCTTCCTAACCATGAGCATAGAATGTTTTTCCGTCTTTTTTGTGTCCTCTCCTCTTTCCTTCAGTGGTAGTTTGTAGTCTTCCTTGAGGAAGTCCTTTACTTTCTCTTGTTACCTGTATTCCTAAGTATTTCATTCTCTCTGTCGCAACTGTGATTGGGAGTTCAGTCATGATTTGGCTCTCTGCTTGTCTATTGTTGATGTATAAGAATGCTTGTGATTTTTGCACATTGATTTTGTATCCTGAGACTTTGCTGATGTTGCTTAACAGCTTAAGAAGCTTTTGAGCTCAGACGATGGTGTTTTCTATGTATAGGATCATGCCATCTGCAAGCAGAGACAGTTTTACTTCCTTTCTTCCTATTTTAATATACTTTATTTCTTGCCCTTGCCTGATTGCCCAGATCAGAACTTCCAATATGTGTTGAATAGGAGTGATAAGAGAGGGCATCCTTGTTTTGTGCTCATGTTCAAGGGGAATGCTTCCAGTTTTTGCCCATTCAGTATGATATTGGCTGTGCATTTGTCATAAATGGCTCTTATTATTTTGAGGTATTTTCCATCAATACCTGGTTGATTGAGAATTTTTAACATGAAGGGATGTTGAATTTTATTTAATGCCTTTTCTGCATCTATTGAGATCATCATGTGGTTTTTGTCATTGGCTCTGTTTAAGTCATGAATTACATTTATTGATTTGCGTTTGTTGAACCAGCCTTGCATCCCAGGGATGAAGCTGACTTGATCGTGGTGGTGAAGCCTTTCGATGTGCTGCTGAATTTGGTTTGCCAGTATTTTATTGAGGATTTTTGCATCAATGTTTATCAGGGATATTGGCCTGGAGTTTTCTTTTTTTGTTGTGTAATATGCCAGGTTTGGGCATCAGGATGATACTGGCTTCATAAAATGAGTTAGGGAGGAGTCGCTCCTTTTCCAATTGTTTGGAATAGTTTCAGAAGAAATGGCACCAGCTCCTCTTTGTTCCTCTGGTAGAATTCAGCTGCAAATCTGTCTGGTCCTGGCTTTTTTTTTGGTTGGTAGGCTATTTATTACTGGCTTAATTTCAGAACTTAATATTGGTCTCTTCAAGGATTCAACTTCATCCTGGTTCAGTCTTGGGAGGATGTATGTGTCTAGGAATTTATCAGTTTCTTCTAGATTTTCTAATTTATTTGCATAGAGGTGTTTACAGCATTCTCTGATGGTTATACATATTTCTGTGGGGTCAGTGGTGATATTCCCTTTATCATTTTATATTGTGTCTATTTAATTCTTCTCTTTTATTCATTATTAGTCTAACTAGTCATGTATCTACTTTATTAATTTTTTTTTCAAAAAACCAGCTCCTGAATTTCTTGATTTTTTGAAGGGTTTTTCATGTCTCTCTCCTTCAGTTCTGCTCTGACCTTGGTTATTTCTTGTCTTCGGCTAGCTTTGGAGTTTGTTTGCTCTTGGTTCTCCAGTCCTTCTAGTTGTGATGTTAGGTTGTTAAGTTGAGATCTTTCTAACTTTTCATTGTGGCCATTTAGTGCTATAGATTTTCCTCTTAACACTGCTTCATTTGCATCTCAGAGATTCTGGTATGTTGTCTCTTTGTTCTCACTGGTTTCAAAGAAATTCTTGATGTCTGCATTAATTTTATTATTTACCCAGGAGTTATTTGGGAGCAGGTTGCTCAATTTCCATACAGTTGTGTCGTTTTGAGTGAGTTTCTTAATTTTGAGTTCTAATTTGATTGCCCTGTTGTCTGAGGGACTGTTTTTTGTGATTTCATTTCTTTTGCATTTGCTAAGAACTGTTTTACTTCTAAGTACATGATTGATCTTACAGTAAATGACAGTGTTGAGAAGAATGTATATTCTGCTGTTTTTGGGTGGAGATTTCTGTAGATATCTACCAGATCCACTTTATCCAGAGCTGAGTTCAAGTCTTGAATATCTTTTTAAACTTTTTGTCTCAATGATCTGATATTGACAGTGGGTGTTAAAGTTTCCCAACATTATTGGGTGTGAGTCTAAGTCTCTTTGTAGGTCTCTGAAAACTTGTTTTATAAATCTGGGTGCTCCTGTATTGGGTGCATATATATTTAAAATAGTTAGCTCTTCTTGTTGAATTGAGCCCTTTACCATTATGTAATGTCTCTGTTTGTCTTTTTTGAGCTTTGTTGGTTTACAGTCTGTTTTGTCTGAAACTAGAATTGCAACCCTTGCTTTTTTCTGCTTTCCATTTGCTTGGTAAATTTTCCTTCGTCCCTTTATTTTGAAATTAATGTGTGTATTTGCATGTGAGATAGGTCTCTTGAATACAGCACACTGGTGGGTCTTGATTCTTTATTCAGCTTGCCGTTCTGTGTCTTTTAATTGGGATGTTTAGCCCATTTACATTTTAGGTTAATATTGTTACATGTGAATTTGATCCTGTCATCATGATGCTAGCTGGTTATTTTGCAGACTTGTTGATGTAGTTGCTTCGTAACGTCATTGGTCTTTGTACTTCAGTGTGTTTTTGTAGTGGCTGGTAATGTTTTTTCCTTTCCATAGTTAGCGCTTTCTTCAGAAACTCTTGCAACGCAGAACCTGGTGGTGATGAATTCCCTCAGCATTTGCTTCTCCAAAAATGATTTCATTTCTTCTTCACTTATGAAGCTTGGTTTGGCCAGATATGAAATTCTGGGTGTGAAATTCTTTTCTTTAAGAAGGTTGAGTATTGGCTCCCAGTCTCTTCTGGCTTGCAGAGTTTCCACTCAGAGGACTGCTGATAGTCTGATAAGCTTCCCTTTGTAGGTGACCTGGCCTTTCTCTCTGGCTGCCCTGAACACTTTTTCCTTCGTTTTGACCTTAAAGAATCTGATGATTATATGTCTTAGGGTTGATCTTCTCATGGAGTATCTTAACAGGGTTCTCTGGATTTCCTGAATATGAATGGTGGCCTGGCTTGCTAGGTTGGGAGCTTCTCCCGGATGATATACTGAAGTATGTTTTCCAGTTTGGTTCTGTTCTCCTTGTTGCCCTCAGATACCCCAATGAGTCACAGGTTTGGTCTTTTTTACCTTATCCTGTACTTCTCAGAGGTTTTGTTTTTTCCTTTTCATTCTTTTTTCCCCCTAATCTTGTCTGCCTGTCTTATTTCAGCAAGATAGTCTTCAAGCTCTGGAATTCTTTCCTCTGCTTGGTCTATATGGCTACTGATACTTGTGGTTGTGTTGCAATATTCTCTTACTGTGTTTTTCAGCTCCATCAGGTCGTTTGTGTTTTTCTCTAAAGTGGTTATTCTGGTTAACAGCTCCTGCAGTGTTTTATTATGATTCTTAGCTTCTTTGCGTAGGGTTAGAACATGTCCCTTTAGTTCAGCAAAGTTTGTTATTACCCACCTTCTGAAGCCTACTTCTATCAGTTCACCCATCTCAGCCTCAGCCCAGCTCTGTGCCCTTGCTGGAGACATGTTGTGATCATTTGAAGAAGAAACACTGGCTTTTTTGAGTTTTCAGTGTTTCCTGTTGACTCTTTCTCATCTTCGTGACTTTATCTGCCTTCCATCGGTGAGGCCGCTGACCTTCGGATGGGGTTTTGTGGGGACCTTTTAGTTGATGCTGCTGGTGTTGCTTTCTGTTTATGTTTTTCTTTAAACAGTCAGGACCCTCTTCTGCAGGGCTGCTGAGGTTTGCTCGGCATCCACTCCAGTCTCTGTTCACTTGGGTTTCCTCCCACACCTGGAGGTGTCACCAGGGGAGGCTGCAGAATAGCAAAGGCGACTGCCGGCTCCTTTCTCTGGGAGCTCTGTTCCAGAGAGGCACCGACATGATGCCAGTGGGAAGGCTCCTGTATAAAGTGTCTGGTAACCCCTGTTGGGAAGTCTCACCCCGTCAGGAGTCACAGGGTCAGAGACCCACTTAATGAAGCACTCTGGCTGCCCCTTGGCGGAGAGGGTGCATGTGCTGTGGGGAATCCCACTCACCTGCAGGGAGGTCCCGTCTGGTGACTAGGGATGGTTCCAAGTTTGGCCCAAAGAGGTAGTCTGGCCATGATCTGCCACAGCTGTGGTGCTGCCCTGCAGGGGATTCTTCCTGAGGGCAAACCACCCAGTTTCCCACGCCCCAGAGGGAAAAGGGCAGACTGGAGCTACAGCCATGGTGGCCCCCCCTCCCCCTGGGAACTCGGTGGTCTTAGGCAGTCTCCGGCTGAGTGGCCACTGAGAGTCTGCACAGCTGTGTGCCTGGGACCCAAGGTGCTGGTGGCATGGGTTAACGAGGAGATCTGATCTGTGGGTTGCACAGATCCAGGGAAGATGAGTGGTTTCCGAGCAGGGTAGCTCATTCACAAGGTGAGATTCCTTTGACCTATTTTAGAGATTAAAACACCGAGCTTCAGAAGGTTGTAATTAGAGGCAGAGTCTCACAAAGGCAAATCCCAGGTCCTCACCTCCTATCCAGATTTCTTCCGTGTGAGCACCTGCAAGGCCTGGCCAGCAAGGAGGTTTGCTGATAGTTTTCTCTTACGCTTTGACGTTTTCATAGTCCTGTGCTAACTCTCACGATTAAAGTTCTTGTTAAGTCACTTTACTAAAGGTTCAGTCAACTCTAACAGGTTCCTCTACAGACCACACCAGCATGAGAGTACCCAAGGAACCGGTGTAGCTTGGCAGCCCCATTCCGTTGGTGTTTAGGACTCTGATGCTTAGCAAAGCCTTTTCCCTCCTGCGGTTCGGTGCCACAGGAGGTGTGCTCACTGCGGCCCGTGGAGATGCGATATTTCACACTGCTGAAAAGCCCCACCCCAAGTCGAATGGTTCACGCTCACACCTCATCACCCTCCCCAAGTCCCTGCGAGAAGCCACTTAACACCTCCCTTCTTACAGCTTCCTTCTGCTTTCCTGTTTGAAAAGAGAGCAATGATGGTGCCTACCTCACAGGGACGGCGTGCAGATTAAACAAATAACGTCAGTAATGCACCCTGAATGCTATCGGGGATGTGTGTTTGGTACCTGTTAGCTGTAATGATGAAGATGAGGCTTGGAGAGGCCTTGGTCTGTTGGTCAAAGTCGCTGCCTCGGAGGTCAGGCTGTTGGAGTTGGATTTCTAGTTCTACCACTTACCAACTACATGACCTTGAGATACTGACTCAACCGTTCCAAGCCTCCATTCAGTGGCAATACTAATGACACACAGCTTTTAAGATTGTTTGGGATGAAAGCTCACACCTGTAATCCCAGCATTTTGGGAGGCTGAGACAGGAGGATTGCTTGAGTCCAGGAGTTCGAGATCAGCCTGGGCAACATCAGTACAAAGAAAAACAAGGATTATTTTGTACCATTTTTTACACAACACCTTTCCTCTCCTCCAGCCTCCTTCTCCTTCCGTAAACACGTGCCACTTTTGTGGCTATCTGACCCCGTGCTCCTAGCAGGGCAAGACATTATTACACGGGGTGATGTTTCATAGCAGACCTGGCCAGCTCCTCTAATGGCCAGGCTCTGTTCTCACACGCCACACTGCTGCTTCCCTCTAGCTTTGGGGTGGAATAAAGACCACCCGGGCTGTAAGTGGGACTCTTGTTTCTTGGTTCTCCAGAACAAGATCTCATCATAAACTTTCCAGTTGTTGATCGTGTTTCCATTTAGAGACACTGCCTAGTTTTCGGCCCACAGGTTGACAACATACAGATTTCTGTGCTAGTGATGGCTGGGCCTCTTCACGGTGGTGATAAAATGCCCCCCTCTGTGGTGGTAGCCCCAGGGGAAGGGCTTTTCTCTCATTGAACCATGACACCAACTCACAGTGGTTTAGAAGAGAAGAGAGCAGGGAAGGTCTGATCTCTCCATTAATGAAAATAAGAGCTGCCTTTCATTCTGTGGTTATTATGATTCAGCTACATGAATTACCTCTCTAATCATCCCTCTAAGGGGAAAAAAACAACGTGTGATTTATGGCCCTGCACTGGTTTTTAAGAGGAGCCGATCTTGGTTTGCTGAAGCAGCGGGGAGATGTGTGTCGGCTTGCTGGCTAGGAAACTGGGACTGGAAATGAGCTGAGGCCTCTGCCAGAGGAGAGAGAGAAAACGAGAGATCGGGGGGCGGGGGGAGAGGAGGGATGACGGGCCTGGAGTGAGAGAGTGAGGATGCAAGGTGGGCGCTGGGCTAGGAGGGAGGGCGGGGTCGGGTCCTGAGAGCCGAGAGGAGAGAGGGGATGCTACCTCCAGTGGGGTTTCCAGTCAGTGCGGAGCCCAGCACCCTGTTGGGAACCTCACTGATGCTTTTGTGTGAGTCAGTTATTTCCAGTCAGTAAACAGAAGTGACCATTTCTGCTTCAAAGTCGCTGCAGAGTGAAAACAAGAGACAGCAGGTTTAGTGGATGCATGAATTACACCTCCTACATTTTACAGTGAAGAAACTTGGTGTCCCCAAGGTGACCGCCGGGTAACCGAGGTTCTGTGGGGGCTTCCACTGACCTCAAGGCCTGTGCATTTACACATTTTGCTAAATTGTGGAGTCTCGGAACAGGGGCACTCAAACTCAAGTACACAGACTTTATTTAGAAGTAATATTGCAAGATACTGTTGGCGTACAAGGTAGATTAGTTACAATCGTGGCTCTCACACATACAGGCAGGGCAAATTTGGAGAGCTTACTTCATCTTCCCAAGCCTTGGTTTTCCATTAGGTAAAGTATCTGCTTCAGTGGGAGGATATGGTGAGGTCATTCTGGAAGTCTCTGAGTACAGTCCTTGCAGAGAGTAAAGGCCTCCGTTCTTACAAGGCTGTCTTTGGTTACTGTTACATGATATGTTGCAGGTGAAAATATCTTGTCTATTTCACTAGCTTGGCATGGGATTAAGGCACCAAGATCTCTTATTTTGCAATTGATTGGTTGGTTCATTGATGCCCCCACCTTATTATTACGATTTTAAAATATACTACTAAAAATACAAACATTAGCAGGATGTGGTGGTGGGCACCTGTAATCCCAGCTACTTGGGAAGCTAAGGCAGGAGAATCACTTGAACCCGGGAGGCAGAGGTTGCAGTTAGCCGAGACCTTGCCACTGCACTCCAGCCTGGGCGACAGAGCGAGATTCCATCCCCCCCACTAAAAAATTGGGGGTCTCTTTTAAAAGCTTGCTTTTTCACTATTCAGTAGAGCTGTGGCTTTAGATCATGCCTCTTCCGACCTCATTTCTTCTCATTTCTAACTCAGTTAGCATTTCTCTAGAGTCTGAGACCCTCTCGTCTCTTTTCTTCAGAGTTTTGGGAATTACGATCTACAGTGTTGCCAGACGTGACCCACTGGTTGTCCCCCTGGGAATGGTTCCCTCTCCCACCTCCTTAGGCACTGTTGTTCTGTCCTGGAATTTCCACATTCCGCCTGGGGCGATGTGTTTCATACTTCTTTTAGGTGCAGTGCTACATCGTAAGGTCCTTATGCACTAGAATCATGCTCTGCTATTCACCATGTCTAACCTGTTCCTGGAAAATACAGATACTCCAGAAATAGGTGAGTGTCTTGACCAGAATATCTCTAAGACCCTTTCAACTTGGACTCTGTAATTTGAAAGTAAGATTCCCCCAGTGACTGTGCCAACACCTAAGTAGAAAAACTATTTTCTCTTTCCTCAGACACTTTCAGACTCTTCAAATTTAGCCACTTGGCTCTTTTGAGAGAATAATAAATCCTAGAGTATAATTCTGGGCACCAACTCCATGTCGGCCAAAAATGTATTTCACGAAAACGCTGCCCTTGTGCCTTCTTGGCTGTCGAATTCAACCTTCTATTTCAAGTAATTGTACCTAAACTACCTTAGAAAGATTGGAAAATGGAAACCTGCACCATTTGTAATAGGTCAGGCATGGAGGGGGCAGAATTTAATGCGTCATTTGTGTTTGGTTTTCTGTTCAGATTGCTTCCAGTATTGTGTTGAACATCAATATTGATGGATCCCACCTTTGGTTGGTCTTTTGTTAGAATTCTTGAAGTAGAGTTACTGGGTCCAAGGCTCCAGTGAACACTTTTAAAACCCTTGATAGGCCGGGTGCGGTGGCTCACGCCTGTAATCCCAGCACTTTGGGAGCCTAAGGTGGGCAGATCACTTTAGGTCAGGAGTTCGAGACCAGCCATGGTCAGCATGGTGAAACCCCGTCTCTACTCAAAAATACCAAAAAATGAGCCAGGCCTGGTGGCGCATGCCCCTAATTTTAGCTTCTTGGGAGGCGGAAGCAGGAGAAACACTTTAATCCTGGTGACAGAGGTTGCGGTGAGCCGAGATGTACCACTGCACTCCAGCCTGGGCGACAGAGAGAGACTTCGTTTCATTTTTTTTTTAAAAAAAAAAAACCTTGATAAATATCCTTCTGTTGCTCTTCCCACAAAAGGTGGAACAAGGTACATTTCCTCTAGCTGGTATGCGTGCCTATTTCATACCCACTCAGGAACTATTTATTTTTGTACCTTACAATTTAAAAGGCCAAAAAAGTGAGGTTGCATTACCTTCCACGTTCATCTTTTTTGACTACAAAAAACCCTTTAAAGTCATTACTTTATATAAGCCTTCTGTGGGCCTTGACCTGAAGTGGAGAAGATGGAGAAAAAACCCACGTAAGTCATTACAAATCGGAACCCAGTTACCCTTCACTGTGCCCCCGTTCTCCCCGGTCCGGGCCACCTGACCTCCTCCCAAGTCACCCGGCTTCCATCCTGACCTGCTCGGTTTATCCCCGACGGCTGCCAGCATTACCCTGCAGAACGCGTGGGAGGGGTTGGAGCTGTTTCCTGCCAAAGTCCCCTCAACCTAAAGTCACTGCGTCGCTGGGGGCTGGGGGATGGCGGAGGCTTGACCGCTAGCCAGAGGATGGAGCGTCTTCAGGACGCTCGTGTTGGCTGAATGTCTCCCATGCCTGCAAGACTAAGGGTGAGCAATGAGATTTCCCTTCCAAACGCCTCCCAGCCTGAGAAGTTCCTAGAGGCACCTTTCGAAAAGGAAGACCCACCAGCGTTTTCCATTATGCCTAGAATAAAATCTACATGCCCACCCCAGTGCTGCACGTCACTGAGCTCCACCTTTCTCTGCGACCCCAGCTCCCCCATTTCCCACACTTCCTCCCTCCTGCCCTTTCCACCTGGACACACCGTGTTTCCCACGGCTGCTTCCTCGTCACTATTCACTCTGCCACTCCGGCATCATCTCACCGCCCCTCCGAACCCTCCCGGCTCCCAGCCAACGCTGCACTTCCCCCACACCCCTCCACTGTTACTTCCACGGCCATCTGTACCTTAACTTCCCAACGCTGTCCTGTCTTATAGCTGATGTGCTCGTGATCTGTCTTCTCTCGCTGCAAGTCAGCCTCCTGAGGGCCAGGATTCTGTCCATCTTCTTCACTGCTCTATCTCAGCATCTCAAATCATGCCTGATACACTGGAGTTAAAAAAAAAATAAGTGTTTTTATAACTAACAAATTACGTGAACACACAAGTGTTTAAATAACTTACTATATCAATATGTCTATTTCTTCCATCATGGCAAGATGTGGAACTAAACTGCAGCCATGACCCTGGAAGAGTCTCCTCTTTAAATGGCTCCGATAAAGCCGTGACAAATGTACGTCAACTGTGATGTCTGGCTTATGACACTTGCCCCTTAATTACTTGGATTTGTTTTCTCATGGTGGCAGATCATATTTTCCAAAGAAGTCTGCCATAACAAATCCCATTCTACGTGTTGTTTTTATGTTGTGATACTGCCACTCCCCCATAAAGTGGTGTCCCCTCTTTTTGTACCTGAAAGGACCTTTGTGACAGCTTCGACCAACAGATACAGTAGAAGTGATGCTATGTAACTTCTGGATCCAGGTCACAAACAACGCCCAGCACGTTCTCTTCGTTCTTTGGAGGTGCTCACTCCTGGAGCGTGGTCACCATGCTGTAAGGAAGCCAGTGGCCACATGGAGAGGCCACAGGTGGCTGCAGCTGCTGACAGCCCAGCTGAGGTCTCAGCCGGCAGCCAGCATCAACTGCCTGCTGATCCTTCCAGCCCTCAGGTGTCAGGTCCCACAGCCTCTGAGCCGCCCTTGCTGGTGCTGCGGCCAGCAGAGGGGAGCTCTCCCCTCCATGCCCCACCCAGGTGTGGGATCTGTGAGCTGAATACATGACTATTGTTCAAGCCACTTGAGGTTTGAGGTTGTCAGTTACACGGTAACAGATAACCGATCCACCCCCTCACTATAATGTAAGGGGTATACAGGCCAAATCGACATTCCAAAAACAACCTCTCTGTTTCAGAGAGCAGTTCCACTTGGTAAGGGATTTTGTGACTAAAAGGTGATGGTTATCAGTGGTTGCCAAAACTATTCAATGCCGGTGATAGGAACCTTGACAGTGGGTAGATTAGGCTGATACCATCTGAACCCACCGATCCATTGTAACAGACATCAAGAGCCGCACAGTGTGACACAGAGCAGGTACATGGTACCGTGTGCAGTGGATTCTGGCCAAAGACACTGGAACCCTGAATCTAAGCTGACCTGTAGATCGAACTAGGAGTCTGCAAGAAATACAGGAGATGAAGGAACATGCTAATGGCACCATGAGGTTACAGTCAGCCTAATCCAGAGTATGGGATGTTTTCAGGACAGATGACCCAGTTTCCTCCATAAATAAATGGACAAGAATCAATAAACAAAATGGAGGAGAAACCTTATTGGTTACAAGATACTTAAGAAATGTAACCAAATAAAATGCATGGGTTTTGTTTGAATGCTGATTCTTTTTTCTTCGTCTCCGTTGTTGTTGTTGTTGGTGGTGGTGGTGGTGTTGTTGTTTTAGACAGTCTAACTCTGTTGCTCAGGCTGGTTGGAGTGCAGTGGTGCAATCTCAGCTCACTGCAACCTTCAACTCGAGGGCTCAAGCGATTCTCCTGCCTCAGCCCCCTGAGTAGCCAGGGCCACAGGTGCACACCACCACACATGCCTCATTTTTGTGTTTCTTGTAGGGACGGGGCTTCACCATGTTGCCAGTGCTGTTCTCAAACTCCTGGGCTCCAGAGATCCGCCAGCCTTGGCCTCCCAAAGTGCTGGGAATACAGGTGTGAGCAACCTTGCCCAGTCTGAATGCTGATTCAAAGAAACTAATTTCACAGAGGCGTTTTACAGATAATTAGGGAAAACTGAGCATGGGCTGGATATTGAATGATATTAAATAGTTACATTCATTTTGTTGGGTGTGATAACAAGAGTATGTTTTTTAAAAGTCCTTCAATACTAGGGACAGGCATAGAAGTATTTATGACTTAAGATGGGATGTCTGGCATTTGCTTTAAAAATACTCCAGTGTGGGGGAAGACAGGAAAGCGGGGGAGCACTGTTCTGTGTTGTCACCCTCTTGCTGTACACTCGAATATTTTCATATTAGATTATTTTTAAACTAAATGTAAGCACTCCGGGAGAGGTAAACACAGGTAGTGATTTTTTTTTTTTTTTTTTTTTTTTTTTTTTTTTTGAGATGGAGTCTTGCTCCGTTGCCCGGGCTGGAGTGCAGTGGTATGATCTCTGCTCACCACAACCTCCGCCTCCTAGGTTCAAGTGATTCTCCTGCCTCAGCCTCCTGAGTAGCTGGGACTACAGGCACGCGCCACCAAGCCCAGCTAATCTTTGTATTTTTAGTAGAAACAGGGTTTCACCATGTTGGCCAGGATGGTGTCGAACTCTTGACCTCGTGATCTGCCCACCTGGGCCTCCCAAAGTGCTGGGATTACAGGCTTGAGCCACGGCGCCCGGCACGTCATCACTTTTAACGCAAAGACGCCTGTGAGATTTGCCACTGGTGATCAGCTTTGGAGAAAGGGGCAAAGCCAGACGCTAAGGCCCAGTGCTCAGAAACGTCCACTGTGGCCTGGAGCCTTCATCTACAGCGGCTCTGAACTGGCGCCCTCTGCAGCCAGGACCCAGCCCCGGTGCTGTGAGCTCAGAGGAGGAGGGAAGGTAGCAAGAAGTGTGATGACAGCAGAGAGAGGAGCCAGGGACGGGCAAAGGAAGCAAGAGGTAGAAATCCCAGGCGTGCTACTCCATGCAGAGAGAGGCTGGTGGCTCCTGAGAAAAGCAGCAGGGGTGGGGCAGGAGCCAGGAGGGCGGAACTCCCCTCCCCACCTCCTGACCCTGCGGCCCTCCCTGTGGCCCGGCCGTAGCCCCAGCTCTTCCTGGAAGCATGTCTTTACATGGGAACCAAGAGGCGGGAAAGAAAGGGCCGGGGTCAGGAATAATAAAATCCCAAATTAGAAGCACACATCCTAAAAAGGAGAACGAAGCACAGCAAGGGCTAGGAGGGTGAGGTGGGGGAATGAGGAAGCGGGGACACAGCAAGAGACTCCCAGCCAGGACAGCGCAGGCGAGGCCCCGGCTCCAGGTTCAAGGCCCGAGGTCAGCGTTCGCTGCAGCACGTGGCCGCCCTCCCGTCGGCCGGGCCGGGACTCTGCCTGCATTCTCAGCATCTTCAGCGTAGTCACACGCAGCTGTCAGATTCCTGCGAATCCCGCGGGGGCGGGAGGCCTTGAGATGCAAACACAGAATTCAAGGCTGGCCCCACCTGGCGCTTCTCGCCAGGACCTCGGGGACGGCTGCGGGCGGTGGCGATGGCCTCGGCCACCAGCAGAGGGCGGTGGCGGGCCGGCATGGCCGGGCTCCCAGCCCTGCAGCGTTCGCTGCCGTGCAAACCTTCCAGCTTCCTGTGCCAGGCAGACATGCAGGGTACTGATGCTGCTTTTCTTTCCGTAAAGGCGGTCTGAGACTTTTCCCCTGCAAATGGTCTGTGGAGACCAAGTAAGAAATGGACGGCCCAGGCCCATCCCTCCCTAGAAAAGGAGTTTTTAGAAGTGCGTCCTATTTGAAAGGATTGGCTTTTAAAAGGGAATTTAGGTGTTGGTGTGCATTTTCCACGCCAGGCATCGTGCGGAAGACATCGTGCCAAAGCTTTCCCTACCTGAAGTCACTGAACTCTGAAAGTTTATATTTATCTCCATTTGTCAGAGAAGGAAACTGAGGCACAGTAAAGTTAAATGCGTCGCATGAGGCGGCTGGGCTAGGATTTCAACTCTGGTTTGCTGGGCTCCAAGATTCCTTCCACCTAGGCCACGTGCTTCTCGTGGGTCCTCAGTTCCTGCCAGCCTCACCCTACCTGTTCCTTCTGTTTTTAACTCAAAAGTCTCTGCTAGTCCAGTGGAGTCTGCTGCTTGGACTGGCAAACTATTAATACATCCCAAGGACACATCTCACACCTACCAAGTGACGATTGCTCCCGCTGGGGCTGCTCTTTGATCCCTAAGGCAGATTATTTTTCAACACCTTTTATGCAAAGAACGCCCAAAGGGGGATTACAGATAAGAATCATTAAATGAGATCCAGTGATCCCTGACGGGACAAACAAGCTGTGGCTGCCCTGAAGTTAACTCCTGAGACTTGCGAGGCTGGTCTCACTTCTCTGTGGGCACAGCTGGCCCAAGGCAGTGACCTTGGGTAGGCCAGCATCATACCTGCTTCACATATTCTAGCAACGACAAACAAAACTAACCATGCTTAAAAAAAAAAAATGAGCCTGCTTCCACTTGTTTCTTTCCCCAAAACAAGTCAGTGGGGGATGGTTGATTGGTAACTTTCTATTTGATTGAGCTGTTAAAGCCCCTGATTAGTTCACACTCCTAAGGAGCTGGGTTCCATCACTCTCTGTCAATTCCTGGCATTAAAAGTTGATCCGGTAATATTTTGCTAACTAGTCTCTTTTGTTGGAAATCATCACTCATTGGCCATTCTAAGTTCTACTCCAGTTGAAAAGCTTGATCCCACTTCAGGAGGCTGAGGCAGGTGGATCACCTGAAGTCAGGAGTTTGAGACCAGCCTGGCCAGCATGGTAAAACCCCGTCTCTACTAAAAATACAAAAATTAGCCAGGCATGGTGGCAGAAGCTTGTAATCCCAGCTACTTGGGAGGCCGAGGCAGGAGAATCGCTTGAACCCGGGAGGCGGAAGTTGCAGTGAGCTGAGATTGTAGCACTGTACTTGAGCCTGGGCGAGAGAGACAGAGAGAGAGAGACAGAGAGAGAGAGAGAAGGGTAGGGGGAGAAAGGAAGGAAGGAGGGAAGGAGGGAAGGAAGAAGGGAAGAAGGGAATGAAGGAAAAGAGAGAGGAACAGAAAGGAAGGGAAAGGAAGGAAAGAGAAGGGAGGAAGGAAGGGAAAAAAGAGAAAAGCTTGATCCTAAATGTGCTTTTTAACTGAGTTAAATTTCCTGTCCTTACCTCCCAACCCCTGCCACAGGCACAAGTGGGCTCAGCAGGATGAATGCCATCTCTCTGCCCCTGGCATGAAGAGAATTTCTGTCCTGGGTGAGGATACGGGAAAAGAACATAAAAGGGGCCCTCCCACCACCTAAAGGTGAAGCCAGGTTTTTGCCAAAGTCACCACATACTAGTGTGAGGAATGCAGCCAATCTGGCCACTCGGGAGACCGGAGGGGTGGGGGGAGCGCAGTGTGTGGGAAAAGTGAGCTTTATCACCAGCCAGAGAAGGAGGTGCTTCAGGATGGAGGCGCTAGCTGACTTTCCAGTACGAAGGTGGACATGCCCCAAGTAAGAAGCTCCTCCCTCCCAATATCTACCATCTTTTGAGAAGCCTCTATAAGAACTCAGTAAAATGGGAGTGTTCCTCAAAAGAGAATTCATCTTCAATGCAGTGATTGATTAACATTCTTTTCCAACTTTGCACAGTGGTGAAGATGGACTGAATTGCCAGGAAATTCCTCTGAGCTCTGATAAAAAGTAGCTTTCTAAAAGTAAAAAGCGTTTAAGTCAAAATTCAGGGCTTATGTTTTTGTCCTTAGGCGGGAAAATAATTTTTGTTTATTTTTCTGTATTCTAGTTGTTAAATAATTGCAGCAATCTGGTGGGCATTGCAGAAACATAAAGCCAATGAGTGTGAATATTCCTAATCAAAGATGTCCCCTTTTGGGGGTTATTTTTGTTGCAGTCCCTATACTTCACACTATAATCAAAGCCTGTTATCTCAGTCTTAACAATATTCATGTCTCAGAATCTGACGATGACTGTGTCTGGCACATATATCAGTAGTTGCTTTTAAAGATGTGCAAACTGTGAGCTTTGCTTTCACCTCTATCTTGCATATTTCACTGGAAACCAGTTCTTTAACATCCAAAGTCTGTCTTTGAACAAGTTTAAAAAAATGGATTTTCCAACAGAGGTTATCTGCAAGACACATTTGCATTTTTAAGTTAGGTACTTTGAGCAATGCATTGCTAATTCTTTCAAGTCTCTTGGGTATAAGGTAGTTATTTGAAAGCTCACTAATCTAAACAGGGTCTAGACGAATCTTTACACTCTCCAAACGCGCAAGGAGAAGTACTAAGAGGAGCCTGGTGGTGGGAATGTCTTACTTATTTAACATTCTCCGGCTGCTTGGCTCTGAATCCAGTATATAAAGTTACTTCTTGGAACCATGTCAATTTGAGATATGTGTCCGTTCAGTCTCTAAAATGTATCCATTACTTGAGACCCCCTGACTTCGGAACTTTGGGAGCCTCTCTTTCCACAGCTGGCCTCTTTCCAGAGGAAGAGGAAGCTTAACATGACCGTCTCCTTTGCTGATACCCCTAGTCTGAGAGCATTCCCTCCTTAGAAGTATTTACGGTAAACTTTGGCACATGATAGTTGATTTCAAGAGATAAGAGAATGTCTGGCATTCCAGAGAGCGGTGCACCTCCATGTGGTTACTTTGCTGAGAGCCTCAGAATCAGGCGTGACTTGTGAGGTCATTTGTATTAAAGCAGTAGGCCCTGGTGAGCTGATGAGGCAGCAGGCTGGAGCAGAGCAGGTGCTGGGGCAGGGGAGGATGGCTACTGAGTGGGAGACCGGGCTGGGGCCGGGTCTCTGGCCTCTTCCTAGCTGTGCGGTTCCAGCCTCCTCACTCAGCCACTTTGAATCTGTTCTCCCATCTGCACACGGAGATAATATTCTCCATCTCTTGAAGTTGTGCTGAAGACTAAGATGCAAATGTAAAGCATTTGGTTCCAGATACACAGGAGGTGGCCAAGCCCTGGGAACTATTATAATGAAACTGATCCACAAGTGCCCACAAATCAGTTTCTGCCTTGGGCCCTAGGTTACGAGGTTCACCCCTCCGGAGTCCCAGGTAAAGCGCTTTCTCAGTGGGCTCAGCCCCGATCCCTTCCGCCTGGACTGACATGTTCCCCTGAATGCATTCTGTCCTTGAGGGTGGCGGTGTCCCAGATCGCGTCACGGCCAGCGTAACTCCAGCAGCTTTCTTCTCCTGTGTGGGCTTCCTGCGTGCTGGGAATCGTGTGGCGGGCTGGTTCATTCTGGTTGCACGAGTGTTAGTAGATTGCTGTGGGGAAGAGCCGGGCCTCTGGATTGGGGGCTGCCTGAGTTTAAATCCTGGCTCTCGTATACCTGGTGGTGTGAGAGTCTCTGGGCCTCAGTTCCTTTACCTGGAAAGCAGGGTTGACAATAGCCCTTATCTCTTAGTGCCATTGTGAAGATGAAACATGGAATGCCTTTCTGAGGCCTGCTGTGGCAAAGTACCACGAGATGGGGTGGCTTAGAGTAACAGAAAGGTATTGTCTTCCAGTTCTGGAATCAGAAGTCAGAAATTAAGGTGGGTGGGGCGTGCTCCTGCTGAAAGCGCCTTGGTTCTCCAGCTTCTCGTCGCCCCAGGTGTTGTCTGGCGGATGGAGCCATCTCTCGGTCTCTCCTCGCCTTCCCTGGGTCAGCCTCTGTCCAAATTTGCCCGTTATAAAGACATCAGTCATGTGGCATTAGGGCCCACCCTAACAACTTCGTTTTAACTTGATGTCATCTGTGATGACCCAATTCGCAAACACGGTGGCGTGCTGAGGTACTAGGGGTTAGGATTTCGATGTATCTTTTTGGGGAGACACAATTCAATCCATGAGAGATGCCCTTAGAACAATGCCTGTAATATAGCAAGCATCACTTGTGCATCGACCACTTTTTTTTTTTCTTTTTTTGAGATGGAGTCTCGCTCTGTCACCCAGGCTGAAGTGCAATGGCACGATCTTGGCTCACTGCAACCTCCACCTCCAGGGTTCAAGCGATTCTCCTGCCTCAGCCTCCTGAGTAGTTGGGATTACAGGTACTTGCCACCACACCTGGCTAATTTTTTTGTGTTTTTAGAAGAGACTGGGTTTCACTATCTTGGCCAGGCTGGTCTCAAACTTCCGACCTCAGGTGATCTACCTGCCTCAGCCTCCCAAAGTGCTGTGATTACAGGCGTAAGCCACTGCACCCAGTCTCCACCACTTTCATCTTTAATACTCACTTCAGGCTGGGCGCTCATGCCTGTAATCCCAGCACTTTGGGAGGCCAAGGCAAGTGGATCACGAGGTCAAGCGATCGAGACCATCCTGGCCAACATGGTGAAACCCCGTCTCTATTAAAATACAACAATCAGCTGGGCGTGGTGGTGCGTGCCTGTAGTCCCAGCTACTCGGGAGGCTGAGGGGGAAGAATCACTTGAACCAGGAGGCAGAGGTTGCAATGAGGAGAGATTGCGCCACTGCACTCCAGCCTGGTGACAGAGCGAGACCCCCGTCTCAAAAAGAAGAAAATAAATAAAAAATTAAAAGACTGCAATCTAGCCAGGCAAGTATTATGAATCACATTTGAGAGAGAGAAAAAGTGAGGCTTTGAGAAGCTGAGGATTCCACTCAATTCCCACAGCTAGCTGGAAAGTAAGAAAACCCCACCCAACGTGCTCGGTCCTGTCTCCACTGTAGCCACCGTGTCCCAGAGGCGGACAGAATGCCGGCAGCCAGGGCCCCAGTGCCCAGCACACGTTGTTATAACCCCGGCTTCCAGTGGGTGGCCCCAGAGGCCCACCTGCAGGTCCGGACTCAGCACTCCACTGAATGTTGCCTCTGGGCAGAAGCCTGTAGGTGATCAAAGAACGATTTCTAAGATCCTTCTTAGCATATGGGAAGCCCCACTTATATCCCCGTGTTTTGACTAAATGGCTGTGCCTCAAATGTAAGCCCATTTCTCCCTTTTCTGTCAGCTGTTTTTCTAGTAGACATAGCCACTGTCACCTAATGGAAACACCCACAGGCCTCAGAGAAACGAAAGGAATGGCTTTAGAAATTCAAGATTCCCGTCACTTTCTAAAGGTGTACACCGGATTAAGAAAGCGTTCAAGCCAGGTGCGGTGGCTCACGCCTGTAATCCCAGCACTTTGGGAGGCTGAGGCGGGTGGATCCCCTGAGGTCAGGAGTTTGAGACCAGCCTGACCAATATGGTGAAACCCTATCTTTAAAAAAAAAAAAAAAAGAAAGCGTTCATGCAACTGAGGAATCCCTCATCGGCCGCAGAGCCTGGCTGTTTAGCCACAGAACCAGCTATGCAGGTGGTTTTCTGCATGTATGTTTGCAGACGTGAATAAAATGCCGTTGTGTGTGTTTTTGTAAACCGAGAGGTTTCACCTTGAAATCGGCATATGTTCTATATCCCAGGGTCCAACTGTAGCATAAGTCTATTATTGTCACGGAAAGTGGAGCGTGAAGAGCGTGGTATGAGAGGGCGGGAGACCCAGGTTCCAGTCTCCCTTCACTTCTCCACCCCACACTCCGCTTATTGGAACTGTGGCCTTGGGCGCACACTCGAGCCTTTTACGCCGAATGTACACAAAACACAGGGAGTGACTCCTCACCTCTGAAATTTCAGGGAGGGGGTCAGGCCTGGAGGCCGCCTGAGGTCCCTTCCATTTCTGAGAATGTGTGATCCCATAAAAGCTCACAAGTACTTGTTCAGAGGATGCTCAGGCTTGTGTGGTCCCTGATATTTAGTGAAAGACCCTTGCCCAAGTGAGCAACATGATTTTTCTTGAAAAAGCCACGTCTTGTGCATTTCCCTGGTCCTTGTGCTGGAGATCCTCTGTTTGCCTGTCTGCCCTCCCCGCCCGCCTGGAGCCTCAGCAGGTGACCTTGAAGGATGGCCTCTGTAGGACAGTGGGGAGAGGGAGGTCTGGGGTCCCGGTGGCCATGCCTCTTCCTGTTGCTAGTCACCATGCAGTTAGCCGAGTGGGTGGGTGGTAATGGCTCACCGCTGCCACGCCTGCTGGTTGCTTCGCCATGCCAGGCTCCCCTCAGCCTGGCCCACACCTTTGTAAAAGCCCCTTATTTAAACTCTGTGCAGCCTCTTTTATGGCCAGGGCCTGGAGTGAGTCCCGCTGTGAGCATCTCAAATTGGGCTAGCACCACATCCAGCACATCAGTGAGACCGTCTCGCCTCTCAGAGAAAGGGAACTCTGAGTGTGGTGAATAGCAAAATGCGACATTTTACTGGCATGAGGACTATCCAGCCCTTCCCCCTCATCCCTTTGCATGCACCGTCACCTTTTCCCCGGGCTGCTCTTCTCACCTGGAAAAGCCATACTTAGCTC
This sequence comes from Saimiri boliviensis, assembly GCF_048565385.1. Taxonomy (NCBI): domain Eukaryota; kingdom Metazoa; phylum Chordata; class Mammalia; order Primates; family Cebidae; genus Saimiri; species Saimiri boliviensis. Next base: position 115,708,831 of record NC_133451.1, on the reverse strand, counting down.
TCAAGCCCCAGCTCCTCTGAGCAGCTTTCCCTGCCTCTTCCAGACAGAGGAGGCCGCTGTTGGCTCTGCCTTCTCACTGGGCCTTGTGCACACCTCCTGAGCCCTCTTCTCGTGTTTCACCATTATTGTGAAACAGGCAAAAAAAAAAAAAAAAAAAAAAAAAAAAAAAAAAAAAAAAGGGAAGCTTTTTACAGCTACAGCTAGGGATCCCAGATAAAATACAGTTACATTTGCATTTTAGGTAGACAGCCAATCAGTTTTTAGTATAAGTATGTCCCATGGAATAATTGGGATATACTTACACAGTGAAAAAAAATCATTATTTTTCTGAAATTCAAATTCAGTTGGGAATTTTAGTTTTCTTTCTTCTTCAATTTTCCCTTCTCACTCTTGTTTTTGTTTTTGCTCAAATAAACCTGGCAACCCTAACTATAATGGCCTTCTAAAGTAGCCAGCTCCTGTTCAGAGAAATACCATCTATTTCTTTATTTCTTCCTGTTTCTTCTTCCCTCTTTTCCTCCCTCCCTCCCTCCTTCCCCTCCCTCCCTTTCTCCCTTCTTCCCTCCCTTCTTTCTTTCTTCCTTCTTTCAAAAATGGAAACGAATTTGGCTTCAAAAGAGGCTTCCAAAGTTGAAATAACTGACTGTCCCACTTCATATATTATTGACGTTGTCTTGGTAGAAAAAGCAAACTTCCACGTATTCATTCAGGTACTCGAGAAGATCAGGGTGATAGGACCATTATCCAATAATCGTCATGCATTTGAAGTTTCTTCCTTCCTTCCTTCCTTCCTTTCTTGCTTCCTTCCGTCTTCCCTTTTCCCCAGCACTCTGTGAGCCTGCGAATGTAAGTTTGAACAAGAACACTGGAGGGCCGAACTGATTTTGAGGACACTTTGAAGTTTGGAGATACGTTTTGGACGGGAGTGCTGTGGAGTGGAAAACGGAGAAGCGATGAGACCGTGAGGTGTGTGGCTGGGTTCTTGAGAGTGGCGGCCAGGAGAAGGCCCTGAGGGGAGGGGAGAGTGATTGCCAGGAAGACTGGGGACACCGTGGATGTCTTTTTCATTATATTTCTATAGGTTTTGGGGAATTGGTGGTGTTACAATGTTTGGAACATTGTTAACATGAATAAGTTCTTTAGTGATTTCTGAGATTTTGGTGCACCCATCGCCCCAGCAGTGTACCCTGTACCTGATGAGCAATCTTTTGTCCCTCACCCCCCAAACCTTTCCCCCGAGTCCCCTAAGTGCATGACATCAGTCTGTGCCTTTGCATCCTCATAGCTCAGCTCCCTCTTATGAGTGAGAATATACAATGTTTGATTTTCCATTCCTGAGTTACTTCACTTAGAACAATGGTCTCCATTTCTATCCAGGTTGCTGCAAATGCCATGATTTCATTCCTTTTCATGGCTGAGTAGTATTTCACGGTATATAGATACCACATTTTCTTTATCCGCTGGTTGATTGATGAGCATTTGGGTTGATTCTATATGTTTGCAGTTGTGAATTGTGCTGGAAATGTGAATGTTAAAGGTGCCGCTGCTTGTGGAGGCTCCGAAGGACTTGAGGAAGACGTTATTGGGAACTGAAGTAAAGGGGGTCTTTGCTTAGATTGTAACAGAAAGCTTACCTGAATTCTGTCCTATAGTTACGCGACTAAGACACTTGCACACGCATGTTTATAACAGCACAATTCACAATCACATAAATACAGAATTGTGGGCCATAATTCTAAGTGAAATGACTGAGGAATGGAAAGCCAAATATTGTATGTTCTCACTCATAAGTGGGAGCTCAGCTATAAGAATGCAAAGGCGTAAGAATGACGTAATAGACTTTGGGGACTCATGAGGAAAGGTGGGACGGGGTGAGGGATAAAAGACTACACACTGGATGCAATGTACACTGCTCAATGACAGATGCACCAAGATCTCAGAAATCAGAAATCCCCACTAAGGAACTTATCCACATAACCAAAACCCACCTATACCCCTAAAACTATTGAAATAAGATATTATTATGTTTCAGAAAGGTTATTGATGATACAACGGGAGATGATGCAATTCATTTAGCTAAGCTTTAGAAGAACTATGACCTAAAACGTGCAACCAGAAATATTCAACCATCACGACAGATAGGAACAGCAAGTAATATGCATGCAGGATGGCAGCAGGTTTTACTCTACTGGAAAATAACTTTGCAGGCTTTGAATCCAATGTAAGTGGAATTATAGAAGAGACTATTGACCATATGAATATTGACACTGACATCATTTACAAAGCCCTAGGTATGCAGCCCAAGGACCTTAGAGATGGTGAATTTATTTACACAAATGAAGAAAAAAGTTGCGACAAAATGGATGAAGATGTCCCAGAGGAAGTGACACTAGCAAAAACGTCACATTAAAGAACTCCCCGAGATACTTTATGGCACTGAAAGCACAAAGGATAAGATGTTGGAAGCCGATCTAAACTTAGAACGAAGAGAACAATTCCCTAAGGCATAAAGCAGGTGTTCAATCATATTTTGTTATACCTCTAGAAGAAGCAGCCAATCGCTGTCCAAAGCATTTTTCATAAATTTCTCACAAAGACGTAGGGCCCTTTAATTCTCAATGTTTCCGATATTGTAAATTATAAAATACTAGTAAATTATAAAATACTAGTAAATTATAATTGTACAATTTTTTTCTTCATTTTCCTGTATAACTGACAGTGGGAGGACTTTCAATAGTTTGACAAACATTTTCAAATGTTGCAAAACAATCCTATTCCACCCCCACCCCCCACACACACACTGACTATTAAGATAGCTTTTTATGGTTTTGCCTTGCACAGCCATTTTTATGGCTCCACACTGCCAAGCAAAGGGTTGACTGTCCACAACAATTGTTACGATGCCCATTACTCAGATGAGGATGCTGAGGCTTCAGAGAGTCTAAGCTACGTGTGCAAGGTCATGCAGACAGTAAATAAATAGCAGAGTTTGTACTTGAACCTATACAATCTGACGCCAAGATTCGTTCCCTTAACCACTGTGCCATACTATTGTCATAGCAGGCTGTGAGCCAAAGACAGATACCATTTCTTTTTTTATCTTTATATACTTAGTATATAAACGTTATCTGATACATGTTGAGTGAATGCAAAAAGAATACATAAAAGAAGGAACTATAAAAGGAATTGACATTGACCATTTGAAAACAATGAGAATAAATTAAGACTGATTGAAATCTAAGTAGGAGCAACCTTACAGACGTCCACTGTGAAAGAGAAACTTGGCTGGGCACAGCGGCTCATGTCTGTAATCCCAGCACTTTGCGATACTGAGGCAGCTGGATCCCCTGAGCCCAGGAGTTTGAGACCAGCCTAGGCAACATGACAAAACCCTGTCTCTACAAAAAATACAGCCAAAAATTAGTCAAGGCTTGATGGCATATGCCTGTGGTCCTAGCTGCTTGGGAGGCTGAGGCAGAAGGATTCCCTGAACGTCGGGAGGTCAAGGTTGCAGTGAGCCATGATTATGCCACTGCAGTCCAGCCTGGGTGACAAAGTGAGATGGGGGGGAGGAAGGGAGGGAGGGGAAAAGAAAGAAAGAAAGAAAGTAAGAAAGAAAAGAAAGAGAAAGAAAAAGAGGGAGGGAGGAAGGAAGGAAGGAGAAATAGAATGAAAAAAAGAAAAAGAGAGGGAGGGAGGAAGGAAGGAAGGACGGAAGGGAAGACTTATTTATGATGCTTGCTAAAGGTGGTAAGTCAAGATTTCAGGAGGAACCATTGTGACAAATGAAACGATGCTGCAATGGGATCCTGCAGTGGGAGAGAGATTGGGCTCCACTCCAGGTACAACAGACAAGTACAGACTGACAGACAAGGAACATGGTGGGGGGGTCAGCGGATGGCGAACTACTAAGACGAAACACCGGGGAAATGGAATTCTGGCTACATCTGCTCAACAGAACTTTTGCTGAAGGCAGGCAGGGTGGTGAGATGTTGAGGGTGGTAATATACCAGGCATGGAGGGTTATCACTAAACTTACTTAGCAAGAATTTTGCTCAACCTGGATGCCACAGAACAAGGAGGGAAGCTCAGGTTTGGGTGTAGTTGAGCAGAGGACTCAGAGGTCAAAGCGACCATTAGTTATAGATAAGATGGACAGACCCTCTACCTTCTCATGTGAAGTGAAGACCAGCCATTTCTGAGATGAAACATACAACATGGTGCAGAGGTTTCTGGGGACTTGCTAAGAAACGTCTTGTGGTGGTGATTAGGACCGAGCACATATGAGTAAGACTCTGGGGAATGAAGGCGCCATGTCCCATCCTCTTCACACAGCAGTTCTGGCTATGAACGATTCCAGGAGCTCTCTCTGAGAAAGGCAAACACGGGTTTCAAAGCCCCCAAGTTGTCATTTGGAGGAGGAAGAGCAGCAGACATTCCTTACACTGGACCTGAAAACCACCTGCAATTGTGGTGTTAGAGGATGTCAGGAACGTTTGTACTCAAGCTTGAGCACAGAGACCAAAAACACCAAACCACAGCAAAGCTCTGTTTGGAAAGTCCAACCAGAGAAAAACCCAGAGCTATAGATGTATAAAAATAGATATGGGTCAGGCAGGAAGATGGAGATGAGAACTCGTGGGCTGCAGAAGCCGGTACATTGTGTTCTGTTCTGTTCTTTCAGCCACACTTTTACCCAGGCAATAAAAATGAAACAGCAAGAGAGGCAGAGGGTTGGTAGGGAAATCGGCTTGAGTCTGAGCCGACTTCGGTTGTTGTAAGCACAGACTGCAGCCTTACTGTATTCATGGGAAGGCAGGAGAAGATCCCAGGCAGCCTCCTGCTGGGTTCCGGGAAAGGCCGCTCTTCCGTTCCGGGAGACAGCCCTGGGGACTGCACACCCTCCCATCTCAGCTCAGGGCCCAACCCACCAAAAAAAGAAACACAGCTTTCTCCGCAGGAGGCTGAAGTGACCTTGTTGAAAGCGCTCCACCTTACAGGAATTCTCTGGGAGAATGTTCTCTCGATCTCTCTGTCTGTCTCTGTCTCCTTCTGTGTCTCTGTCTCTCTCACACCTGTGCATGTGTGCGCACACACAATGCAGTCATACAACAGCTCTGAAATCCAAAAGAAGCTCCTTATAATTTTCTACACAGCGAGCAGAGAACAAAGAACGAAAGAGGGTGGACACTGTTGGGTCCAGAGTGCTAAATATGTGTGTTGAAGAGAAGCCAGAAATTTCACCAAAGGATATCATGGGGTTTCTGAGACATCCAAGTATAGATTACACGTACTTTAAAAATTGTTTTTTGGGTTGGGCGCGGTGGCTCAAGCCTGTAATCCCAGCACTTTGGGAGGCCGAGGCGGGTGGATCACGAGGTCAAGAGATCGAGACCATCCTGGTCAACATGGTGAAACCCTGTCTCTACTAAACATACAAAAAAAAAAAAATTAGCTGGCCATGGTGGCGTGTGCCTGTAATCCCAGCTACTCAGGAGGCTGAGGCAGGAGAATTGCCCGAACCCAGGAGGCGGAGGTTGCGGTGAGCCGAGATTGCGCCATTGCACTCCAGCCTGGGTGACAGAACGAAACTCTGTCTAAAAAAAAAAAGGTTTTTTGGTTGTTTCACGCTTCCTTGCATGCAGCCCTTGTGAAGGCCACATCACGTGAAGCCTCCACTTACCTTTGGGTCTCATGCACTTGTTCTGAAATGGTCCGAACAATTCAGACTTGGAAGCAGAGATCCCTCTACGCCTCTCACTCAGCATCTCTTCCTATTATTCCCGTGTCTGATATCCCTGGTCCTTTCCTGGTGATTCATTCAGAGGCTCTTCTTGGGTTCCTGACCTCAGGAATGCTGCTTCCCACGCCCCCTTCTGATTCTGCACACTTGCTCAGCTTCTTCGCACACCAGCTGCAGTTAGGACAGCCTCCTACACTTGGGAGGGTGGCAGAGAGCATCTGGAGAAAGAGAGTGTCCATGAAGGAGGCCTTTTTCTGTGGATATAATCATGATTATCTTGCCTTGTGTAAGGATGAGTAAAGCATCATTAGGATGATACAAATTTGTGATACCGAATGCATAATTTTGAATGAAGGAAATAGATAAGAACATTTATTCATAAGAGGGGCTATCTTAGTATTAATAAGCTTTCATATACTAAAAGAAATAATATAGTCGAACCAATAAAATTAGGGCTGTACTTTTAATGAGTTGGTGAGAACATACTAGGAGTCATCCTGTGCATCAGGGTGAGCGAGGGTCATCATAATTCTGAAGTTGCGGCTGCAACCTGGCTTCCTTCTTAGACCCAGCCCCAGGAAGCCTGGCTCCTTTACACAGAGGATCCTCTGTTGAGTATTGAATTACAAGCCACTTGAGAACGGGCACAGCATTTATTCAGACTGGAATCTCTACACCTATCCCAGCCTACAATACATAGGACTGTATGGATAAGAGCACTGAATAAATGTTAGTTGAAACAATAAATAAAATAACTTCCTTAACCATGGCAGAAATTGCTCAACGTCGTGATTTTATTTTATTTTAAATTTTATTAGTCTTTTTAATGTGAAGCTTTTGGTCAAGATCATAACCACCACTTCTACAGCTTTGGGTACAAACCATTTTGTGGCGACATCTGGGAGCACGGTAGCGTAGTTTGCGGCATGCCTTGCTTTCTGGGATGAAGTGAAAGGTTTTTCCACTTGATATTTTTAGTGTCCAAATTTTCCAAATAGTATTTTATGATTTTGCTTTGTTTTTGTTTAAAAATAAAGTTTGGGGAGGGGGTGGGGAGGAGATGTAACAACAGCAAAACAAGGAAGAAAAGCCACTTGATTCAGCATAGTCAGGGTGCTCGCTGAAGCACGTTTCATCCTGGTGCCGGATGACGCGCACTGAAATTGCAGCAATGTTTGATGCACCTGCCAATGTTTGTGTTATTTTTACTTTAAAGATGCAACAGATTGCTCCAAAATAAATAATTTAAGCCTAGTGTTTCCAAAGAGTCCAAGCGTTACCGTCTCTCACTTCTGGCTTGTCTTCTGGGACTAAGTTGTGCTCAGCAGAACTAGCCCTCGTTTCTACATAACCCTGCATTAGGAGGGTTGTTTCTTGCTTTGTTTTTCAAAGTTGAATCTTTTTTTCTCCATTCTGTTCCAAACGTCCTAGGTTTTATCATGGTTCAGCACTGAGGCAACGACTCCTCTGATCTAAGAAAGAAAAGAAAGAACCCTGTAACAGCTAGATTCCTGATCCCGTCAGAGGAGGGTTGAAGGGTGCAGGGAGGGCTCTGGGCTGAGAACCGAGACCAAGTGTCAGAGGAACCCACAGATGGCCGTGCTGATTCATATTTAGACTTCAAGCTCTACATACAGCATCCTCACTGTAACTTAAAACAGCTGACTTGACAGGGTGACGTCACCCAAAATGGCCCCACCCTCCCTCAATCAGTGGACATTCATCTTAGTGGGTTGCCTATCTTCATGGCACAGCTTAAGAAAAAAAATCTAATTTTTTTTTAAAAGTCAAAAGCAAATTGTTATGCTGTTCTGTACTTTCTAAATAAGCACACACGGCTTATATGATCAAGAAACACAGATAAAAATAGAAGCCACCAGAACCATAAACTGATAGCTGTGTTCTCATTGTCACAGGCCGCCATTGTGAAGTCCATCAGATGATCGGGAACTACATGTGGGACCCCAACACCAACAAGTCCTTCGACATTGGCGTCAACAAAGACAGCCTGATGCCTCTCTGGTGGAATGGATCCGAACCTTTGTGGGTCACTCTGATCAAGGCCAAAAGGAAGGTGTACATGTACTACTGGCCAGGTGAGTGTGCGGGCGTCCAGTCCAAATCTCAAATCATCCCAGAGTCTCCGAGAGCAGTCAGTGTCAAGTTACTGTTTGAAGACCATGCTGCGGTTTGGAAAATACGATCTTTATTTAAGAAATCTGTCATATGGGCACATATTTTTGAAAATGTGTTTTTAGCTCCCTAACCTCAGACCAGACACAATGCTCCTTCCGGATTCTCTTCACTTAGCAAACACCACGGGATAGCTTGCTTTCTTCATGTGCAAAATTTTGGATATACAGGAGAGAGAAATTGTAGGGTACTTATTTGATTTACAAAAAAAAAAAAAAATAGTGCACCGTTTCTAGACATCATTGAGCTCCTCCACAATATTGAAAAGAGAATTGAAAGCACTCATTATTTTTTGGTGGTCTATGAAATGAAGTCCCTTTGTGTTAAGACTCCTGGACCGGTGAGGTAAGCAGTCGTGGAAACTGCCTTGCTGCTGTGAGAAGTCCTTGAGATACCCTCAACTTGGTCACTGAATGTCTTTCATTAAGCATGAGGAGATTCAGTGATAACAACAGAATCCGCTTACCATTGTCTTTCCATTGGTGGGATTCATTCTTAAGGTAGGTGGGCAGTTTACCTTTCCCACGCACGTCACAAGAGACACTTGCTTTCCTAATACTCAATGGTATCACACTGCTGGTGGCTATTATGGAGAAAGATACCAGGGGAGGCCTAGAAAGTCGAAGGTCTCAATGAAGAGCAGCCTGTAGGAGATGGGGTGAAGTGGCCGAGGGGTCGTTCTGGTCTGGATTGAGGACAGCAGCAGCCTGATGGGTGTGTGAGAGGGTGCTGGGTTGTGAGATGTGCGGTCTGCAGGGAGGGGGCGGTGGAGAGGGAGTGCAGGGGCCTTCAGCAGGCGTTTGGAGGATGTTGGCTGGAGGTGGGCCTGTGGGAGCTGCTGGGCACGCCATGCTGTATCACTGAGGAACATGGAACACGCTTTCATGGAGACCACAGAAGTCAGCCCATGACCCGGCTGTGGCCAGCGAATGCCCTAGAAGCTGCTGCAGAGCAGTGACCATGCTGCAGGTGAGCTCCTGGAGGTCCCGGGCAGGCTGCAGGAATTCACAACTGGGCAGAGCAACTAGACATAGCCAGCTCTCCCAGCAGATATAGTTTCGGTGTAGGGGCGGGGGGTGGCGCTGATCACAGTTTCTTCAGAAGACATCTGAGATTCTGTCCGTAGTAGATACTGCGGCTGACACAAGACACTTTGGAGCAAAGGAAGAGTTTAGGAGGATTCCATTCTCTTACAAGGAGACAGTATTCATGGAGCTGGACTAGATCAAAGGAAGCAAGTCAGCGCGCGGGCCAGGCTCATCAGACTTGCTAAGGGAGCCATACCCAGGGGGAGTGTGGCTTTTCTAGTAAGTGTGATGAGGTCAAACACAAAGGCCATGTGTTGCACTTTGAGGCCATTCTCAGAGGCATTATTATCAATGAATACATACGTAGGCAGCGCAGAGGGAACGGACTGGGGACACCGCATTGGGGACCACCTGGAAGCAAATCTAAGGACCATCAGGATGAATGTGGCCAATACCACGAGGGCCATCTCCCATGATATCCGGGTAGTTTGACTTCTTTTCCTCTCTCTTGGAATTTAAGTTTTTCCTGCTTTTTTTTTTTTTTTTTTTTTTTTCCTTTAAGATGGACTCTCATTCTGTTGCCCAGGCTAGAGTGCAGTGGCGCGATCTCGGCTCACCGCAACCTCCGCCTCCCGGGTTCAAGCAGTTCTCCCGCCTCAGCCTCCCGAGTAACTGGGACTACAGGTGCAAGTCACCATGCCCGGCTAACTTTTTGTATTTTAGTAGAGACAGGGTTTCACCGTGTCACCCAGGCTGGTTGTGAACTCCCGGGCTCAGGCAATCTGCCCACCTCGGCCTCCCAAAATGCTGGGATTACAGGCACGAGCCACCCCACCCAGCCAAGTTTTCCCTGCTTTCAAGAGAACACCCTCATACACAAAACCTCCCTGCCAACACCCCTCGAGCCCCCTTCACGTAAGATCTCCTCGCGAGGGTTTTTCGGCAGCCAGGACGCCAGCGCTATGGCGAAGGGGAGGAGCTGCTACTGAGGGGTGGTTGCTGTGTTGCACGCACTGCTCTCTGCAGCAGTACAGAAGCTTATTATTATGCTTTATCTCCTTTTTTTTTTTTTTTTTTTTTTTTTTTTTTTTGACTGAGTTTCACTTTTGCTGCCCAGGCTGGAGTATAACAGCATGACCCTGGCTCAGTGCAACCTCTCCCTCCCGAGTTCAAGTGATTCTCCTGCCTCAGCCTCTGGAGTGGCTGGGATTACAGACATGTGCCACCACACCTGGCTAATTTTAGCATATTTAATAGAGACAGGGTTTCACCATGTTGGCCAGGTCGATCTCGAACTCCTGACCTCAGGTGATCCACTCACTTCAGCCTCCCAAAGTGCTGGGATTGCAAGCATGAGTCACACTGCCGGGCCTTTATCTCCTCTTGGAGAATACAAATTCATATATCACTGAGTGTCTACAGAAATCCGAAAGCCAATTTGCATGAAAAATATCTTGTTGCTTCTTCAAAATAGCTCCTTCGGGACAAGAAGGGACCAATCCCTTCCTCTGATTCACAGTTTAACAGCTAATGGAATGTGACAAAAATGCCTTAAGATCAGTTACAGTGTTAACTGGCAGGATGAAGAAGCTGTAAAGAGAGCCTCCTAGCACTTCCTCAGTGACCTAAATGAAGATTCGCTAAAGAGCTGCCTCTGTGTGTGGAAGTCTTCACAGATAGAAAGTCTCTAGTCTCTCAGACACTGTCCAGTCCTCGTGAACTGGATACTCTAACGAAGCTCTCAGAGAGCCAGCTGTCTCTGCTGCCAGCCCCGCAAGGCGTGCCCTGGCACCGTCTGTTCTTTCTGGGGGGCAGCTGCAGAATTTCTGGTTGCTACTATCCTTCCTCTGTCCACCCTGGTTCCCTCCAGCCTCAGCCAATAGCTCAGTGATCACTCACGTGTCTCTGCAAGATTAAGTGAGGTGCAGGGGCATTTCTTCCAAACATGACTTGATTGTATTTTTCTTCTTAAATCCTCCTCTTCCTTCTCCACTCCCCACAGGAGATTGTACAGACCTCGCGGTGAGGCCTGGAAAATCTTCATTGCTCTAGTGAACCGGGTTGTGACACGCTGAGTCTCGCCATTAAGTCAATATTTGGAAGTGCAATTTAGAAATGGCACTAGTTCAAGTCGTCCTGTCAGGTAGATAAAGCAGCAGGCTGAAAAATTGATCTGCAGCGGAGTTCAGTACTCCACCTCAAGTCCCGAGGCATTTAGTATCGTTCAGCGGGCCCTCCAGCACCCCACCCGAGGGTGCCGTTGGAGTGCAGGGAGAAATGTGCCTCTGGACATGATCCCAGGCCCTAAGTCAAAGATTTCTTTGAGCAGCTCCCCAAAATCAGCCAGAAACTATATAACTAGGACCCAGTAGTGCTGGCCAGGAATGAGAGCTGAGTGTGTGCCGTTCCCTCACTCAATCCCTCCACCCTCGCCTTCTAGTTTAAAGTTAAAGGAATTGGCGGGAGTTGGGAGCGGTGTGGAGGAGACTCCACTGTTGACTTTATACTGGAAAGCAACCGAAAGCAGAGAAGAGCGATTGGAGGAAGGAGGGGAAACGGGGGATGTGGGAGAATAGTAAGATGCGGTGCAAAAATGCAGCCTGGTTGCTTTGGATAAGCAGGGCTACCTTACATGGTGCCAGCCATTTTTAAGTTTATTCTAATGTCTAGTATAAAACACACACACACACACAAAAGGAATAAAAATAGCAAGCTTTTAAGAGTTTGTGCTTAAAAATCTTTGGAGTTCTAAGTTCACATCTTCCACCATTCGCTTCTGAGCAGCCACTCCCATGCTCCCTGAATGGTGCCGGGTGTGGGTCTGAGCTCTTCTCCTGGCCTCTTCCTGTCCAGGCCAGGTCTTCAGACCAAGAAGACACCTTTTCTGTAGAGAGGACATTTCCACCTGCTGTCCATTCCCACACTTCCCAGCAGTGGGCAGGGTGATGAGTTAATGGGTGGGCCTTCGACTCAGCTTTTATCAAGTGTTGCTGGTTATAATCAAGGTGATGCCATCTGGGTAACGGGAGGCATGCACTGGCTGTGGGTCAAGAATTACAGATCAGCTGCAGCCTCTTTCTTTTTCCTGTCATGGTAGGTCCTTGACGACCTTCAGTCAGGCTGACCTTAGAAGCAGAGGCTCGGGCACAGGGAACATTAGGAGCTCAGTATTGCTCACAAAGAGGTGTGAATAAACCTGATAGCTAAGTCATTGCCTCTCTGTGTGTGACACCAAACCACCGGATAAAACCTGGAATTTTTTCAGGCAGACAAATTTGACATTGCAAATACAAGTCATCTGGACATCCACTGTTTTTTAATAACATTACCAGTTTGGCATTAGACTTCCTGATTTCTGTAATTTTAGGGCTGGAAGAGGTCTTAGTCAAGGTTTGATTTGCTGGTTCCTGTCCTTGTTAATCAAGAATCTCTTTAAGAAACTGATAAAAATGGTACACGTCTTTCTAGAAGAATACACCCACATTAGTACACTCACACTCTGGTTCTCACGTAGAGATTTCAATGCTGAGGATTGCCGAGTAGTCTTTGGTGTGAAAACATACGCATATGTATGATAGCTAATGATTTGATGTTTTAATGCAATGGAAATTTGTTGAAAACTCATCAAGATATCACATGAAGCCTAAGCTTCTGTAATTACTGTTTCCTGGCAAGGGTAGACCTGGGTCAGAATTCCGTAAGCCTCTTTGGGTTGAATTCACATTGCATCATTTCCTTTGTCAGTCACTTCGACAAGATCCACACCACTGGTGGTGTCTGTGTCAGCAAGAAAAGATTGCAAATTCGCATCTCAAGATTGAGATTGTCTCCACAAAACGATCCTCAAAAGCGTTCTGCAGGGTTTCTAGGCGTCGACCATTTCTGCTGCAGAGAAATGGAGGAGACACTGCCTGTCTGGACTGCTATCTGCAGAAGTGACTCCTCCCGTGTTCAAAAGCTTTTATAGCTGTCTAACCACATCCGGTCTCCCTTTGCAGGATACTATCTTGGCCAAAAGAGTGCATAGTTTTTAGCAACATCCATTATGTTGATTAGAAAGTCTTAAAAGAGAAATCCAGGGACAAGCTTCCATCCTTCACAAATCATGGCAAATCCATTTCTTCACAAACATCTTATAGGGTGTGACTCAAGGCCTTGGAATGAACTCTCAGGAGACAACCGTGAGCAAGAGCAGACACACACACACACACACACACACACACACACACACACACACACAGCAGATACAGACCCTCCTCACCTGCACCCCTCCTGAGGACTTACCCTCCAGCGAAGGAGAGAGACAATCTCATTCTTATCCAAATAAATGTAAAAGTACAGCTCTGAAAAGTACAATAATGAAAAGTAAGCATGATGACATCATGTAATAAGGAGTCTAGCTCCATCTGAGAGGGTAAACAAAGGTGTCCTTAGAAAGTGACAGTGAGGGCATGGGTAAGGTGGGAAGGAAACCCTAGGTTCAAAGAGCAGCGGGTGCTAAGGTCCTGGATAAGGTGGGAGGCATGGGGGTTTCAAGACACTGAAAGAAGGGAGAGCTGTGGTGTGGGTAAGGTGGAGAGGGGCTGAGGCCGGGCCAGGCTCTATGAGCCTCGCTGAACAGTTTTTTTGGGGAAACAGGGTCTTTCTCTGTTGCCCAGGCTGGAGTGCAGTGGTGCAATCCTAGCTCGCTGCAGCCTCGACCTCTTGGGCTCAAAGAATACTCACACCTCAGCTTCCTAAGTAGCTGGGACAACAGGTGCACACGACCCACCAGCTAAGTTTTTATATTTTGTAGAGATGGGGTCACGGGTAGCGACGAGCTTACTATGTTGCCCAGGCTGGTCTCAAATCCTGGGCTCAAGCAATCCTCTTACGTCAACCTCCCAAGGAGCTGGGATTATAGGCAGGAGCACCCGGCCCATGCCGAAGAATTTATTCTTCTGAAATGAATGAGACGTCTTTTGAGGAGGAATGTGACGGCATCATACTTGCATTTTGAAAACACGACTCTGGCTGCAACCTTAATGAAATGGCGGCATCGGGAAGTCACTGTGGAAACCTGGGAGCAGGTGAGCATGGCTCAGACTGGGCTACGAGGTGGTGAGAAGTGGCTGGGTTTGAGACACACTTCGGAAATTAGAACAGCCAGGACCTGCTGATGGACTGGATTTGGGAGTATGGGATTGGGCAGCGGCGGGCATGGCCGTGGGCATCCTGCTCACAGAACTGCATAGGTGGCGATTCTTCACGGAAGTGGGCGGAGCTGAGAGAGGAGCAGTCTGGAGGCAGAGGAACATCAAGTCGGAGTCGGCTCTAGGACATCGAGCCGGCAGGTCTGGAGCTCAGACGAGAGCTGGAGCTAGAAAGACAGGACTCCATGGCGCATCAGCAGTCAGTGCAGCTGTGGGAATGGGGAAGTTCATCCGGGGAGAGTGCAAACTGGAAAGAAAAAAGGGTCCTGGACACAGCCTTGAGGAAATCTAATTTTTAGTAACCAGATGGAGGACAGTGAGCCTGCAAAGGACACCCAGGAGGAGGAGAGGCTTCAGAAGCAGAAGCCCAGCAGAGCTGGGAAATGCCAGGGGAAGTAGCGTCGCTTTCTGTGTAGCCATCTGATGAGGGCCCCGTCCCACCTGAGTGGCAGGGAAAGGCGTCCCTGAGATAGTGATACTAGTTGACAACTGTTGACAGACGCTTGTCACAGAGACCAAAAGACTGCAAGACAGGAGTGGGCCTTGTAAGTGTTTAATGTTGCTGAGTGTCACGGGGACTGCAGAACGAGCATCTGCATTTATTAACGGGGCGCCCTGACCAGCTCTGGACTTCACAGCTGTTTCATTTCTGTAACATTATAATTTTGGACTTTGTGTAGCAAGGATGCTTGCTTGCTTGCTTTTCTTTTCTTTCTTTCTTTCTCTTTCTTTCTTTCTTTCTTTATCTTTCATCTTTCTTCCCCTCCCTCCCTCCTTTCCTTCCTTCCTTCCCTGCCTCAGCCTCCCAAGTAGCTGGGACCACAGGTGTCACCACTACGCCCAGCTAACTTTTTGTATTTTTAGTAAAGACAGGGTTTCATCATGTTAGTCAGGGTGGTCTCGACCTTCTGACCTCGTGATCTGCCTGCCTCGGCCTCCCAAAGTGCTAGGATTACTGGCGTGAGCCACCATGCCCAGCCTTCAACTAGTATCTAAACATCGTTAGTCAATCCTTGAAAATTGGCTGAAAATAAACTGAGATGTACACACAAAAAAAGGACCGGGTAACAGCAGACAAGTTGACTCCCCCAAAACACTTAAAATCAAAGAGTCATGAATATTCCTTTTAAACCAAGTTATTGCTCTGACTAAGTTGGTGTGCTAACCCAATTATTTTCAGCCAGATTGCTTTGTTCCAAGTTTGTTTCAACAGAACTCCTTAATATTCCATTCACTCTTGGGCAGTCCCTGGCCCCTGTGGGCTTCCAGTGAGGGATTCCCCACCATGCCTCAGATATCTCCTGGAGGTTTGCGAACTGCATTCACTTGCCCTCGGCTTCCCAGTCAAGCTTCAAGGGGCTGGAGAGGCAGGAAATGGCTGGGACTCCTCTGGGAAAAGGGTTTCTCTGAAAAAGAAATTTGGAAATCAACTGCCTGTGCTCTTCACTGGTGTGTCTGCTCCACGTGGTTTTCTTACGTGGCCTGTGCACCTGACACGTGGGCGTGCCGTAGCCCTGCCACCAGGAAGCTTAGAGACTGACCGTGGGTCCAGGTGTGTCAAAATAATCACGTCACAGCCCGACATGTGCAGAGGACTCCAGCCTCGGGCTTCACTCCTTGCAGCTGCGCTGTGACCACTTCTTAACATCAGTTGAATGCTGGATCAGCAATAGAAACTGCAATGTGTCCTCTGATGCTTTAATGTTGAAGGAAAAAAGAAAGAAGGAAAAGAGGAGAGGATAGAAAGGAAGGGAAGGAAGAAAGCAAAGGAGGCAGGGAGGTGAAAGGGAGGGAGCCGCAAGGCGAGGGAAGACAGGAGGGACGGCAGAAGGGGCTCGGGAAGGACAGACGTTCCTCGGGGTGAGCGAGTCGTTCCATGGGCCACACTCAGGGCTCAGACACCTGCAAATCAGAACCAGTGAATATATATGTGGCAATATACACCATGGAATACTATGCAGCCATAAAAAAGGATGAGTTTGTGTCCTCTGCAGGGACGTGGCTATAGCTGGAAACCATAGTTCTCAGCAAACTGACACAAGAACAGAAAGCCTGACACCGCATGTCCTCACGCGTAAGTGGGTGTTGAACAATGAGAACACATGGACACAGGGAGGAGAACGTCACACACCGGGGCCTTTCAGGGACTGGTGGGGGCTGAGGGAGGGAGAGCAGGGGGTGCGGGGTTTGGGGAGCGATAGCATTAGGAGAAATACCTCATGTAGATGACAGGGGGACGGATACAGCGAACCACCATGGCATGTGTATGCCCATGTAACAAACCTGCACGTTCTGCACATGTACCCCAGAACTTAAAGTATAATAAAATAAATAAGCCCTCAGAAGACGATGCCAGAGCCTAGGCTCAGAATCACCTTAAAAGCCTGGGAGACCAAGAGACCCCAGTGGACATGCGGGATAAGGCCACTTGTAAGACTTGGAAATCACAGACGCAAATTGGAGGCGATAGGAAGGAATCCCTAGACAGGGGCAAGAGTGTCCGCAACCCTGAGGAGCTCTGTATTAAAGGGCAGCGTCGTGCATCCCAGGTAGGTCCAGTCTGCTGTGATCCACGTGCCAGGAAACCAGCGCCTCGGAGAAGGGGTCTTTGGTCAGGAATACCACGTGGTGCCGAAAGCCGAGAGGGCTTCCTTTTTGGGAAGCCGTGGAATCACTGTAATCCTCTCAAGACCGGGAAGATCATGAAGCACACACGTCAGACACAAAGACCTTGTG
This sequence comes from Saimiri boliviensis, assembly GCF_048565385.1. NCBI lineage: Eukaryota > Metazoa > Chordata > Mammalia > Primates > Cebidae > Saimiri > Saimiri boliviensis. The sequence goes on along the minus strand of NC_133451.1, from coordinate 115,691,939 downwards.
GATCGCTCATGTCAAGTGGCATGCAGGAACTGTAATTCCAGTAGTGGCCATTCATTCCTCTCACCTGGTCCCACTCCGGAGAAGTACAGTTCCTGACCCTGGGCCAGGGACTTTTTTCCTGATCTAAAGCTAACCAGCAGATAGATGAAGGCGCGGCCTTTGGCCTCGTTATGCCTGGCTGCAGTTTCACCACCTGCCTGGAGCCCAGACTCAGCCTGGGTAGGCACACGTTCCCTCTCATCCTGATTTCCTATTAGTCACTTTCAATACCCAGTGGGTCATTTTCAGTTGAGTTTCCAGAATCGGCTCTAATGGATGAGTTGGTTCTCATCTAATTTGTCTTCCCCAGCTTGCTATCACCCCTACACACAAGGCCAGTCTGCAGGGTCACCCTGCGCTCAGGCTAGTCCACCCCCTTCCTCCCTGTCTCAGAAGGGAGCCACCGCCAAAGGTCCCCCAGCCCCGCTGGCGAGCCTGACCCTAGGGAAACTGTCTCTGAGATCAAAGGCTGTGCTTTCCCCCAAGGACTTGTTCCCACAAGCTTCTGTGCCTCAGATGTATTTTCCTGGAAAAGGTTACATGCTTCTAAGAGAGTTAATTGGCTTTGCTGTTTTAATAAGCTCTCTTGAGACATGGATTCAACAGTTGCACACCTGTCTCACATCACGTAAAATGCAGCGCACGGGGGTTATTGTTACGAGATGTGTCAAAGTTGGCAGGCAGCAGGAACTACACTTGGAAGGGGCGACCTAGGCTCTAGGAAGTTTGGAGAAATGTAATTTTTATGGGCTCAACTTGGTGGTCCTCGGAGAGAGTTGCCAGGAAGCGAGTCTCCTTCAGGAAAGCAGGGTGGACGGTGCAAAGCCCAGAGTCGGCCCGAGGACTGGCAGGCAGGGAGACCTGGGGACGTTCACTTCTCCCAGAGGAGGCCTTTGTTTTCTCAGCTGTGAACGAAGGGGGTTTGATGAAAGACTGCAGGCAGCTCTGAAAGCTGTTCATTGCACGGGATGCCACATCTGTGGGGGCACTGTCCATATTGTAGATGTTACAGATTTGCATATTTGTGTTGACAGTTATTGGTCCAAGCCAATAAGGTGTCATGAAAAAATAAGTATATCAAAGTAATTTTCTAATGGGTAGAAGTTACATTCCACCCATTAGAAGTTACATGTTTTGAAGAAGAAACGCCTTATTATTATTATTTGCACAAAAGCACATGGCCTTCGTGATGACTGTCGTTGGTTTTCCTTTAAGTTCTCTCTGATACTCCGTTTTCCATCAAGATGTGTTTATTAGGCTACGGAAGGAGACTGCCCAAGGTGGGAATACCTGGCAAGAAGGCAGACTCCAGACAGAGATAGAGTAGGTCCTAAAATAGGAGCCCTAATTAAGGGCATTTCCCTGCAATGTTCCCTGGGAATGATGGGGAAACAAAACAGAATAAAGCTCCAAAATCTTGCCCCAGGTTCTTGGTTCATGTTCAGAGCCGTGAAAATGGCCTGGAGGCAGCAGCCTGCGAGGTTGAGCAACGCTCGCCCACTTCACAGACTGAGCCTGTGGGAGACTCAGGAATCAGGAAAGGGGCCCACAGACTCCTGATGAGAGAGCTGCCCCCTGGGACCCACGCAGCATCCCCCTCCAGTCTGCTGGTTTCCATCAGATAAAGACTATAGAAAACAAAGCAAAGCTCCCACGCAAATTCACCTCGGAATAATTAACTTTGCTCAGGGTAAAACTGCTGTCTCTTCCACGCTCTATTTTGCCGCTGTTGTCATATATTGCTGACTGTCACCGTCACCAGTCATTTATTCATTCTGGGTTTTAACATTTGAGGTAGGGTGAGATGTTTTCCCTTTAGCGATTTCATCAAGGAGAAACCACTCTGCAGAGACAGAGCAGGACTGCACCTGCCCAGTCTCCACCCGCCTGGGTGGTAGTCCCATCTGTTCTCAGAGACACATGACTTCCACCCAGATGAATGGGCTCTGCAGGACTTGCATTCAGAGCACCCTGTGATGGGTGTTGACAGGATCTTTTCACCCCATTATCTGACCCTGTAATCATCTCAGTAGAGCGTAAATAAGATGTCCTATTTGCCCTGGCTTCGAACTTTCTCCCTCTCTCTGTTCTGCACGTAGAGCTTTAGCTGGGGGATGACATTGAAGAGAATAACTTATGCCCCGTTCAGCCGGATCTCACCTCTTCCCTCCAATTGTCAATACAGCCAGTGCTCGACTTACGACCACAATTGGTTCCAACAGGCCGGTCGTAACACGATTTGGTCATAAGTTGAGTATGCTGTATGTACAGTACTGTGAAATGATGTTATAAAAATCTTTAATATTTTATCATAATTTCTTCCATTATTATATATCATAATTTTCTTTGTTCATTTTATGCCATTTGTATCATCTCTACACCATTTTGTTTCTTATTTTTACATTCGTCAGGTTTAAGTAAAACACTGCATTACCAGTACAACTGGTTTAATGTTTGCAAAACATACAAAATTACAAAATACAGGTGCATACAAAAATACAAAATACAGGTGTAAAAAATACCATAGGAAACATTTTTCCCAATTGCAAAACATATCAAAATATATAAACATGTATAAAACATTTTATTGACCGCTGGTGCTTGGCTGCGGATCATTGATGTTGTCATCTGAGGCAGCAGTTGAGGTTACCAGAGTTCGTTTTTTCATAAACATGGTGAGCTTTGTCTGAATTGTATGTTTTTTTTTCCTTCGTAAATTTCACGATACGGATGAAACATATCGTGCACCATCCGTTCAATCCTTGCAAATCGTTCGATGTTTGGGTCCATTGCTTTGAAATGTATAAGAAGTTTATTCAGTAAAGATAAACCGTCTGATAATCCCTTAGCAGTGAACTTTCTTTCTGGCTCCTCCTCTTCTTTCTCTGCTTCTCTTCTTTCTTCTTTCACCACTCTTTCTTCTTCCAGTTCGATTAGCTCTTCATTTGTAAGTTCAACAGTGAAAATCCGTTCTGCTAGATATCCCTCATCTGTAATTAATTTGTCCAGGCTATCAACGAACTTACATGCTCCTTCCTCATCTGCACTCGCTACCTCTCCAATTACTCAAACACTATGCATTTGGAATCTTTTCTTGAATCTCTGGAACCAGCCAGTGCTTGCTACAAATTCTTGACTGTAATCTTCTCCAGCACGCTCCTTCAGAGTCTGAAATAGACTCCTCGCCTTCATCTGCACAGTAAAAAGACTTAATGGTGTCCATTTTTGAATTTGATCTTCCATCCAAATGTATATAGCAATTTCTCCACTTCATGGATGGGCCTGCTTCATTGTTTTGTTATAACTGTTGATCGCGTGGGTACAGAACCTTTCACAGCTTCATGAATTCTTTCTTTATGTTTCAAAATCGTCGACACAGTCGAGTGTGATAACTTCGTATCACGTGCGATCACATTCACTTTCTTTCCTCCTTCATACTTGTTAATTACCTTCATTTTCATTTCGAGATCGATAGCCTTTCTTTCCTTCTTGGCAGGCTGAGGCGTAGACAAAGACAATTTCCTCTTGGTAGACATCTTGGGAGGGGTTTGATGAAAAATATCCAAAACACAAAACATAAATTGCTGTACCGAGTCTGGGATAACAGTTGAAATGGTGCATGCAAAGATGGTAGTGCTGCCAGAAGCTGGTCCGCACTGTTGTACGCCCAGCTGGGCAACGTTTGTGCTGCCAGACACGGAGCAGTCGTGGCTAGCAATTGTGGTCGTGAAGTCGAATGATCGTAAGTTGCATAGGTCGTAAGTCGATCAATACCTGTACCACTTCAGGCCCAGTTGCTTCCAGGACATCGCAGTTCCCATAAAGCAGAACTACTGCTCCCTGGTTGTTTAGTTCAGGAGTCTTCAGACTTAATTCTCAAGGATCTCCATGAGCAAGATTCCTTTTAAAGAAATCAATTCTAAGATCCTCAACGTTCATATGTATTACTAAAATCATCCTGACTAAAAAATGTTTTTTCTTGCTTTATGTAAGAAAGAGATACCTCTCACCCATCAAGAATATTACCAAAGTGCGTTGCCACAGTATATAAATGCCTTTAGCACCAGACAGATGGTTCAAAATATTGATGTCAATGTTGGAAAGTAAATGAATCCAGTAACAAAATAACAAAACTTAAAAGAAAAGATATTTCCAATGCTTGCTTTTAAATTATTTAAGAAAAACTTAATTGAGTTGTCAGCTGAAATATTGTTTTGAAATGCATGATGATAGATCACTGTGTGATTTTGGCATTCAAAGAAGCAGTTCAAAGAATTAAATGACACTGGTACAAAAAACTCCTTCTATTTCCGTATGTTTATTTATGTGAACAACTTTCTCAGCACTTACATTTAATGACCAGAAATAGCATTGATTCTGAACTTGTCTCATTCTAGAAATCAATCATAGTCATCCATGGATATACAAATTAATTTTTAAAAGCACACGTGTTTCTTTCCTTACAACATGCATTTCTAATAAAATGTAGAGACAATTCTAAAAAAATGTAACCTTTTATGTTGAAAAATTATTTATTGAAATGTAAGTTTCCACTTGGTACAACGCCCAGCTAAGTTGTTTTGAAACCAGTCGTCTCTCCAGGAACAACTAGAAAAGCCACTGGCCTGCATGCATGTGTGCATGAGTGCATCCATGCAATAAAGCAGAGCCGTGCCCCGACCTGGAGAAAGATGTGCACCTGGCAATAGGTACCCCATGTCTCCTTCAGTCAAATCATGACTGCAAAAGCAGCAGTTGAGAGACCGACAGACGTGGCTGCACTATTGAATAGGGAAAGGACAAAAATTGGGGTTCAGGGTCCACCAAGAAAAAGAAATCTAGTAAATATCCCGGACTTTCAGTTGGAACAATAAAAAGTAACACCTTAGCAGTAAGAATACGCTGGAAACAGACAAGGGAGAAGCCTTCATGAAGACACAGAAAAGCTTCAAAACATCTTAATCCTTGACTGATTTCACTCTGGATTAAGGTAGTGCTCATAGCCTAAATCTTCACCATGAGCAAAACTGTGCTTGCTAGAAGATAACTGCATGTCCTGTTAAGTGGTATTTACAATTTGATGTATACAATATGTAGCATGAGATTTAGAAAAACGGAATATAGGAAACCAAGGTCTGACTGAAAAACCAAGAGAGAGAAAAAAAGCAGACAATAGACCCGAAACCACTATAGGTCAGGTGCAGTGGCTCACACCTGTAATCCCAGCACTCTGAGAGGCTGAGGCAGGCAGATTGCTTGAGGTAAGATGTTCGAGACCAGCCTGGCCAACATAGTGAAACTTTGTCTCCATTAATAATACAAAAATTAACCAAATATGCTGGTGGGTGCCTGTAGTCCCAGCTACTCAGGAGGCTGAGGCAGGAAAATTGATTGAACCTGGGAGGTGGAGGTTGCAGTGAGCTGAGATCACACCTCTGCACTCCAAACTAGGTGACAGAGTAAAACTCTGTCTCAAAAAAACGAAAACAAAACAAAACAAAATGATGATGGAAGACTAAATCACAAAATGGAGACCTGCACTAGTAAATTAAAATCTTTTTTAAAAAGGGAACTCTAGAAATAAAGACAGAGCTATCCAGCTTAAACGTGAAGAGGCAGAAGGATGAGCAAGGCAGAAACGAATCTAAGAGACTTGCAGGAGAGGGAAATTGGACAGAAGTGATATTTGAGTAATAATAACTGAGAATTTCCCAAAAATGACAAGACATACCAAACCATACATTCAAGAAGTTCCGTGAAACACAGGAAAGAACATCATGGATTTCAGAACTGTGAAAACCAAAGACAGTGAGGAAATCTTAAAAGCAGCCAGAGAAAATTTTTCAATGGGGCAATAATAAGACTGACAGCTGACTTTCCCACAAAATAATTGGAATCCAAGAAGACAATGGAATGAGATCCTCAGAATGGTAAGAGAAAACAATGATCAACCTAATTTTTTTTTTTTTTTTTTTTTTTTTTGAGACGGGGTCTTGCTCTGTTGCTAGGCTGGAGTGCAGTGGCATGATCTCGGCTCACTGCAAACTCTGTCTCCCAGGTTCAAGTGATTCCCCTGCCTCGGCTTCCTGAGTAGCTGGACTACAGGTGCGCACTACCACACCCAGCTAATTTTTTGTATTTTAGTAGAGACAGGGTTTCACCATGTTGGCCAGGATGGTCTCAATCTCCTGACCTTGTGACCCACCTGCCTTAGCTTCCCGAAGTGCTGGATGAACCACCGTGCCTGGCCTGATCAACCTAAAATTCTATATCAAGTGCAAATATCCTTCAGAAATGATACCATAGCAAATTGAGATAGCAACACTGTAAACATAGAGAGAAAACTTAGAGAATTTAATGCCAGCAGGCCCAGAGCAAAGGAAACATTAACTTCTTTAGACAGAAGGCAAATGATCACAGATGGAAGCACAGAGATGGAGGAGGAAATGAAGAGTGAGTACATAGGTAAACCTAAATAAATAATAATACTGAAAGTATTTTTTTGAATTAAAATCCCATAGAGAATTAAAATACATGACAACAGAAGCACAGAAGATGGGAGAAATGTAAATTTCAGAGTTAAGGCGTCCAAATGTTCTTGAATTTTCTGGGAAGTTGTGGAACTGAAAATTTATATTAGGCTTTAATAGACCAATACTTCCATTTTTATCATCTCTGGGGTCCTTTGCAAGGAAGAGATTAGTCAAAGTATATCAATAGCAAAGGAATAGAGGAAGGGAAATGGCCCAATAATAATAATGCATACTTTATTCAAAAGAAGTTAAAGAAGGAGAAAAAAAATATCAAATGTGTGATGAATATAAAATGTCAATTGGCTGATTTAAACACAAAAATATCAGAAAATAACAAGTGTAAATTTTTGTTTTTTTACTAATATTTTGTTAAATGAATTGGAATTTATGTAATGTTCCGTTTGCATAAAATTCAAAACAGGTGAAGCTAATGTACAGTATTAGAACAGTATCCATTCTTGGGTAAACAGTGACTAGAAGAGAGAATGAAAAGGTGCCCATACATGATGGCCGTGTTCTGTTTTCTGATGTGGGCACTCAGTACACAGCTGTCTTTAGCTTTTAGGGATTCACTGAACAGTACCCTTATGAATTAGTTTCTCACTTTTTTGTATCTATGTTAAACTTTGATAGAAATTTACTTTAAAATGACTATCATCAGACTAGATAAAATCAAAAGCTAATATAGGTTACTTATAAAGACATACATTAAATATAAGCATGCAGAAAGTAGAAAGTAATAGATTCTTTAAAGATGCACTGCACAGAACACTAAGAGAGCCGGTGAGGCTATAATAACATCAGGCAACGTAGAGTCTAAGCCTAGAATGTTTTCAAGTCAAGGACATTTCATGTTGATATAAATTTTTATCTGCCAAGAAGATGTAACAGTTCTAAATTGTAATGTTCTTAATTGCACACTCTCAACATAAATAAGTAAAAATGGGCAGAACCAAAAGAAGAAACAGGTAAATTTACAATGATAATAGTGGATTTAAACACACCTTTCTCAGTTACGGATAGAATAAGAGAGCAAAAGTGAGAAAGATACCGAAAATTTACATAACATAATTTACATTTTTACCTAATTGAAATTACTAGAACTCTGCACCTGACTGCTGAATAAACATTATTTTCAAGTATATGTGAAATATTTATCAAAATGGCCATAGGTTAGTGATAAAACATTTCTCAACAAATTGAAAAGCTCTGAAATCATCAGAATGTGTCCTCTGACTGTATAAAACTTTAAATCCTCATATATTTGGAAAATAACTAGAGACTTCTAAATAACTTCCAATTCAAAGATGTAATTATGAAAACTTAGAAAAATCTTGAACTGAGGAATACTAAAAATGCTACTTAAGATGTAGTGGCTGAAGAGTAATGCAGCTAAAGTCACCCGTAAAAGAAAATTAACAGGGATACCAGATGTATTAGCTAAGAAGGCCAAAAGTAATGATCTGTCTCCCACTCAAAGCAAATTAAATTTTCCCCAAATACAAAGAAGAAAAATCATAAAGAGCAGAAATGAATCAAATAGAAAATATACAACAAAGAAAATGGACAAAGCCCTATTTGTTTTTGGGAAAAAAAATCCATTAAAATGGATGAAAACTTGACAAGGTTAATAAAGAAATAAAGAGGAGACACAGTAGCCAATAATAAAATGAAAACAAGGACATCAACGGGGAACCTGCAGGCCTTTAGAAGCCAGTAATATAGTATGAAAATGTTACGCCAATGTATTTAAAACACAGGTGAAATACAGATTTCTAGGGGGAGAAGTCACCAAAACAGACAAAAAGTAATAGAAAATTGGAGTAGTTCTGTATCTGTTTTTAACTTAAATCTTTAAAAACTGTTCCTGAAATAATAACCCAGTATTAGATGCCTCCACTAATAAAGTTTTCAAACATTTAAGGAAAATATAACAATCTTACAAAAATTATTTCAGAGAATGCATAAAAATAAATTGAGCTGGGCATGGTGGCGCACACTTGAATTCTCAGCTACTTGGGAGGCTGAGGCAAGAGGATATCCAGAGTCCAGGAGTTCAAGACCAACTGGCTCTAAAAAAAAAAAAAAAAAAAAAAAAAAAAAAAAAAAAAAGAGAGAGAGAGAGAGAGAAATCACTTCCACAATGAGGTTAGCATAATCTTGATACTAAAATGTGAGAAACATATTAAAAGAAAGTAAAATTACAAGACAACTTTTTTCATGAACATAGATTTAAAAAATCCAAATAAAATACTTACATCCTGAATCTATCAATACGTAAATAGAATAATATATGCCAACCAATTGGGTTTATGACAGGGCACCCCAGGTTTAACATTTAAAAATCAATTAGTATCATTTATAACAGTAATAGAATGAAAATCATTTGATCATTTCGGTAGATACATGAGAAACAATTGATACAATCCCTAAGTAGGATTTATGAAAATAAACTTGGATAATTAGTACACTACACCCTTCGTGTGATAAAGGATATCTACCAAAAAGCCTCCAGCAAACATCATCGTTTATGGAGAAATGTGTGCAGGACTATGGTAAGGGTGCCTCCTAGCATGACTTCGATTTGGCTTTCTACTGGAGGGCATTCAGGGGAGCAGGGGAGGGTGACAGGGATAAAACGAAAACAATTGAAAAGGTGAAAAACTGTCATTATTCACAGATTTCGGGCTGTTTATGCAAAAACCCCAAGGAATTCACTTTTAGAATTAATAAGAGGCATTTTGATACAAAATCAAAATTTAAAAATTACTGTATTTATGTAGACTAAAAACTGAGAAAAATTAAAAGATCAATGCCATTTATAGTAAATTGAAATACATGAAATAGCTAAGAATAAACCTAACAAAAAATGGCTCAAGAATTTAATATCAAAAGGTATTTAGAGAAATGTTAAAATATCTAAATAATTGAAAAAATATATTATGTTTATAAGTTGGTAGTCAATATTTTGTCAGTTTTCTCAGAATGGATCTACAGAGTCACAGCCATCTCAATCAAAATCCCAACTCTGTGTGTGTGTGTCTGTGTGTGATGTGTGTGTGTATGTGTGCATATTGACAGGCTGATTCTAAAACTTATATGGAAGTGCAAAGACTCAAGAATAGCTGAAACTATTTAGAGTCAGATGAACAAAGCAGGAAGATTTACTCCATTAGTAGATACAGACCTATTTTAAACTACAAAAAGTAAGACAAATTGTATTTCTGCAAGAAAAAAATAGACTAAGGGCAAAGGCCAGAAATTTCTGAAGTAAACCCACACACATATGATCCAATATTGATCTATGACAAAAGTGAACTGCCTCAAAGTAATGAGTCTCCAAAAATTATGATACATCAATTGGAGATTATATATATGTGTGTGTGTGTGTGTGTGTATACACACATATATATGTATATATATATATATATATATACACGTGTATGTGTGTATATATGAAAGATAGTCTCCAAAAATTATGATAGATCATTTAGAGATTATATATATATACCATATATATATATATAAAACCAAAAATGATTACACACACACACACACACACACACACACACAATCTTCTGACTCCAATCTAATACCATATATGAAAAGTAATTCTAGGTAATTCCTGATGAATCGTAGATCTAAATGTAAAATGGAAAACATAAAGCTTCTATGTTTAGAAAAATTTGGAACTGAAGAAAGAAAACATAGGTGAATATCTTCATGATTTTGGATAGAAAAATATTTCTTAAGCAGGAAAAAAAAATAGCACTGACAATACAGAAAATGACTGATGACATAGTCCTTCAAATTAGAAGCTTCTCTTCAGGAAAATGCATTATTAGGAAGGCCAAAAATAATCAGAGAGTGTGAGAAAATAAAACCAACAAGTTCATATCTGTAAAAATGCAGAATTCCTACAAATAAAAAGAAAAAGTGAACTCAATAGAAAACTAAGGAAGAGATTTGATCTAACACTTTACTTGATTGGGTATCCCAAGGGTCAATAAACATATGTAAAGACATTCAGCCTTGTTAGTTAGCCAAAAAAAAAAAAAAAAAAAATGGCAAAATAAAACTACAACGGGATAACTCATCATACCCTCTGTGATGGTTATTTTTATGTGTCAGCTTGCCTGGTCGTGGGGTGATTAGATCAAATATGATTTCTGTGTGTCTCTGTTAGACGGTTTCCAGCTGAGAGTCACGTTTCAATCAGTGGACTAAGTAGTATATCTTGCCCTCCCCAATGTTGGTGCCCATCAACCATCCCTTGAGGGCCTGAATAGAACAAAAGGCTTAGGAGGGAAGGATTCACTCCTTCCTAGCTAATTGCTTTAGCTGGGACACCCACCTTCTGGTCTCAGTGCTCCTGGTTCTCAGGCCTTCAGACTGAGTTAGGACTGAGTTACAACCACCAGGTTTCCTAGATCTCCAGCTTTCGGATGGCAGATGGTGGGACTTCAATTGTGTAAACCAATTCCTCCTAATATATCTCTTTACGTGTGTGTGTGTGTGTGTCCTATTGGTCCTGGTTTCTCTATAGACTCTTGACAGTCACACACACTAAAATGGAAAATAGGTAATTTTGAAAACCAACAAAACCAAGTGTTGATAAGAACGGAGCAACTAAGTCTTAGAAAGTGCTGGTGGGAGACCAGGTGTGGTGGTTCACACCTGTAATCCCAGCACTTTGGGAGGCTGAGGCTGGGGGATCACCTGAGGTCAAGAGTTGGAGACCAGCCTGGCCAACATGGTGAAACTTCGTCTCTGCTAAAAATACAAAAGTAAAAATAAAAATTAGGTGGGTGTGGTGGTACGCACCTGTAGTCCTAGCTACTCGGGGAGACTGAGGCAGGAGAATTGCTTAAACACAAAAGGTGGAGGTTATAGTGAGCCAAGATTGCTGCACTGCAGCCTGGGTGACAGAGGGAGACTTGACCTCAAAAAAAAAAAAAAAGAGGAAGAAGAAAGAAGAAAAAGAAAAGAAAGGAAGGAAGGAAAGAAAGAAAGAGAAAGAAAAAAGAAAGAAGGAGGGAGAGAGGAAGGAAAGGGCTGGTTGAAGTGAGTTGATATAACAGGTTTACAAAACTCTTTGATATTCTAAAGTTGACTGCATGCATTCGCCAAATCCAGCTCTAGTATTCCCGTGTGTATCCCAGCAGAAATGCATACCTATGTGCACAAAGGAAGTGTACAAAAACATTTATGTTAGCATTATCTAGTATATTTAAACACTGGCAATGTTCCAAATGGCCAACAGCTTTAGAATGGATGAACAGTGACACAGTCACACAGCGGAACTTCTGTGTCCTAACTGGCATATAAGGCAGTGGGAAGTTAACACTCAAAACTAAGCTTCGGTTTCTTATGAAAAAAGCAATATTTATTTTAGAAAAGTTAGTTCTATTCAGATAAGGAATAATCAGAATAGAAAAGTTACCACAGTCTCTCTCTGTCAGTGAGGACTTGTCAGCTGCAAATAATATGGAATCTAGTTTAGACTGATAAACATAAAGGAATTGATTTGTATCACATAACAAGGAGTACTTTCTGTGGTTTAGACGCTTACCAAGGCCATTTTAAAAAACCCAGGCTCTTTCTGTCCCATGCCCATTTCAGCACATTGGCCTATTCTCATGCTTGTTGCCATCCAGTTTCAAAGCAGCTGCTGCAGGCCCAGGGATCCTGCCTTCACAACCACATCCCGTGCTGGAGAAGAGAGCAGCTTGGTCAGCAGCACACCTTGTCTTTCACGAGAAAGCAGAGCTTCCCACCCTAAGCTCTGCACCCAACCTCAGTGCCGGTTCTAGGTCAAATGACTATTCTTCTCCACAAGGGGCTGAGGAGGTGAGAGTTTTCCCCATTATAGCCTACAAAATAGGAAGGGGGAAAAGAGTTTGGAATCACTCCAGTTCAACCAAAAAAAGTCGGCCAAACCAGTCATCAAAATTGTGTCCTTTCTTCTATTTTGCGGTATTTACTTCCACTCTTTTTTGAACATAAACTTGCTTTAAATACTTTCAAAAAGGAGATCATCCGTTATATACTATTCTGTAGCTTTTTTATTTTAAAATATTATGTCACTAAATATAAATGGCATAATTATTTTAATGTCTGCATAGTACTTCAATATGTGGTTATGCTAGTATTGAATCATACTTCTATTACCAAATGTTTAAATTGCTTCCCAATTTTATAAATAACATTGTAATAAAGATGCTTGTGTATACAACTTGATTTTCTTAGAGTACGTTTCTAGCAGTGGTTTGCTAGGCAGAGCATGTAGACCATAGAAGCTGTCTGAGTTTCCTAAAAACCTTAGTCTCAATGGATGGCAGTGACCCCAAAATCCATGTCTAGGTGTATTTTTCCAATGCAGGTCTTGATCCATATGGATGGCAGTTACTTGATCCACAAGTTTAAAGTAATTTATGGATTGCTAATAAGCATGTTTTTAAAAACCACAGAAGAGAAGAAGTATTCATGTACATCGCCTATAATTTGGTTGAATTTTGTTTCCACTGTGTGTGTGTGTCTGTGTGTCTGTGTGTGTGTGCATGTCTGTGTGTGTGCGCGCGTGTGTTGAGGAAGTGTTTGCATACTATGTCAATGCATTTTGCCACAGATTACAGACAAAAAGTTTTTAAAACATTCCAATAGAGGAATGCTCATATGCCTCCTGATTTCCAGCCTCATTTCTTATTTCTGTTTCCTGTTTGAGAGTGCTATACCAGTAATAATAATAAATTACTGTGGTGATAACATTCCTGATTTACTTCTCACTTAAATGAAAACGCATCCCTTGAAGTTTGGGAAAAAAATAGAATTTTCACAGTTGTAAATAATCAGTCTGTCAGTGAAGTCTTCATTTCCTCTTTACATCAAGTCACATACAGGTTTCTTTTGAATTTATAGGCAGTTAGATTTATTGGTAGTTAATTATTGTGACTAATCCCCTTGATCAGACAGTATGCATTGTGGCCTACAAAAATTCTGCTTTTTGGAAGTTACTGAGACTTTCTTTTTAGACCAGAATATGATCAGTTTTTTTTCAACAGTTATATTTGAAAAGAATGTACATTCTATGCTAATAAGATCAACTTTTCAATATCTATTGAACCCAGATTATTGATACTAACATTCAAATCCTCTATATTTGTATTTATTCTTTGTATCTTGAACTGTCATGAAAGTTTTCCACCAAGTTGCAATTTTGCACTTTATTTCCAAGATTTCTTTGTGTGTGTAGGTTTTTATGATATATAAACAATCATACACATTCATAATCATTTATGTATATTTGTAGCTGTTTTACGCTTTCAATGGCATAATTCACTATGATACTATTAACATATCTGATTTTTTAATTTACCTTTGGATTGTTTTGGGGCCCATTCTTTTGTATCTATTCTTTCTGTGTCACTTTATTTCAAATGCGCATTTTGTAAATAGTTTAAAGTTGGATTTTGTTTCTTACATCATCTTGATATTCTTTAAAAATAGTTTAATCAGCCAGACGCGGTGGCTCCTGCCTGTAATCCCAGCACTTTGGGAGGCCAAGGCAGGTGGATCACTTGACGTCAGGAATTTGAGACAAGCCTGGTCAACGTGGTGAAACCCTGTGTCTACTAAAAATATAAAAATTAGCCAGGCTTGGTGCCACATGCCTGTAATTCCAACTTCTCAGGAGGCTGAGGTGGGAGAATTGCTTGAACCCCCCAGGAGGTGGAAGTTTCAGTGAACTGAGACCGTGCCACTGCCTTCCAGCCTGGGGGACAGAGGGAGATGCCATCTCAAAAAAATTTTTTTTAATCTATTCACATGAATTTTGAAATTAATATATTTGGTTTTCTCTTTTTCTAATTTCTTCAGTATCGATGCTTCCTGGTTGCTTCCTTTTATTCACTTTTATGTACTTTGATACTTGATGAATTTTTTATGTTTCTTTTTCCTTGATGACTTGAAAGTTATGCATACAACTGTTCTATATATTCAAATCTTTTAATGAAACATTATATATTGACCATCCCTTCCCTTCATCAATAATGAAAATGCTTTCTCTTCCTTCCCTGGGACTCTCCCCCAATTTTTGTTAAAATAATTTGGAACTTTAAACCCAGATTATTACATTAAAAATGCTAAATATGCACCTTATTCTTCAATAAAATATTTTCACATAACTACCTTAATAGTTATCGGCTGGGCGCGGTGGCTCAAGCCTGTAATCCCAGCACTTTGGGAGGCCAAGGCAGGTGGATCACGAGGTCAAGAGATCGAGACGATCCTGGTCAGCATGGTGAAACCCCGTCTCTACTAAAAATACAAAAAAGTCAGCTGGGCATAGTGATACGTGCCTGTAATCCCAGCTACTCGGGAGGCTGAGGCAGGAGAATTGCCTGAACCCAGGAGGCGGAGGTTGTGGTGAGCCAAGATCGCGCCATTGCACTCCAGCCTGGGTAACAAGAGCTAAACTCCGTCTCAAAAAAAAAAAAAAAATAGTTATCACTTAGGCTTAATGATTTTTTTTTTTTTTTTTGCAATCTCATTGTTCACTGCTCACAGTCTTCATTCTTGCCTTGTTTATTTTGACTTATTTCTCAGTAAGCTTATTAATAGTATGTAAGGTGTAATTTCTGCCCTTGCATGTCTGAAGTTGCCAGCTCCCATTTTAAAATAATGCCTTAAGTTTTGTAGTCAGCTAAAACTACCTGCAAATCTTGGCTTTTCCTAGTGCTCGCCCTAGGACAGTGGGAAAATCTTCCCACCTCTCTGACTCAGTTCCCTTAATGTAAAATGAAGGTGACATCAGCTACCTTACAATTCATAAGGAGAACACCAAGTAAAGTGCTTATCCACTTCACACATGCTGGCACGTAGCAGCCAGTCAGTGAGAGGTTGTTACTATTATTATTAGCCTTTGTTCACTGCCATCCTTGTTTATTCACATTTTAATAAAATATCTTGTATGTTCGATTGAATTATTGTTTTATTATTTGAAGTGTAACTTACAATAAAATGGGCAGATCATAGGAGTATTTTGATGCATTTTCAAAAGTGCATGCACCCGTGTAACTACCACTCAAATCAAGATACAGAAGTTTTCCATCCTCATTCCTCTTTCTAAGCAATTACTCCTTATCCCCACAGGCAAACGCTTCCTGATGTGTATTGTCACGGATTAGGTTTGTTCATTCTCAGGCTTCAAATAAATGAAATTATAGATAGATAGGTAGATAATCATATATATATGATTCAAATCTTAGCTCTGGATTCAAATCTTAGCTCATTCATATATATCATATCTATTATATATGAATGTATATGAATATGTATTATATATTATATGAATATATAATATATATGAATAGATATGATATATATGAATATATATGATATATATGAATACATATGATATATATGAATATAATATATAGGTATGATACATATGAATATATCATATATATCATATATGAATAGATATATGATATATACTATATGATATATAATATATATCATATATATTCATATATAATATATATATATCCAGAGCAAAGATAGTATTATTCATATATAATATATTCATAGGTATTTATATATCATATATTCATAACATCTATATTATATATATTCATATATATATATCTATTCATATATATAGCATGAATGAGCTAAGGTTTGAATCCAGAGCTAAGATTTGAATCCAGCTTTATCTGACTACAAAACTTAAGGCATTATTTTAAAATAATGGAGCTGGAAACTTCAGACATGCGAGGGCAGCAATTATGCCTTACATACCGTTAATATTTACTTAAGCTGACTGAGAGATAAGTCAAAATACAAAACCCAAGAATAAAGGCTATGAGCAGTAAACAAGAGGGCAAAAGCATCATTAAGCCTAAGTGAGAAATATCCAGATCTTATGTGAAAATGTTATATTGAAGAATAAAGTGTATATATGTGTGTAATATATATAATATGTATGAAATACATATATAACATATATATGAAATATATATATATTTCTTCTGTGTCTGCCTTCTTTTGCTTAAAATGATATTTTTGAGATACATGCCTGTGTGGCACGTCCC
This sequence comes from Saimiri boliviensis, assembly GCF_048565385.1. Lineage (NCBI taxonomy): Eukaryota > Metazoa > Chordata > Mammalia > Primates > Cebidae > Saimiri > Saimiri boliviensis. The sequence goes on along the minus strand of NC_133451.1, from coordinate 115,675,276 downwards.
AGTAGTTTATCCTTTTTATTTTTTCTGTTGAGTAGTATTTTGTGGCATAAATACATCAAAATTTGTTTTTCTATTCTCTCATGTATGAATATTTGGGTTGTTTCCAATTTGGAGCTATTATGACAAGAGTTACTATGAACATTCTTGCACAAGTCCTTGGGTAGACAAACACTTTCATTTCTCTTGTGTAAACAGCAAGGGGGTGGAATTGCTAGCACGTAGGACAGATGTGTGTTTGACTTTATAAGAACCATTGAACAACTTTACGTACTGTCCCACCACCAGATGATAAGAATTCCAGTTGCTCATCTTTACTACCATTTTATATTTGACAGAAATCGACTTTGTCTGATATAAACCACATCAACTTGCTTGTACTTAGTGTTGCATAGTATAGCTTTATTTCCACCCCTTCCTTTTTAACCAGCTAACGTATTTACATTAAAATTTTTTTTTTCTCTTATAGACAACATATATTTGGGTCTTGCTTTTTTATTTATTTATTTTTTTGATACAGAGTTTTGCTCTTATCACCCAGGCTGGAGTACAATGGCACAATCTCAGCTCACTGCAACCTCCGCCTCCCGAGTTAAAGGGATTCTTCTGCCTCACCTCCCAAGTAGCTGGGACTACAGGTGCACAGCACTACACCTGGCTATTTTTTTTTTTTTTTTTTTTTTTTTTTTTTTTTTTTTTTAGTAGAGGTGGGGATTTACCATGTTGGCCAGGCCAGTCTCAAACTCCTGGCCTTGGGTCTTACTTTTTTATCCTGTCTGACCCACCTCTGACTTTTAAATATTTAGTCTGTTTATATTTGATGTAACTACTTATATTTTGGAGTTTAAAACTTACACCTTCATACTGTTGTTTTACTTGTCTTAACTGTTTTTGTCCCTGTTTCTCCCTTCCTGTCTTTTTTTTTTGTTTTTTATGAATTGAGTCCTTTTAGTATTCTCTCATATCTTCTTTATTTATCTTAGATTTTATTGTGTGTGTGTTTTTTTTTCCTAATGGCTACTCTGGACATTTCAACACACATCTATCACCTATTCATGTTCTACTTTAAAATAATATATTTCTGCACAAATGATATTAGAGTTTTAAAATTTTATTATATAATGCCATTTGTCCACATACACACTCCTTCTCTTCCTATTGTCATAAGTTTTACTTTTACATATTTGTAAAGCCCATAATATATTGTTATGAGTTTTGCTTTAGTCAGTAATCTTTTAAAAAAATTTGTTGTTTAACCTTTCTCGCTGACAGTTGTGTCATCTGTGAATCTGATTCTGCTGATTATTTTTTCTCTTAATTGCAGGGCATGTTTTACTCTTTTTAGCATGTTTCATGATTTTTTTTTATTGTATGTTGGACATTGTGTGAGAAAGAACAATAGAGATAATATGGTAAATAATATTTTCCCCAGAAAGTCCGTATTTCTTCCTATCTCAGTCCTCTAGGGTGGCAGACAAGTCAATCTAATCTGTAGCTGAGCTGGATCTGGTCTTTCTTGAAGATTTAGTTAGATTCATTTTTCCACTAGTGTCACAGGTGAGAAATGATAAGGACAATCACTTTAGCAAGCCTTGCAATTTGTCCAGTGTTTTACGTAGAAAATTTATGCCGCCAACCTCTTGGGTCACTGAGGAATTCATTTTCTCTCCAGCATTATCTACATACAGCTTTCTGCAAGCTGGAAGATCTCGTTCTACTCTGACGTATGTCCTTGGTCTTTGATAAACTGTTGCTTTGCACTCAGTGAAGAGTTTGTGTACTTTGGGGGATTTTTTACTCAATTTTTAGCCTCTGATAGGTTGCTGCCGTGGTGTTTGGTTAAATTAAAATTAATTATAATTTTTGAAAATAAAGAATTCCATAGCACTATAAAGGCAGTTCTACTTCGACACATACTGCCTCTACCTGTACTATAGAATTTTACATGTAATTAATCAATACAAAATAGTTTGTATTCTACTTTAACCTGAGCAAGGGTAAATTTGTCAGGTAAACTATTGTTAGGCCAGTGTCAAGTCCAGATTTATTTTACTTAAATAAAAGTATTAAAAGAACATCTGTTTGATAACATTAACAAACATATTTATTATTGTGCATATCAAAAACACTTACAGTTTGATATTATGTGCAAATACCAAAAAAAAAAAAAAAAGCATGCTGTTTCTTTTGTCTGCAAAACCATGGTCATACTTGCATTACTTAGAATTTACGTTCAGATGTGCCAGAGACACTAGAAGCAGACACCTGATCACACTGTACATAGCCGTTAAACTTTCTAAGGGTAGATATCTTATTTGCTTTTGGGTTTCTGGCACTGAGCACAAGGTGAATACAGAAAAAAAAATAGCTTTGAGAGAGCAATAACAATTCACAAGTAACCTTCAACAGATGAAACACAGGTATCTAAAGTGATATAATCAGGCAAGATTCCACTGGCATTTCTTACTTTAATGAGTATCGTCCTGGAAGCCATAAGCAGTATTTATTTCTGGGTCACCTAGCCAATTTTCCCTCTCAAAAAACATGTCTTGGAAAAGGAAATTTCCTGCCTTCTAGTTCTGTCTCAGTTATTGTAGGGTCCCTTGCTCTCCCTGAACCCAACATATCAAGCAGAAAGCAATAGGGTCTCCCATGATGCACCCACGTCTTGCAGTACTATGCCAGATGAAGAGATGTTTTTTGGAGACCCCTCTATCGTCTTTTAAATCAGCTGTAAGCAGCTGGCAGATGTACCCAGAGGCGGGTTTAATGTGCTTCCTGACAGAGACTCCTTCCTTCTTTTCTCCTCCACTCCCTCTTTGTCCCACTTTTACTCACCTCACCTAGGAAATCATTTTCCTTGGGCTACAAGAAAGAGCAGCATCTGGTCTCCTTGCACCCTTGTCTGGGCATTTGATGGTACTTACAGTTCTCTACACACACAGTATTGCTCAGAAGTTCTCTGAACCTTTGGTCAGGCTGATGTCTTTGCCTGGGACAATTATCATCCCATTGCTGTGGCTAAATGTACAAAATTGAGCCCAACATCAGGATCTGAGGAAGGCTTTCAGGAGGAAGTGATACCTGAAGTCAGTGTCCCTCATCTGGTTCCCGTAACACCCAGGAGGTATGCACCTCGCTTTAGACTTGACACACTATACTGCTTTCCTGTCTCCTCCCACTAGACTAGTTTCTGGGATGCTCCCGGATGGAGACCCTACCCGATCTGTTTGTTTCCACTGTGTTTGAACATAGTGACTAGATCATAGTAAGTGCCCAATAAATATTTACTCAACTAGTGGAAACCAAGATGGGCACATCTCTCTCCTGTTCTCTGTTCTCCTAATATGGTTGAATGTCTCTTCTGCAGGGTAACTACTTCTACTTGTCCAGGAGTCTGGGGCAGAAAAGCTGAGCCTGTTCACATCTGAATGAGTTTGATTCTTTCTAGTCTGTTTTGGGCGATGCAAGGATATGGCTCAAATGCCTTGCTTGAACGCAGTGATTTTTAGCTTGCCAATTTGGTAGAGTATCTCTAAGTCCAGTTAGCTTTTGTATAATGCCATGGGATAGTGAAATATTTATTTTATAATCCTCTGACTAATCAGATACTACCTAATACTTGATTCTAGAAGAGGCAAAGGTACACTGGAAGACTGTTTCATGAAAGACTTAGATTTCATGAAAAATCTATTGAAGAAAGTTTCAACTGAGGTATTTATATATATATATCTCGATTAATTTTGTTTTGTTTCAAGTTGGAAGAGACAGCTGCTATCTAATTTTTGCCAGTCTGTGACGTTGCACAGGAATGATACTCGAGAACCTCTCCTCAGTTATGCAAAATTGCAGTTAAATACACCACCTATGAGCAATAAGTTATTTTAGTTCATAAAAATATAAGGAATTTTTATTTTGATTAATGATGTTTGCTTCCTGAAACAGGCTCCTAACTGGACCTTGCTTATTGAAGAGAGTAACTATTTGCCATCTTTTTCCTTCTCAGGCTGTGAGGTTGAGATTCTGGGCTTCAGACCCACCTACTGCTTGGAATATAAAAATGTCCCAACGGATATCAATTTTGCCAATGCCATCAGTGACGCTCTTGACTCACTCAGGTAAGCGTCCCAAACTCTCAACCCCACCAATGTTCTTTGTTTCCAGGCCTGATCATGGATTCCAAAGCAATTAAGAAGGCTTGGTGGAGGTGAAATGATGTTTCAGAGAGCATCTTGCATGTGATCAGCTGCTACCATGGAGTAATTGTGAGCAAGTGATTTCAGGCAGGGGCAATCTCTGGAAACGTTGAATTGAGAGAAGGAAAATCCCTAAGGGTTTGAACCACCTTTTTTATGTTGTTAAACAACGGGGAAACAATATAAATGTCAGCATTTCCCTAAGCATGATTCAGTGAACAATTGCGTCTCTGAAGGTACTAGTAAGTATTTGGCAAAATGGAAGGATATGTGGTCAAATGAGTTTCAGAAAATTGCCTACCCTACCCCCTTCTTGGAAATGTACAAAGAGTATGGGTATGTTAGAACATGGAATCTGTTTTTGCCCTCCCACATGGAACTGTGACACACAGTTTGAAAATGTAGCAATTCGTAATGCTGTCTTGTACAGAACACAAGAGTCTGTCAAGGGAAACTGATCACAGCAGTTTAGGACAAAGCCTCAAGTCAGTCTCAGAACTCTCTGAAAGTGGAAGTCAAGGTGGGAGCCCAGGTGAGAGTTGGCATTCAGTAGAGAGCAGCAACCAAGAGACTATGGATGGTGGGGGCTGTTGAGTTTCCAGAAGCGGACTTGAGGTCACTGTGGCCACCGAATAGGTTTTCTGGGTGCATCAGGCAGAAGACCCGCCATAAGCAGAGCATACAGACCAGGACAGGACCTTCGTCCCTCCAAGGAAAGGAGCCTGGTTTCAAGCTGGGCACATCTGAGAGCCAAAATACCCAAGGCACGGTGTACACAGCACCAGCATGAACCACATGAATGGCCCTGTCACTAAGGCTGCCTCAGATCCAGAGCTGATCAATCATGGATTTTCTTCCTGCCATGCCCCTCCCACAGCATGGTGAGCAGCAGCTACCCCCACAGAGCTGTGAAAGCAGAAAACAGCACCCTGCCTTTACTGCTTCTTGGAATGATTTTACTTCCATGAAACCTATCAAGAGGGTCCAGGGAGGTGGGGGCACATAAAGGTTCATGCTTTCAGTGACAGTTCAGAGAGAAAATTGGTATAAAATACATGGAAATGGAGAAGTAATTGCCCGTAAGTGCTGGAGAACCACACACGGGAGGAGCCGGGATATTGCGTTGCAGTCTGGTTTTGTGTGACTGACGCAGAATAGCGCAGCATGTGCGGCAGATGAGCGGGGCTGGAACCTGGGCATTGCTCCACGTCTAACCAATGCTGTTTCCAACATATCCAGAATGCTGGCCATCCCCACAGCCCGTAGCTGTGCCAAATATGAAAATTTGGATTAGAGTTGCCATACAAATACCTCCAAATAACCCAACAGTCTGTTTGGCGATGTCATCCTTTTTGCATTTATCTTAACAGCTGATGGACTGTCACTCTGTACCATCCAGTGACTCACAGGCAGGTGAGCACAGAGCGCACAGCCTTGAGAATCCTAGGTTGGCGCTGGCCTGCTAGCTGGCTGTTCGAAGTAGACTTCCCTGTCCAGAGAGACACCAGCATGTGGAGGGGAATAAATGCTGGGCTCTGTTTCCTCTAGAGAAGCTATGGAAATGCATCTTTCCCTTGGGGAGCATTTAGGAATGGGGAAGGTTTCAGGGTGGTGGTAGTGGTGGGGTGGGGGTGTTGGTGGGATGTGAGCTTATATCTACCATAGGTATTGGGTTCCACTAGAAAGAAAAGCCTGCAGAGAACTGGAAGCCCAGGAAAGTGTCTCCAGCTACGTCTCTACCTAATACCATAACACCCAGTTCCACATATTCATATTGTGGTCCTGAGCTCCACAGGATGGCATTCATATGGTCTGCAATGAGAGCGATGCCCCTGAAGCACTGGGGGCCTCAGTAGAATGGAAACCAGGCCAGTGCAATTGTCTCATGGGGTCTTCATATTGCCAAAATTAATAGGGCCACTACAAACAGCCCCTTTGGGCAGTTGGTGAAAACACAGAGACCCACTATCTCCAAAGCTAGACAACTCTTGAGATGAGAGAAAGAAAAGAACAATGGACAGTGCTGCCTGTGGAAGACAGTGAGATGGCTTAGCCCCCCACAACGACACAGGAAGCCCCTCCTTCAGCCGACCTGTGTGTTATTAGAACATGTCTCATTACCAGCTTAACAAAGAATAATAAAGGCCTGAAAGTTACGGGTCAACATTTTTCTTTGAAAGATATCTAACCTTTGTCCCCTTCATGAATGAGGCGAGAGAGAAAGATGTCTAGGACAGTCTAGACCAGTCGCGAGCACTTTGCCTGTAGTAGCTTGTCTATGCAATCGTGTGGCTCAAAGGGATCATGACATCTCTTGGTATGTGTGTCTGGCAAAGATGTGGGATTATTGATCCCAAAAAGAAGAACCTGTCTAGAATGCCACAGCTCACCTCTTGACTTCTGTTCAGCTCTGCTGCAAATTCCTAACTACAATTTGAGGAGCACTTAGAGTTTTCAGACATGAGTGTCCAAACATACACACACATTTCTCCCGGTCAGTATACAAGACTCATAGATGTCTTTCTTTGTCCACTTTGCTATTAGTTTGAGAGGCAGGAGAATGGAACCCAGGATAGGTGGGCTTTGACAGAAAGCAGGAGAGGCTGCTAAGATCTTGAACATCGAGGTCTGCCCAGGGACATTTCAGCAGAGGGTCCAGTTCAGCCTGTGGTAGGAAGGGCAATCTCTCACCCAAGTTTGATCCGGGCATAGCTTTCTGGTGCCCATAGTGCATTACTGACCCCAGACGCATCCTTGTGAAATGCTGCCTTTAACTTGGACAACTTCTAGAATAGGGAAAAGGAGGAGGGACAGGGATTAGAGTTTTAAGAGCCATTGGCTAGTATTGTGTCAACGGGCTTTATTTCCAGTAACCCACTTGGTTCTTACGTCCACGGTTTTGGGTAGCCATTGCCCTTCTGTCTTACGAAAGCAGCCGCCGGCTCTCTGAAGGTTAAACACTTCTCCTTGCTCCTCACAAGCCAGTCAGTGGTAGAGCCAGTGCTCAGCTCTTTCCACAGAGGCTTAGGGCCCCCTGTCTCTGGAGACCTGCCTTGAGGACATGGTGACTGAGAACCACTCCAGGGTCAACCCCTCAGTCCTCCACCCTGGTCTCTGCTAGCTCACACCTCTAAGACACGCTGAAATTGAGACAGCAAGAGAAAGTCCAGACATGCTTCTTTGCAAGTCTCCTCTTCGGGGCCATCCAAAGGCCTGGAGTTCTGCAGCCTGCTCAGGCATTGCGTGTCTGCAGCCCATGACCCACTGGAGCTGTGTGCCTCCCACCACATGTGGGCACTCTGTAGGCAGCACCCCCACACACACAGGGTCCTTCCCCCGTCTGAAAAGGAAGCAGGGTTTGTGATCTGCCTCACTTACTTCCATCCTCCTAGAAGTCCTATTTGCAGGATATTCATGGTTCAGTGGGCAGGAAAAGGTCCATGGTGCTAAAGCTGAAATAAGCCTTGAGTGGCTCCTGGGTGGGTAGAGGAGGGCAGGGGGCAGTCACGGTGGGCCGGGCAGCTGCTCCCAGGCTTGTAGAGCAGATACACTGTGCAGTCTCACAAACGCATCAGTCAGGAGACGGCTGGGCTGCGGGACAGTGGGCGCAGCCATGGGCTGTGTATAGACAGTCCTTTGTCAAGCTCCAGGTGACTGAAGACAGCTCCAAAGGACTTCCTCCAGGATCCCTGGAGCCTCACTCGTGCCTGGGTGAATGAAGGAGTGGATGACACAGCTCTTTCCACAGGCCACCAAGAAGCCAGCTCCTCTGTCCTGGCTGGTCCCTCCTCCCTGTGGAGTACAGGGAAGAAGGAGGAGGAATCAGGCTGGGTCTGGGAAACTGGCTCCTCCTCCCTGCTTGGCCACATACTCAGGAAAAGCAATCTAGGGGCATCTGGAAGGAAAAGAGAAATGGGAGGCTTTTCTTTCCCCTCCCCTCCCTTTTACTATGTGCCGAGTGCTTTATAAACATCAGCTTGTTTAATATACCATGTTACCCTTTGATTAGCATACCAGTCTTTTCTCATGCTGCTAATGAAGACATACCCAAGTTACAGAGTAAAGAGGGTGAATTGGCTCGTAGTTCTGCAGGGCTGAGGACGCCTCAGGAAACTTACAATCATGGCAGAAGGGAAAGCAGACACATCCTTCTTCACATGACAGCAGCAAGAAGTGCCAAGCGAAAGGGGGGAACGCCCTTTGTAAACCATCGGATCGCATGAGAACTCATGTTCGTGAGAACAGCAGCATGGGGGCAACCACCCCTATGATCCAATCGCCTCCCACCAGGCCCCTCCCACAACACACGGGGGCTGTGGGAGCTGTAATTCAAGATGAGATTTGGGTGGGGACACAGCCAAACCCTATCAAGTCGGTTTTTTAGTTGGGGAAATGGAGGCTTGGAGATAATCTTGCCACACATCCAAGGCCTCCAGGTGAGTAAGAAGAGAAGCCAGTGTTTGATTCCAGACTTGTCCAGTTCCAGTGACCCTGTCAAAAGATAAGTTTCAAAGTTAAGTCTCTGTCATGTGCTCACTATATCTGGGTATGAGGACTATGCCAAGGGTCAATGTAGTTTCTTGCCGAAGGGAACCAGGAGCATGACAAAGCTGGTAATAAGGAGAAAATGAGACACACACATCAGGAAACAGAAGGATGGACGATGATGAGGGATAATTATTGTTTGATGAAGGTATGCTTAATAACGTAGAGGATAATCACACCATAATTTTAGGGCTGTATTCTCGATCAGACAGAAATAATTTTCATCTTATCAGTTTCCTACGAGTTAGCAGCAAGGTTTCTAGAGCCTGAACACCAATCAGTAGTTCAGTCTGGTGACTCAAGCAAGCTTGTTACACAGTGCTCAGCACGGCACTGAGAAGGCAGGCCATCACACTGTAGGCTTTGTTTCTAAGTTTTGGATCATTTTTCTTAACAGTCACCCACTTCAGTAAGAAAAATGGAAAGAATATTAAGAGCTTTTTACATGGCAAAGAAATCTGGACAGAATCTGAACATGATGGGGGACTCAGGTGTCCCTGAAACCCCAAGGTTAGGAACCCCTTGCAGCTCTCAGGGAACTGTGCTGGTGGCCACAAGTCCTTCTGGAATGGTTCCTGGACCTTAGAGCTGTCAACGGCCAGTAGCAGGTGGGCAGGCATGACTGCCCATCACTCCTCACCCAACTGATTCATTGCAAATGAGCTGACCTGGGATGGAGACCAGATCCATGTGGAAAACAGCTGGCAGGCAAGCATCTGTCAGCTGATCTCCAGACAGGCAAGAGGTCTCAGCCCTTGCAGATGTAGGTTCCTGATGAGTCAATGAAATGTCAACGTAGAATCCTTTCACAAGAGACATACGTGTGATCCCTGAATCACAAGCATCCCAAATCCAGGATTCCCAGCATCTGAGGTTGACAGCTTCTTGACCAAAAGCCATCAGATAAATTGTCATATGTAATGGCTGACATGGAGGTTTGTGAATATGGTGATAGCCCTAAAGAAACCAGGACAGTGAGTGCTGCACTAAGCTGAGATATCTAATGCGCGGAGACCTAGAAGTAGTTCATCCATTACACTTTGATGCAATGGTAAACTTTATTCATGAAAACTCCTCATTCTAGTAAGTCACCACTGAGTTTAATCGAATTTTTCCCTACATATAAGCCCACTCTGGAAGTGTGAACACCTAAACAGATGCCATGCTGTGTAAACAGGCACATCTGAAATGCTAAAGGTGCATGCACCTAAAGCAATGAAACGCTGAGGCTTATCCAAAGGACAGGTTGTATGGGAGTTTCACTGTGTTCGAAGATCACAATGGCAGAAGTGCCATCGGCCCGTGAATCTAGCAAACTTAGGCCTTAAAAGAGTTCTGGCACATGTGTGAAATGCTACTATTTCACCAGCCACCTACACATTTGTAGGACCCTGAAGTGACTTTGTTCTCTGCTGCCTATAGATGCTGAAGGAGTTTGGATTAGTCATGCACACATTAGTGAGCATGCATAATGATAATGCCATTTGTGAGGAACACCTAAATCATAACCTAATCCAATCCACAATGTGGAGGAGGGTGGTAAGGGGGATTTTTAACCAGGGACCAGTTTGTTTTATTCTAAAAAAAAGAAAACGTTTGACCAGCAATTTCGCTTAACTTGTAACCCATGTATCCTCAAAACTGTGAATGAAGTTCGCCTCAGGGCACCCAGGAGGGCAGGTAAAGAATGTGCCTCTTGCACATTTGACTGTGATGAAGGACGATGCCAGGAGAGCATTCTCAGGGACTTGCTCCCAGCTGAGTGCATGTGGAGGCTCAAAGTTCGCTAGAGTTACAAGTATCCTGCCTTTGGAGATGTGCTTCTAGCTGTGTCTCAGAGGTCTGTGAGGCCTTGAGCGACGTCTTTAAACTTCTTAGGCCTGTCTCTTCATCTATAAAACCTGCAAATGCTTTTCCATGAGGATACCTTTCACTGCCGTGACAGACGTGGGAGGCCGATTCAACCCGCAGACAGAGCACTGAGCGCACAGAAGGGAAAGAGACTTGATTTCACCGTCACACTCTGGCCTGTCCCACACCTAGCCTTCTAGGGGTTGGTAGAATTCATAAGAGAAGATCCATTTCCGAAAGATCTTTAAGACTAAGCAGAATGTTTCCTGGTTGGCGAGGGTGGGCGGCTGAGTTCCTCCGGAGCGTGCCGTGGTTGTGCTCTGGGGCTGGGAGTGAGCTGTACCAGGGTTTGAATCCCAGTTCCATCTTTTACTAGCTGTGTGATGTGGGCAACTGTCTTGCACTCTGTCCAAGACATTCCTACCTTTCATGGTTGTTTTGAAGATTAAGTAAGATAATGTGTGTAAAAGCTCTCAATGTAGTGCCTGACCCATAGGAGCTGTCACTTCCTGAGCGCTTTCTATGACTATACATTCAAAGGAGCGTTAACAGGGCTCCTGCCGTGCGCCAAACGCCAGGCTGGAGCTCAGATATGATGAACAGTACATCCTGGCTCCTACAGTAAATGAATCTCACAATTTAGACAGGGAACAGGACATGTAAGGGGGCAATTACTGCACAGTATGAAACGTCATAGCCCAGAAGTAAACACAGGGTGCTATGGGAACACACGGAGGGCTGCCCAATCTATCCGCAGGGCACCAGAGGAAGATTCCTGGAGGAGGCAGTACCTCTCCTGGGACCTGAAGGGTGAGCGGGAGTGGTTTAATGGGTCGGGCAGACTGAGCTCTCTGAGCTACCATGGGGCTGTTTTCCCTCCTTGTGGATGACAAGGTCCAAGGCTCTGCGAGCTCCAGGATACGGTCTTTCATTCCTCACGTTTTCAGTAGTGGGGAGGCCGCATCGGGGGAAGCAGTGCCACTGCATCTGTGTGCGCGCACGTTTGTGTTTAAAATCCGCCGAGAATATTACTTATTAACCTACGTCGAGTCCAAACAGGGAAGTGAGCTTTCATTGCTTTGCCAAGCTGCGTCGTTCCTTAGTCACTGCTAACACCATCATCACCACCACCATGGCCATCATCATCATCACTCTGATCAGTTTCAGGTGCTTTGTGCAGAGGCTGTGGGAAAGCCAGCCCTGGGGAGGAAGCCATAGTGGAAACACTGCAGAGAACATTCCAGGTTCTTCCTCCCCTCTCCCGGACTCTGCAAGCTTCCTGCTCCAGCTTATATCACTAGCTCCTAGTCCTTAACTCGGGAATGAGGGTGAAACAGCTTGGGATTTTTACCATCGATACTCTAGCCAAGGGGCGTTTTGTCAGAATGGGGTCTTCCTGGGCCCATAGAAATGTCACTGCTAGAATTCACGTGCTATCAACATTGGAGCGGACCCATCCCAGGCCCCGCAGAGCAGGTGTCCAAGGGAGGCCCGCTGACGCCAGCCCCTGAACATTCATCCGTTTGCCTCCTGCAGGGGTGCTGTGCAAATGCTGTTCTCGTCCTGGCCAGCCCATTAGACTCACGATGTAGTGCTTAATTTAGAGCCTTCCTTAAAGCCCAGCAGTGACTGTACAGCAGTTATTTAAATGACAGCTTTGAGTGTTTCTGACCTGGTGACAGCAGGCGGCCAGGATGCACCAATAACTGTCGCATCTTCCCCATCTCCAAGGCGTGATGGGAAATCTTTCATCACCGAGGTGCTCAGGACCAGCAATTCTGGGCTCAGTGTGTGTTTCTCCCTTGGAGATGTGACCTCATTTGTTTTCACGTATGGCTTTTCCTGGCCCAGGGACAAGGTTTCGGGGGTGTGAACAGCTTCACAGAATGCTATAGGGGTGATAAGGCAGCAAGCTGCTGGGGGCCTCCCTTACCCGTGCCTCTCTCCTCTGTCCCTCCAGGAGTGGCCGCGCCGACCTGGCAGCCATATACCACGAGCGCATCGACGTGGAAGGCCACCACTACGGGCCTGCATCCCCGCAGAGGAAAGACGCCCTCAAGGCTGTAGACACTGTCCTGAAGTACATGACCCAGTGGATCCAGGTGACCTGAAGCAGACATCTGGCCTGGCCTTCTCTCTGCCACCCTCTGTTTCTCTCCTCCACAGTCACTCCCGTCAACGGCTTCCCTCTTACTGCTAAAAGCTGACTGCGCCAGCACGGGCTGTGACGGGTCCCTTTGCTTCACACAATGCCTCCTGCAGTACCAAGAGATCCCTTGTTCCACAGCCGGGCCAGTGAGAGAGAATGACCTAGGTGTGCCTTCTCGCCTGGCTCCGCTAGAGCGATACCAGCTCTGTGAAACCCTAATCAGTTTGGTAGAAGCTTGACAGGTGCACAGCTGCCCATCCTGATTCTACCACGTGCTTGCTGAATGATGGAACACGGGGGTTTGGTTTGCTTTCGCTTTTGTTTTCTCTTCCTGTGCCTTAGCCTGTACATCTGTAACATGGGCATGTGATAGTTCTCAAACGAGCACACGAGTTTGTTGAAAGAGCCGAAAAAGCTGAGAGTGCTGTGTAAGGTGTCGGCACGCACTGAACCCAGCCGAGCCGCGCAGTCCCCTCTGCAAAGGGCTGCCGTTGTAGTTTTGAACTGGGTCTCGCCAGGGCGAAATAGTAGATGATTAAACACAGAACTGAGAAGACAGCCTTTCTCCTATCGTCTGTAGTTGATGAGGTTTTCCGAGGGCAAGAGCCTCCCAGCTGGTGCTGTAACGACTGCCTTTCCCACCCCACAGGAGCGGGGCCTGCAGGACGAGCTGAACGTCATCATTTTCTCGGATCACGGGATGACCGACGTTTTCTGGATGGACAAAGTGATTGAGCTGAATCAATACATCAGCCTGAATGCGCTGCAGCAAGTGAAGGACCGTGGGCCTGTTGTGAGCCTTTGGCCGGCCCCAGGGAAGCACTCTGAGGCAAGACAGCCCTGCTGGGCGAGGGGGCCAAGCGGGCCCGCGTTTGTGGCCACTTTGCGGTGTATCCTCTTCTCGTAGTTTTATTTATTTATGTATTTATTTAGAGATAGAGTCTTGCTCTGTTGCCCAGGCTGGAGTGCAGTGGTGTGACCTTGGCTCACTGCAACCTCTGCATCTGGGTTCAAGAGATTCTCCTGCCTCAGCCTCATGAGTAGCTGGGACTACAGGCACGTGCCACCATGCCCGGCTAACTTTATGTATTTTTAGTAGAGATGGGGTTTCACCATGCTAGCCAGGATGGTCTGGATCGCCTGACCTCGTGATCCGCCCACCTCGGCTTCCCAGAGTGCTGGGATTACAGGCGTGAGCCACTGCATCTGGCCTCCTCCTAGTTTTAATACTGACATACAAAGCAGTGTCAGGAGCTCGGATGCTGGAGGCAGGTGACCTAGTTTGCCTCTTCCTCCCTGAGTGATCTCTATCAGGTCTCTGTTCTTCCTTCTCTGAAAGGGGTATATGGTACCTACTGCACTGAACGTCATGAGAATTAGATGAAGGAAGCCGCATGCGAGCCCCCACTAGGGCTGTTTAATTACTGGCCCAAACGCAGCACTTCTCAGGCACCTCTGGGGAGCATCAGTGGCATGGAGGTAGCTGAGGCTGTGTGCAGTGCCCAGCTCCTTCTCTCAGGAGCCACCATTCCCAGCTCTGTGCTCGGTTGGAAGCCAGACAAGCTCCCCACCCTGGCCCCTCTGCCTCTCTGTACACGAGCATGGTGGTGTCGCCACAGCTGCCTCCTGGCTGCTGTGAAGCGTCTGGAAGCATGCTGAGCCCACTGCAAGGAGAGTGTGAGTCGGTGACCACGATGATCCCTCAGCAGAGGGTGTGGCTGCCTTCCCATACTGCCAAGGTGGGGCAAAGCTTTGCTCCCCACAGTGACTGCCCTGCCCCCGGGATGACTAGACCTCTGCTTACCCTGCTCTCAAAATAATTATTCTGCCTGGCAGTAGCTGGTAACCTACCCTGAGAAGCGAGGATGAGCAAGTGGCACCTTTGGCTGCTCGTCCACCGAGTTCCTAGTCACTTCCCAATATGGGCTTTGTGGCTTGTCCCACTCCCAGATGAAACTGATCTGGGCAGGAAGCAACTGTCTTCCTGGGAGAAGGCGAGCCTGCTGCCCCTGGAGGATGGCAACCACAGGGTCAGTCCTGGCGGGCTTCCTCTCTCCATCCTCACCGCAGCAATGCAGTCGGCTCTGGACAATCATTAGTAAGGATGAAGCACCGGTGGAGGCCAGGGCCTCACCTCTTTGGCCCAGAGAGAGACCACAGCAAGCTGCCTACTCCCCTATAAGATCCGTCTATTTGGAGTTGAGGAACACTGATGCCCACAATGCCACGGTTCCCAGCCTTGCGCCATCCCTGAGGGGACGGTCCTTTGTTCTCGGGCTCCATGCTCAGGAGCTGCAGGTGCAGGGCCTGTTTATGCAGTGATCCCATGAGCTCCCAAAATATGAAATCAGGGACAAATTTTACACATCGGCAGGTTCTTGAAAATAAGGTTTTTTTTTTGTTTGTTTGTTTTTTGGCAAGGAAGATCATTCTTGTCTCCAATTTGGCGCTCAGGAACGTGCTGTCTCCAGAACTTGGGCATCCACAGCTTTTGAGCTAGGGAGAGCTCCTTCCAAGGCAGTGTTCAAGTCAGGCATTGCAAGCAGCCCAAGCAGTTGGTAGAGTATTCAAAAGTGGGGGCCATGTTTGGGCGACAGTTTGTCAGGTGATGGACACAACAGTTTGTGAGAGCTGCTGCGTCTCGCCAGATTTTTCACTTACACAAAATCCTACTGCAAATGCATCCTACTTGCCTTAAGAACTCCAGATTTCCTTAAGTAGAAAACTATAACTCATGGAGCCATCAGAAACCATCCACTTAATGATTTTACAGAGTTGAGTTGATCAACCCAATCTTATGTTCAGTTACGCCCAGGAATATATGCCTGATTTGGCTAATGGCCAAGTCAACATCAGCCAGTGGATTTTAAATTTTAGCCATAGATATTTAAGTGGCTGTACATTAGAAATATGTACAAGGCCAGGCACAGTGGCTGACACCTGTAATCCCAGTACTTTGGGAGGCCAAAACTGGCAGATCACCTGAGGTCAGGGGTTCGAGACCATCCTGGCCAACATGGCAAAACCCCAGCTCCACTAAATACAAAAGTTAACTGGGTGTGGTGGTGGGTGCCTGTAGTCCCAGCTACTCGGGGGGCTGAGGCACATGAAGTGCTTCGACCCAGGAGGCAGAGGTTGTGTTGAGCCAAGATTGTGCCACTGTACTCCAGCCTGGTGACAGAGTGAGACTCTGTCTCAAAAAAAAAGAGTGCAAAACTGATCATTCTTGATTTTCTTTGCAGATCTATAACAACCTGAGCACGGTGGAACACATGACTGTCTACGAGAAGGAAGCCATCCCAAGCAGGTTTTATTACAAGAAAGGGAAGTTTGTCTCTCCTTTGACTTTAGTGGCCGACGAAGGCTGGTTCATAACTGAGGTAATTATGAAATGCATGACCATTTATTCACTATGCAAATTCTATAAAACAGTGCAAAGGTTAATAATAGTTACTCAGTTTTTACATGTAAAAGACTTTTTCACTTAGGCATCATTTGTTGCATTCTTTCTTTCTTTAGAGAATCAAAACTCGTGATCGGGTAATTTTGTAGACACATCTGTAAACGTGAACCCAGAGTCATGGTTTAGACTTCATGGCTCCAGACTCGCTGTGTTTTAGCAAACGGGCCTTAACTCGATTACGGGGCTTACAATGTAACCTGTTTGCTTTAAAGTGGAAAAATTACTCTGAACAAAGCAATTGCTCAAGGGTAGTCAAAAGCAAGGAGAGGCTCAGCTTCTCTTTCACCTTCAAGAGAAATGTTTGGCAAACGGGATTGAGAGTCCCCGGCTGGCCAATTTGATTTTTAGAGGAGATTATCATGCATTTTTGGTCCAAACTTTAATTGTCTCATGCCTGAATGATCTCAACAGCCTCCCCCTGGTTAGCCTGGACTCCAAGCTCAGCCAGCTGTGGCATCAGCTTACGATGCCAGCCCACGGTAGGAAGGCCTTGTTCTTTCAGAGAGTCTGTGGTCCTGTCATGTTTACAGTTAATTCCTGAAGACGGTACAGGTTATTTTAGGAATTTGAAGGGGGTTACAATTATTAGCTTGGTTCAAAAGTAATCGCGGCATGGGAAAAAAATCATCATTACTTTTGCATTGACCTGATGAACGGACTCCAGGGTACATGAGAGTAGCTGGTTGAGACCAACCAAGCGTAAGACCCAGGACTTGTCGGGAGCCCCCCGGGGGTGGAGGCAGGTGATGCTTGGCAAGTGTGTGGGAGTCCGGGACATGGGCATGGGAAAATGCAGGTGTGTGGCACGAGCCTCAGTTATGCAGGACTGCGTGGCTTCTGGGTGCTCTGAGAGAGAAGCCCCTGGCACTGAGGAATGGAGAAAAGAGGAGATATGGTTAGGAAGTGAGCTACGCAGAGCAGAGGCCAGCGAGGGCTCCTCAGGCAGCTCTGGCTTCTCTGCCACGTGGTTTGCAAGGTCTCCATGAGGGTCCCTCTGCTCCCTCACGCCCCCTCTCTGCTGCAATCCAAAATGCTTCCTGTCGCCTCGTCACACCGTGTGAAGTTAACCTGGAGTGAGGCTGGGTTAGCACCACCAAATCAGGACTTAGAGTGGTTTTCTCAGGACCTCACACGGAGCACACATGTACTGAAGCAAGTCACCTGTCTCACTGTATTCCATAATGCCAACTCTCCAGGTCGCCCCAGAGGGCTCACTTTTTGAACTTTTTTTTCAGTTTATAAAATTCCGGCAGAAGCGCTTTGAATTTTCAAAAGCAAATATGCCGTGAAGGTTAACCCACGGCCGCCAGTCACTTCTTAGCTGGCCATCTGCCCCCCGTCGTTACTTTCTCGGCTTTAGCTGAAGTCGCCCTTGCTGAGAGGCTGGGCGGAAGGGAGGGAGAGCAGAAGAGGGCGGAGGCGATTGGGGCATCTTGCTGGAAAACAGGCTTAGGTAGGGGAGTGCAGGGCAGAGGTCACTGTGGAGATGCTGGATGATGAATGAGGTGCCATCTCAATTCCGGCTGGAAAGGTCTCGGCTTCCCACAGTAGAGTGTGACAGGTGCTGGGGGAGCAGCTTCAGCCCTGAGTCCTCTCAGCGAAAGTAAACATGGTATCTCAGCAGCCAAATGTCCAGCATGAAGATGCGGGGCCTTCCATTGAGTGACGAAACGCAGTGCTGGGAGACCTCGAGGCATCCGTTAAGACGCTCTTGGTGATATATCACAGACCATTTGATAAATGTGGCTTAAACTAGAAGGATTTGCTATCCCACATGACTAGAAGTCTGCAGCAGGCAATTGCAGGATTGCTGAATCCAGTAACTCAATTACATCACGCCCAAAGCCAGCTCTTCTCTAATGCTCTTGGCTTTCCTCAAGGTCACAAGGTGGCTGCTGCAGCTCCAAGCATCACATCATATCCCGTTAGGACACCCCAAAGCAGGAAAGAAAGGGTGTGGGTTCTCTTTGCACATCTCCCGCTTTTATCAGGAGGCAAAATATACATACCACAACCAGGGTCAGACTCTGAGGTTTTGTAGCACTCCGGGGATTATAGAATTAAGGTGAGGGGGATCTCTCTTAAAGAAGAAGACATACACAATTTTGAATATAAAATTAGGTACAGGGACTTGGAAGAAGTTCACGCACTTGAGAAGCCTTGATGCATAAACTTTAACTGCTCTAGCAGCTTTAAACTTTAACCCGCCAGCAGCTTCCCCTGGCTCAGCTTTGGTGCTGTGATCTGAAATTGTGCTGAAGCGCAGACCAGGGGGCCACAATCACAGGACAGAAGTGAAACCGAGGCCAGGAGTCAGGCAGACAGGGGCCTCGAAACAAACAACAGAGAGAAGGGGTAAGGGGACAGCAAGGACAAACAGCACCTCTGCGCCCATGCGCCTGGTGCTGGCCCTCTCAGGACACCCAGTGACGAGTCTGAGGACACGTCCTCCTGCCCCTGGCTCTGCTTCCATCTCCCGACCATCCTCCCGCCCCGCACTCTGCTGTGGGTCCAAGTACCTGCTCCCCTGTAGGAAACCGACACATTAATGCTGACCATGTTATGTTCTATTATATATTACTTTTGTATGCATTGGCAGATCACATACACACACACACACACACACGCGCGCACACACACACACACGTTTGTCTGAGTAAATCAGAGATGACACCATCAGTTAGCAAGGGCTGACCAGTACTGCGTTCTATATACAGCACTGTACAGAGAAGCCACAGAACAGGAAGGAATATTACCAAGCTATTGACAATTCCTTGAGCAGCGTTTTAAAATATACAATCATTTCCAGAGAAAGATTTGAGGTAATTTCAAAGAGAAGTGAAGCAGAAATCCTGAAGAACCAAAAAGCACATCATAAATAAGATAAATAGGGTGTGAAAAAATACGATTAGCTCTGAAAGACGAGGATTGCTCACTAATAGACTATCCCTGGTGGCTTATGCTCCTTTAATTACTCATGATAAGTGCTGCAAAATTCATCTTCATCTGTCACGCTCGGGTCCTTAGGAACTCTAGAATGATCCCTCCCCCAAAGCTTTGATGACATGCATCTAAAGTTATTTTGCAGATAATAAATACATCAAGAAAAATTTCTGTTTACATTTTAGTCAATGACAGCGACAACTGCTACAATGAGAATAGCGATCCCGAACTAGGTGTGTTCTAGTTCCTGTTTCTACTTCTGATGACTCTGCATCGTGGGTTTTGCTAGTTTTTTGTTTGTTTTGTTTTTGTTGTTTTTTTTGAGATGGAGTCTCACTCTGTCACCCAGGCTGGAGTGCAGTGGCGTGATCTTCGCTCACTGCAGCCTCGCCTCCCGGTTCAAGAGATCCTCCTGCTTCAGCCTCTCGAGTAGCTAAGACGACAGGAGTCCGCCACCATGCCCAGCTAATTTTTATATTTCTAGTAGAGACAGAGTTTCATCATGTTGGTCAGGGTGGTCTCGAACTCCTGACCTCAAGTGATCTGCCCGCCTCGGTCTCTCAAAATGCTGGGATTACAGGCCTGAGCCACCGTGCCTGGCTGATATTGTTAGTTCTGAAAATAACATACTGCTAAATAAAGTGGAACGCACATGTGGTTCCGAGCTTCCCAGAAGCCTACCCAAAGAGAACAATCACTTCCATTAATATAATTTATGGAAGCTATATCCATGAAGACAAATGTTTCTCTGGAAAATCATAATCGTCCCTGAGTCCTGAGAGATGCTAAGATATCTTTTTTTTTTTTTTTTTGAGACGGAGTTTCGCTCTTGTTACCCAGGCTGGAGTGCAATGGCTTGATCTCGGCTCACCGCAACCTTCGCCTCCTGGGTTCAGGCAATTCTCCTGCCTCAGCCTCCTGAGTAGCTGGGATTACAGGCACGTGCCACCATGCCCAGCTAATTTTTTGTATTTTTAGTAGAGACGGGGTTTCACCATGTTGACCAGGATGGTCTCGATCTCTTGACCTCGTGATCCACCCGCCTCGGCCTCCCAAAGTGCTGGGATTACAGGCTTGAGCCACCGCGCCCGGCGAGATATGACTCTTTTAATGACTCTTTGCAGCTTCCTAGACTATCTTAATCATTTTACTTCCGTCATGGAATTTATGAGTTTTTATCATTAAGAAATCCTATGTAAAGGTTATAATTTCTGATTCTCCTTTTTTTTTTTGAAATGGAGTTTTGCTCTTGTCACCCAGGCTGGAGTGCAGTGGTGCAATCTTGGCTCACTGTAACCTCCGCCTCCCAGGTTCAAGCGATTCTCCTGCCTCAGCCTCCCGAGTAGCTGGGATTACCCATATGCACCACGATGCCCAGCTAAATTTGTATTTTTAGTAGAGATGGGGTTTCTCCACGTTGATCAGGCTGATCTCGAACTCCCAACCTCAGGTGATCTGCCCATCTTGACCTCCCAAAGTGCTGGGATTACGGGGATAAGCCACTGCACCTGGCCCTGATTCTACTTTAACATAACATTGGGGCTTTATTTATTTGCTTTCTGAGAAATCCCCCCAAACAAGTGCCTGTTCTTTCCTTATTGGTTTAGACTTCTTTATTTACATTATTCTATTGTTTGTTATACTTTCTTGACAGCAGAGAATTTAAAATCCCATTCTATATCCTCGTTTCTGCTCTGTGCCAAGGCTATTAATTGCTCACATTCCTATTTGCAAAATTTCTCCCCAAATGGTAAAAGAACGTTAAGTTTTGTCCTGAAACCTACATACCCGTCCATAGCACATGCGTCGACGTTTCAGGGCTGGCTTGCGCTTCGCATCTGTGGCATAGCAAGACCCTTGCCCTGAAAGCAATCTCTCTGGGTCTGAGTTCAGCTGGAAGATGAGACCGGTTTCGGGTTTAGCCTTGATTAGGAAAACAGCTGAGTCAGGACACGGTGATGCTGGGTGACAGCCTCGAGAGTCCTGTCCCCACTCCTTTCTGCCCACAGGCACCATCTCAGAAATGTGGAAGATTTGGTTTCCTTGGTAAAAATGCCCTTTCCCCAAACACACTCACTTCCTGCCATCTGTGTAAGCCTTGCAGAGTCCAAGGCAGCTGCACTAACAGGAAGACTTAACTGAGTTCATCTTTTTCTTAGGATTTCTTAGGGAGGTGTCACTGAGCAAGGTAACGACAGAAACAGATTGAATGTGTTCCCTGGGATTGCACAGCCATGCAGCAGGACTGCTGACCCTGCCTTAGCAAAGCAAGCCCCCTGGCCAGGGCCGCCAGTTTGCCTCTGCCCCTGTACTTGTTAACAAACCAGCTGGATGTCCAACTGCTGTCGGTCCTTTCTCTGGCTTCCTGTCCTGAAAGGAGAGAAATCTGAAAGTGTACTTATTCCCATAGGATGAAACAGAGAGAGGTAAAGCACAGGCTGCCTCCACGGGGCTAAGCCTGTCTCACCAGCCAAGCTCTTTGCTTCCAGGCTAGGAAATGGGCAGTCCTCACTGAAGCCTGCCTAAGAGCTGGTCCCTGTCCTCTGGAAAGCTTTTGCCTGGCATCTTCCTGCCAGGGGATGAAGATCACACTCTTCCCCAGAGCACGGGAGCCCTGCCCAGGTAGGCTCCATTGGGGCCTCAGCTGGTCACCCTGCCACTGCCTCCCCCAGGGGCCTGGGGCAGGTTGGGTTGTCACAATGTCACAGTGGTCCAGGGACACTGAGGAGACGGCTCGGTGATGCTAAATGATGGGAGAGTCAGGCACAACACAGCCAAATGCCCAGTGGAGAAAGACTGTGGGCAGTTTCCAGGAACTCAAGCACACTCGTCCATCCTCGGCCGCGATGGCCGTGTGCCTCAGCAATCACATGTCTAGCTCACAAGCAGGTATGTGCTGAGAGCTTACTACATGTGAGGCCAGTGACAGCAGTGGGAGCTGCCGGGAGTCCTCGCCCCTCCCCTGTGCTCCTGCTAGTGAAGGAACTAGACACTAAATAAACACTCACGCCACACAAATAAATCACCATGGCAAGTGCTGTCATGGACAGAGAGTGTCGTGAGGAGGGTACTGGGGTGGGGGTAACAGGAACCCGATGAGGGGCTGGGGGGCCCCTCTCTGAGAAGGGAACTTGAGGCTGAAACCCAGAAGTGCTCTCCAGCCTGAGGGAACGGGATGCCTGAAGAACCTAAGGCAGGAAAGACCTTTGAGAGTTAGAGGAATGGAAAGAATGGGCCAGGTGGCCGGGTGTGGGGAGCCAACGCGATGGGGCTGCTTAGGTAAGCAAGGAAGCGTCAGGCCAGGGCTTGGTACTTTTTATCTTAAGCCCTGGTATTTTTGGGGCTGGATGTGCTCACGCTTGTAATTCTAGCATTTTGGGAGGCTGAGTAAGGTGGATCACCCAGCCTGGCCAACATGGTGAAAACCCATCTCTACTAAAAATACAAAAATTAGCCAGGCGTGGTGGCACGTGTCTATAATCCCAGTTACTTGGAAGGCTGAGGCAGGAGAATCACTTGAACCTGGGAGGTGGCAGTTGCAGTGAGTCAAGATCGCACCATTACACTGCAGCCTGGGGGACAGAGCGAGACTGTCTCAAAAAAAAAAAAAAAAAAAGACTTGATATATTTTATCTTAAATTCAAAGGGAAACCACAGGGAATTTTGACAGGGGAGGTCAGGATCCATCATCTTTGGGGTAATATAATTCATAGGTCATGTGAAGAACAGAGTTAAAGAACTGAAGTCATGAGCAGTTCCATGAAAATCCTTATACTTACCCACTAAACAGACTGTCAGTTGACTTCATGCACCTTTAATTAGTAAGACTGGGTGCTGTAGAGCATCCATAATCTTAATTTTTCATGCCTGGATCATTGTAGACTTTGGAAAGAGCCCCTGTGACCCTCCAAAAGTTTCGATGACATACAAATCAAGTTACTGTATGTTTTCAGATAATAAATATATGGGGACTGAAAAAAAATTTTTGGCCAGGAACAACCATAACAATAGTGGCTATTTGGGATTAAGAACCTCCTTAATTAATTAAGTGCCTCTCTCCTCACTGGATACTGTGACCCCAATTCTACGGAGTTAATGGAGCCTCAGCATTTTAGGCGCCTTGCCTATGGTTACAGATCTCTGAGCAACAAACCCAGGACCTGAATTCAAGTGTAGCCACGAAGCACGCAGTCCCACCCCGCTCTTCCCAAACATCTCATCAGAATGTTCAGTGTATTTCTGACTTCGTGTTTCTCAGTGACAGACTCACCCTTCTGGCTTCTGCGGGGTCTAGAGCCGCATCTCGGCTCCTTCACACTAGCAGAAACAGAAGTTCTACCATCATCCTTTTCCATTTTCTTGCTCGTGTCATACTGCAAAAACCTCCACAGCGGCTCCAAGCCCACTTTACCTCGTTTTCCTCTTCCTTACCCCAGGCCTCTCCTTTCTGATCACCAACATGGCTGATTAGAATATACTGGAACCAAAATTTTTCTGTTTGTGAAAACAGTTCTTCTAGTGAAAGACTTAAGTGTTGGGAATTTGGTCAGGAAGGGGTAATCGTGCTCGCCTGAGTAACGTCAATTGGCCCAATAACTAATCAGTGGAATCCCTGGAATGCCGTCTGTGCCAATCGCCACCAACTGTCCTTCAAAGCCCAACTC
The DNA here is from genome assembly GCF_048565385.1 of Saimiri boliviensis. NCBI lineage: Eukaryota > Metazoa > Chordata > Mammalia > Primates > Cebidae > Saimiri > Saimiri boliviensis. The sequence continues at coordinate 115,651,468 of NC_133451.1, read as the reverse complement.
AAACACCATCTCTTCCAGGAAACACGCAAGAGTTGCTAATGTCCTCCAGCTTGGAATTTCCGTAAGACCTGGTGAGACATTTGTTTCTCTGGTTTGGAATATGCCCTCCTGGAGTGGAAGCTCCCTGAGGGCAGATCTTCAGCATCTTGACCTTTGTTTCCCATGATGGAGCTTGTAGAGTCTCAGTAGATGTTAGTGGGTGAATGAATTAATAAATATTGAGACAGTCGATTCTTGGCTACTGACTGACAGGTTGTTCACTTGGTAGATGTGTAAAACCAGTCACCGAATAAAAAGAGAAGAAAGCAAAGTTGGGCTTTCAACCTTGGCTAATTATTAGTAGCCCCAGAAGAGATTTCAACAGAGAAGAGGTGCTGAAACCATGAACAGCAATTCTCCTCGCTTGGCTGGCCCAGAGCTGCAGTCCAAGGGTGGGACACAGCCGCTCTCCCCAGCCCCTCCCAGCTCTGAAGAGCTAATTTCTGCAGCCTCTCCTGGACAGTGTCCATTTTATGCCACCATGCTCACAGAGGTGGGATGGGCAAAGAGTTCCCCAGAGCTTGGTGAAATATTTTGGAACATGGTGTTTTGCTGTTGATCTTCTGGACCTCTGCCTGACTTGAAAGAAACGCAGCAAATTCAGGCCCAAGCTTTTAAAGGAGACCAATCTTCTTCTCCAGAGGAAAGACTTATTTTGAAAACTGGAAAAGGATATGAAATACCAGGCTCAATTCTAAAGCCTGTGGTTGAATGGCTGTTAGGCCTGGACCCAAAGTATCCACGGAAATCAAGACAATCTGGAAAACACGGCCTCTGAGTTTTAGTGGCAGTTTTTGTGGTATTGTCCAGGCATGCCTAACTGGGCTTGGCGAAGTCAGATGTAGGGCGGGAAGCTGCGTGCTTTCTGGTGGTGACCAGGGTCGCTCTGCGCGCTGCGTGGGAGCACATGGGTACTTTTCTCAGCCTGGGCACGCTGCAAGAAACATGATTCTGAAAAAAAAGAAAAGGAAAAAGAAACCCCATTCACTGAGTGCTTTTCTCCAGCACTTCGCTCCACGCTAAACTCCCACGTCCCTGGATCCCTGCTGACATTGCTGTCTGCATTTTCCATTTCGAGGATCAAGCAGTGTGTGGCCAGGGGCTCTCTGGGGTCAGGCCAGTGGCCCGAGAGGCCTAAGCAATTAAATTCTGTTTTAGAAAGGCAGAGAAGGGGAAATGGCTAGGGGAACATCTCTTTGGAGCGGCATGTGGCAAACACATCTCAAAGGCTCCTAACCACCACTCCCACGGGCTCCACAGAGGCCTGCTGGCTGGAAGCCTCTCTGCAGGACAATTTAAAATAGCAACGCCACAAAATCTGAGAAAGCGTGGTTTATAATAGAAACCATATCGCAACCTTCACACCAGCAGCAGAACCATCTGAGCCAGCCAAACTGTCATCATTTCACCAGCGTTTTCACTGAAGCCACCCATGACTTGAACATTATTGGTGCCTTTTCTCAGACCGGGAGAATGTCCCAAGTATATTGTGTTTTCAGGGAGGTGGGAGACTTCCGTTATAACCATGTCCTAGAAGACAGAAGTAGATTTTTATTAGGCCTCTCTAATACACGTTGGATCAGTTTCACCTTTTACTTATTTTAATGTGACCAGATTTCAGTGGCGCTGTCCCATTCCCTAGAGACCTGTTGTGATGCCTCAAGGGAGAAAGGGAAGAACGTGGGTCCCTGACCCGACACCTCACGAGAATTATACTTTCCGTAGTTGAAAGGAGACACCACATATAGGGCGCCGGTCACTGGGAGTGACGCGCCTCTTGGAGCAGCTGGAGGGCCGCCCTGGCTCCTGCCTGCTGGAAAGCAGCTCTGTAGCTGCTGACCTTGTGCCTGACTCTGCAGTCCCTTGAAGCCCTTTGAACTTTGTAAGAGGAAGGCCCATGTTGCTATGCCCAGGGCCACACAAAGGGACGTGAGGCACAGTCCCTGATCTCAGGCAGTTCTCAGAGAAGGACAGTCATCCTTTAACATGGCCCGTGGCAGATGCCCGGTGAGCGGCTTCCAGCCGTTCCCACGCCTGACTGCACATCCCGACCACCTGGGGGACATTAAGAAGAGATGCCTCAACTCCTCCTGACCTGCTGAATGCAAATATCCAAGAGCTAGGCCCAGGCCGCGCTCGGGGTGGTCCACGTGCACCAGTGTGGATGGTGAGCACTCTGCTTTCCAGCAGGGAGCGACACCATGGCCTCTGTGGGAAGAAGGTGAGAGGGCCAGTACCAGGCAGAGCAGGAGGGACCAGACAAGGTCCTGCAGCGGAGCCCCCTCCAGCCACCTTGGGAGGAGTCATTTAGGGATGCAGGACAGAGCTGGAGGCCGGATGCTGGGCAGCTGTGGGCCACCAGCCTCCTCCGTTATTCTCCCCAGCTTAGCGACCACTCTCCTATACATGCTGGAGAGAAATGGGAAGGAATGGGTGAGAAATATATGTGCTCACGTATTCCAAAAATGCGTCACGAAAAAACAAGTAAACGCCAGAGGGTTTACCACAGCCACCATCCCTGCCTTTTTTTTTCTTTCTTTTTTTTTTTTTTTGTTTGAGACGGAGTTTCACTCTTGTTACCCAGGCTGGAGTGCAATGGTGAGATCTCGGCTCACCGCAACCTCCACCTCCTGGGTTCAGGCAATTCTCCTGCCCCAGCCTCCTGAGTAGCTGGGATTACAGGCACGCGCCACCATGCCCAGCTAATTTTTTTTGTATTTTTAGTAGAGACGGGGTTTCACCATGTTGACCAGATGGTCTTGATCTCTTGACCTCATGATCCACCCGCCTTGGCCTCCCAAAGTGCTGGGATTATAGGTGTGAGCCACCGCGCCTGGCAGCAAATGGTGAACGCTGACCGCTCAGTGCTTCCTGCTCTTCCTGTCCTTGCGCCTCTCTCTCTGCATGCACCTTCATTCCCAGCCTCGCATTTCTAAGTGTGTGCCCCAGACGGCTCAGCTCAGCTCAGCTCAGCTCAGCACACAAAGGAATCCCACAATGCTGAACGCAAACGGATGCGTCCTGGCGTTTGGAACACACTGTATTTAGTGGGTTTCTGATTTGGAGGTAAAGAGCGAATGTCACATTTTCTTTTCATTTTAATGCTAGGATGACTGAGACAAAGGCCTAGTCTAGAAATTATAGCTCTTCTCTCATGAATAGTCCCTAGCTTCCCAAATTAATGCAAGCATAGAAGAGGCATTATCATGGGGAGCAGCCGATGGGTGCAGGCGCCCAGATAGAATGCCAGCACCAGCAGAAAAGAGCACAGGCTTGCAGGCAACCCCTCAGCTGCTTCTCACCGCGCTTCCTGGGGTGGGGCGATTTATTTCTGGTTCCTTCCTGTTAGACATGATTAGCTGGTTGAGGGGCTTATCAAGAAGAAGGGTCCTGGCATTGCTGTCCGCCCCTGTCTGGGGGAGGGTTTTTGGAAGACACTGGGAAGAGCTGAACACATCACCCTGAGTGAAGATGTTATGTACATTTCTAATATGGTGCTGACTGTACAGTGGCCAACTTGTCCTGGTTTGCCTGGGACAGTCCTGGTTTTAAAACAGAAAGTCTTGCATCCCTGAAACCCACTCAGCTGCAAACCAGGAGAGTTGGTCACCCTGTTTGGTTAGCACAACCCCGCTAGCCACTGAGAGCAAAACCACCCAGTTCCGCTCTGCTCCTGGCTTTTCCAGCAGTCTCTCTCTGATGCCAGCTTTCTTTCAATCTTTTCCTCCTAGGCCATTCAAGGGCTCCCCATTCTTGGAGTTCCCAGGACTCTGTCACTCCAGGAGCCTTAGAGCGTCCCCCACTCTATTTGGACTCCCTTTGTGGACTCCTCATTCTGACTTTTCCTCTCCATCTCCCTACCCTGCTGCTACACACACAAACACACACTCACATATACACATGCTTACACTCATGCACTCACACTCATACACAGGCACATGTGCACACATTCACACACGCATGCACACGTGCTTACACACATGTAGGATGCATGCACAGAGCTACGTCCCCACTCACTGCCTCTCCCCACAGACCTCTTCCCATGTCCCCTCTGCTGAAGGCCTCCCTGGGGCCTGAGCCTCCCTCCCGGCTTTGGGCTGGACACCCAGTCCTGGTCCGGTTCACTTCTGGTCAGTGCCCAGCAGCTGAGCTCTGGAAGCTCACTAAAGCTGAGCTCTGGAAGGGGAAGGAGCTGCCCTCCACCTCTGTGCCCCATACCCCAGAAGCCTAGCCGAGTTCCTGGCATGAATCCAGAGCTCAGTGCATGCCCATGGAACTGAATAAATTGGCCCTGAAATCATGGGCTTCTCCTACAGGCTGGCAGGGACGTTCCACTGTTGCCCGGGCCTCCTCTCACCTGGGCACACCCGTTCCTTCTCTGCCTCCATGGAGTGGATTCCCTCTACATCCACTGATCAGCGGGAGCCACCCCCTCCAGCACATGTTGCAGGAGAACCGCGTGCTTCCTGCCACCCTGGGAACTGGCTGCCCACCCGGCAGTGGGATCCCACTTAGAGGCGCTCCTCCCCCTGAACACACACACACAAGCCCTCCCTCTACCCTTGTTTCTCACCTTCGGCCAGATCTGGAGGGCTGGGGCGCTTCCCCGGATGTCACTAGGTGGCGCCATGTGGCAGTCCCTGGGCCCCACGGGGGCTGGATGGGGCCAGCAGCCCAACCCGGAGCTGCGGATGGGCAGGTGGGGATTCCTGGCCTGGAGGCCGAAGGATCTGTGGTAGGCCCGTCTTCATAGGTCTGGCCTCCGCTGTATGCCCTCGAAAAGATAACGTTGGGTATGAAGCAAAGGTGCTAAAAGCCACTGGCAGAGGAAAAAGAAGAAAATCATCACTGCAGCATTGTGCAATGAAGGCCGTGCAGGGCCGCGATCCAATCTGTTGCTTAAACCAGTTACCTGTGCACCTGACCCGCAAGGTGGTTATGATTCGTTCATCAGTGAGAACCAGTTTTTCTGGGGCAACTTATTATTTTAATAAAAACAAGTGGATTGCCCATGACTAGAAAGATCCTACATCGCCTTCAGGGCTGGGGTTTATTGTTGCTGTGTGTTTATTTGTGGAATCTAGGCTGCACGTTTCAAATCGGGCCGTCAGTCTTCATGTCTCTTGCTGCTGTTCTTTGTCGTGGGGCACAGAGACCATGAGGTTCGTATTTGGTGAGGTCGTTAATAGCGAAAGTGTTGCACTTCGTGCTTCTGAGCTCACCGCCTCGTAGGCTGTGAGAGGGAAAAGCAACACATTAAATTAGCCGACGAGGCTGAATGGGGATGTGTTGTGATCATCACCATGGACAGATAAGGAACAAAAAGAGAAAGTTAGAGATGCAGTCAGTGAGCAAAACCTTCTCGTGGAAAAACACAAGCCACAGCTGGAGAAGGAGTGACGAGGGATGTGGGAAAGTCAGGAAACAGAGAAACTTGGAAAGCTGCAGTGCGAGGGGGCGATTTATGGGGTGAGAGCAGATGGCTGTGCAATGTGATATGACAGCTAAGTAAGCGCAAGCAGGCTCAGCCCTCACGACCCACACTGCCTGGCCCCACCACCGGGGGCATCTGTGGACCAGACCGCTGCCACCTAATGAGCGTCTATTGCATGTCAAGGGACTTAGCGCACAGTCATGACATCCCCACAGACCCCGCAAGAAGGCCAGAGCCAGCAGGGAGGCCACAGCTCAGAGAAGTGAAGGAGCCAGGAACCCAGAGCTAGAAATTTAACGCAATTTAACTGCACCAACGCAATTCCAGAATCGTTAGTGCTCTGTCTCTGGCCACACTTTGTGAGGTTGTGATGCAGTGACCTTTAGCAGTGCAGAGTGGAAGTGGCCCAGGCGGCGGGAGACAGATGAGCTGGGTTCCAGTCCCAGCCCTGCCTTGCACTAGCTGTGTGACTCTGACTGTCACTAACCTCTCTGAGCCGTAGTCCCTTCAACTACAAAATGGTGGAAACGGTATCATCCCCACTGGGATGTTACATGGTTAAGTGGACATCGATGTCGGCTCTTGCTGAACTGCTTGGCTCACTAAACACGTGATACTGTTACTAGTCTTGGGAGCCAACCTGTAAATTGCTGGTAGCTTAGCAATCTTGAGTCGACAGATTCATCGTGACCAGCCTATTCTACCTTCTGCATTTGAAATATTAAATATTTCTGTAATATTGAAACCTGCTTAGCAGGAACGCACTGTGCATCCTTGGTGAGGTCATGGAAGGATGCGTGGCTTCTGCGGTGCATGGCTAGGCTTGTGCTCGCTGGCTGCAGCCTCCGTGGGATTTCCAAAGCTTTCTCTTAGCCCTCTATTTCATAGCAAGTGAGCATCTGTAGTCTTAAGAAAATTTGGTTCTGAAGAAAAGAGGGGTGATGGGAAGTGATGGTTCTGGAACCCATCCCAAAGGAAGGGTGGGTGAAGAAAATGAAGACCTGCAGAGCCTGGACCAGGGAGCAAAGGAGCCGCCTTCCAGTGTGCGTAGTAACGGAGGAGAGGAGGCTGGCTCGGAGCTGCTCCCAAGGGCAGCGCTAGGAGGAAGAACAGCAGGGTGGGCTGCATGGGAGAGGGTGTTGGGATGTGCTGAGGGGACCCCTCTGGGCTCCAGCTGCTTTGCTAGGAAAGGTAGTGATTAGACAAATGCTGTTTCTCAACGATTCTCCGTCGACTGGATAGCCCACCATTCAATTCAATGCTGACACCAGTACCTGGAGTGAGAGTGGGCCTCACAGGTCAAGGGGCTCCATCCCACAAGGCAGCCCCCACTCAGATGCCGGCCACCAGTCCCGGGTCTCCAGGCTACCGGCACCTGTGTTTGATTTGGCTACATTCGAGGGGTCACATGACCCTACTTCAGGTTTGATCATTCACTAGGACAAATCACAGAACTCAAGAAAGCACAGTGTGTTTAAGATGACTGTTTTATTGTAATGGATGCCCCCTGGGAATCACCATATAGAGAGGCACGTGGGAAAGAAAGCATGGGAGGCGAGGCATGCAGAGCTTCCGGGAGGGGGTCCCAGAACCTCACTCCCCGTGGGCTTCACATGGGGTTTCTTTGCGCGGATGTGAGAGGAAATCACGGGTCAGGTGATTGGACTCAGTCTCTAACCCCTCTCCCCTCCTGTGGTCTGATTCCTCTGGTGGCCAGCCCCCACCCTGAAGCTGTCTAGCCCCCAACCCCAGGACCCACCTCAGTAGTATTAACTCAGGTGTGAGAGAAAGCAGCTCCTTATAAATGAAAAGCAAGAGACGTTTCAATTGCTCGGGAAATTGTACTGGTTTTAGGAGCACTGGGTTACAAACCTGCGACAAAGACCAGATACATTTTTGATGACATGGCAGGTACGCTTTAACATCCCTGCTGCCACTAACTGACTATATTGAGTGGCTCTAAAACTGATTATGGGATACAATTCAGCCCCATGTAGGAAAACACCTTGCTAACCAGAGCGCTTAGTCATCGAATAGGCTGCTGCCCAGGGTCTGAGCTGCCTGGAACAGGAAGTGCCCCAGCGGAGGCTGGGTGGCTCAGTCAGAGTGCAGAGGAGGAAAGACCCCCGTGGAGTGGCAGCGTGGAGCAGATGCCCGCTCAGTGCCACGGTCAGGATGTCAGGATGCAGTGTCATGTGACTGCCTTGCTTGGTTTCAGAATCGAGAGATGCTTCCATTTTGGATGAATAGCACCGGCAAACGGGAAGGCTGGCAGCGTGGATGGCACGGCTATGACAACGAGCTCATGGACATGCGGGGCATCTTCCTGGCCTTCGGACCTGGTAGGCGAGGAATTGACCCAATGCTCTCAGGCCCCGTTCCCAAGGAAGTGTCTGTGGGGGGGGGAGGGGGGGGCGCGGGTGTGAGGAGAGGCTGCAGGGATTTCCTTCCAGACCCTCTTTATGAGCCAAGCAGAGCAAACCCAGCCGGTCTCCATGAAACAGCTTTTGCTGGCTTCCTTTCAAATGCTTCTTGGGTTTGGCAAATGTGGCCAAATACTTTTCCTTGTAAATTTTAAATCCTGAGTGCAGTGAAGAAAATGTATTCCACATGTTTGTAATTCATTTTTTACCTAATTCATCAAAACGTTATTTCACAGCTATCTGGCGTCCAGGAAAGCTTATGGGACACCAGGTTGCTGACAGCTGTGAGTCTCACAGTTGATGCAATCGCTTCTTGGGGTCTGGCTCTTCCACAGGCCTTCCCGTCTAGAGCACCCACCTCAGGGAGGCTCAGTTAGTTTAGGGTCCGACCAGAAGCTGGGATGTGCTCAAGGGCAGGCGTGGAAGTGACCTTGGGCCTGACTTTAAGAATGAATGAGCCAGAATGACGAGGGATGCCTTGGATGAGAGCAAATTTGCTGTGTCTTCCTTGACCAGATTAATTCCTAGGGCTGGCAGAGAGGGGAGATGGGAGGGTGTATCTGTCATTTGATTTAACAGATGGATCCCTGTCAAGTCATACTTTGGAAAACTTTGCCAAACACTCTGAAGATCTTACTACTACCTGAACACCCTCTTCTCCCAAAAACAAAAATTAAAAAGGGAAGAAAAGCATTCAACAGCCCTCAACCCTCAGCTGACTGGTTCATGAGCTATCCTTCTCTGTTAACACGGTCCCTCCTCCTGTACTAAATAGAAGCAGCGTATACCCTGATACCTGTATTCTGAATGCCTTTTTCTAGATGTAGATAAAAATGTTTCAGCCCATAAAAGTCCATGTTTTCAGTCGAGCGTGGTGGCTCATGCCTGTAATCCCAGCACTTTGGGAGGCTGAGGCCAGCAGATCACGAGGTCAAGGATTCCAGACCAGCCTGACCAACATGGTGAAACCCCATCTCTACTTAAAAATACAAAAATTAGCCGGGCGTGGTGGTGCACATCTGTAATCCCAGCTACTTGGGAGGCTGAGGCAGGAGAATTGCTTGAACCCGGGAGACGGAGGTCGCAGTGAGCAGAGAGTATGCCACTGCACTCCAGCCTAGGCGACAGAGTGAGACTCCATTTCAAAAAAAAAAGTTCACGCTTTCCCTTCATGTTATAGGTTAGACATCACATCTCCAAGCTCTGCTCATCTCTTCAACGTAGTGAGATCAAGGACATATGTCGGCATCCCCCCTCCAGCCTCCCACGGTGACTCTACTTTTCACAAAATCCCTGTTAAGAACAATGAGGTGTCAGTTTCTGCCACCTCCATGGGTGCCTGAACTTAGAAACACATTAGTACAAATCCCTTTCCATATGTGATCCAGGTTCCTAAGTCCTCAAGGGAGCATTAGAAGCAGTAGGAGCAAATTCACAGAGCACCAATGGCGTTCATGATGTGGGCCTAGGACAGGGTTCTGAAGATGCCCGAGCATGTTGTCTTTCACCAGTCATAGTTATGAGGAGCTTCCTGTCAGCTGAGCCCCAGGTCAGATACGCAGAGCCCAACAGCTAAAGGAATTAGGAACGGAGCACGCTGAGGGTCACTGCTGGGCTACATTGGATATATTCCAGGGCCGTGGTGTTTCTCTGAGAGAATATTAGTCAGCAAGGCTCTCATTCAAAAGCATCACACTCTCCATTCACAGAGGAGGGAAGTAAGATCATGAATGCGAACTGGTTGTCTGCTGAAGGTCTATATACAAATGAGAGTCTCAGGAATACGTTAAAGCAGAACCAAACCCAAAACCCCAAATTTTAAACAACGTACCCAAAGCTCATTAGCTGAAAGTTAAAATTCTGTCCATTAACAGAGGCTTCCATCATTGACTAAAAGCTCCCGGTCTTTTACAGACAGATAGATGACCCCTGACGAAAATGGACTGGGCTAATTGCAAAATGTTTCCAGGCAGGTACAGCGTGGGGAGAGCCTCCCACAAACCATCACGTCCTGGCTCCAATTCTCATGAAAGATTAAACAGCTTTACACACTGGCTGTTTACTGAGAAGAACATTTAAGAGCAAGGCCTTTAACAGCTATCTAGCTGCACTCTGAGATAAAGGTGCCTTCCTCCTGATTAACTGCATGTGTTTCTTGCTTAGGGAGAAAGTGGGCATCACTGCGGCTGCCCAGATGCAGCCTTAGCAGTCAGTGAGCCTGGTCCAGCAAAGAGAAGGGGAAGTCATTCTGCAGGAGAGCCTCTCTCTGCTTAATCCCAGTTTCTAATTTGAACAGTCTAATCTTGCCCTGGAGAACTCCACGTTCGAGATAAGACAGCAGGAGTGAGTCAGTGAGCCGCCTGCGAGCTCGCAAGCATGACGGGGAATGCAGCCCCAGGTGGCCAGGCACGGGGTAAGTCTGCAGAACCTCCTCTCTGTAAGAGACCCATTTTTAATATCCAAAAAAAAATGTAAATGCACGAGGATAACTTGGATTCCCAGTCCATGTCTGAAATGCCATTTTGAGCTACTAGAGCCTGTCTGGGTCCTCAGTTGGATCAGGCATTGTTTTGTTCAAGAATTTTCTAAAAGCTTTCATTCCAGCCTGGATCATTTCTGCATTGAGCCCAAAGCACCATCCCTGCAGAACCGGAGGTCATGAACTAGATGGGATGGGAAAGAAATCCCAGTTCTCCTTTCTGCTTAAATGCAGAGAATTTGATTTCATATTTTCAGTGTAAAAAAAAAAAAAACATTTTCTAATACTTTTGTCAGGATTTGATCTCAGTTTTTCCTGTCAAGTGTTAAAGAAGAGGATTTTTGTTTGGTTTTGTTTTTTAGAGACAGGGTCTCGCTGTGTCACTGAGGCTGGAATGCAGTGGCGTGATGGCTTACTGGTAGCCTCCATCTCCTGGGTTCAAGAGATTCTCCTGCCTCAGCCTCCTGAGTGGCTGGGACTGCAGACACATACCACTAGCTGCCTTTACATTTTTGCAGAGTTGAGGTCTTGCTATATTGCCCAGGCTGGTCTCACACTCCTCAGCCTCAAGCCATCCTCCCGCCTCAGCCTCCCAAAGTGCTGGGATTCCAGGGGTGAGCCCTAGTGCCCATCCAGAAGTGGGTATTTGAAAGGCTGGGGGACGCCAGGGCTTACTGTCCTCCACTGCCTCAGTGCTCTCCCACCCACACACGGCAAGGCGTGGCCCCATGTGGTGGAGGCAGGATTAGTACATCCAGGTCACATGACAAGCAGGCAGAAGAGTTGCTTCCATATCGCTGGAACAACCACTCACTGACGTCTTCTGCTTCAGCTGATTCCTCGGAAAGGGAAGCGTAACCACCATGCTCATCTGATTGACTGATTTGCCTCGATATGGAGAGGGCTGGTATACTGGGCCACCCTTACTTTTTCCTCTCTGGGCAGGTTTTATATATATATAAACACAGACATATATATTTTATGTGTATATATACATATATATATACACATATCTATATTACATATAGATAAATGTATATACCTTTTTTTTTTTTTTTTTTTTGAGTTGGAGGCTTGCTCTGTCACCCAGGCTGGGGTGCAACAGCGTGATCTCGGCTCACGGCAACCTCTGCCTCCCAGGTTCAAGTGATTCTCCTGCCTCAGCCTCCTGAGTAGCTGAGATTACAGGCACGCGCCACCATGCCGGCTAATTTGTATGTTTTTGTGGAGATGGGGTTCCATCATGTTGGCCAGGCTGGTCTTGAACTACTGAGTTCAGGTGATCTGCCCACCTCAGCCTTCCAAAGTGCTGGGATTACAGGCATGAGCCGCCGCACCCGGCCAGGTTTTACATTTTTGAAAACTAATTTTTACTCTGAAAAGAAGCTGACTCTTATCCTCCATGCCCCTGAAGAAAAGTGAAACGTTCAAATAATTTACAAAGTGAATATATTCAAACCATGGCTTGCCCTTGTCATACATATTTATTAATAAATACCAGCAGTGACCATTTACTGAGTATACAAAATGTGCTGGGAACGATGACTTTCCAGGCCTATTTCCTGAGGTCACAGCTAGTGCATGCAGGGGAGCAGGCTGGTGCTGGAGCCCACACACCTCTTTATAGTGCATTCAACTTTAATTCTCCAAAGGGAGCAAAGCCTGTCACGTAGGCAGTTGTCCTGGATCTAACATACTGTGTGGCAGAAGTATCTGTATTTAACTTTTTTCCAATTTGTAATTCTAGGATGGACAGAGGAGAATTTGGTGTGGATGCCTCTGGAATATATTGCTGTGTGTTGCTGTCTGTATTTATGATGATTTAGCAAAGCAAATTATAAACATTATTTTCTAGTATCTTAGAAAACTTGGCTTTACAGCCCCCTGAACAACTCATTTCCTTTAAAACTTGCAGGAGAACTAACACGCACAGGCACAGGCCTTTATCAGTGGCTAAAATCTCCTCCCTCAATTCAGCCTTAATGTAGCACTGGGTATTTTGTTGGAAGCTCTGGTTTGGGGCCTAGAAGTGAAGTTGCGTATGTGTATTACTAAGATCTCGCATTCACTCTTTAAATGGACAAGTGCTTTGAATTCCACCTCTCGTTTGCCCCCTGTAGAGAAGGAGGCAGTGCACTTGACTGAAATCCCTCCACAGGCTTGCGGTGTCACCCGTGGCGCCCCTCGCTCGCCGCACTGTGCGTGGCCACCCTACCTGAGTGTTCCTGGATGACTCTGGAGCTTGGGGGCCGCTCTGGGCAGAGGCACGGTGGTCTTCTCCATTAGATCTCTCAGAGCCTTCACACGGATCCCTGATTCGGCTATCATACCATTTTCCACATGGCCAATTTATTTTATCTGTTGACGAAATGCTCCCAAGGAGAGTTCCACTGATCTTCAACACGTATTTAGGAAACCATCGCCAGGGCTGCGGAGCTAGCCAGCACCGAGAAAACGGCAGAGTTTCACATTCCATCAAGACCTGTGACCTCAGTCAGGCGGCAAAGTGAGAAACATTCTTGAGCTGTCTTGCAGCCTCTGCAGTAGACGCTGGTACTCTGGCCATCAGCGCGGGCTAGGCAGATGTTCTGGAAGATGAGCACGGCATTTCATTTGGTTGAGGGCAAGACAGTCACTTTGTGACCATACAGGCTCTACTGTGCTCTACAGACATGGAGCAGCAGCAGATGACCCTTCAGCGTCCCCCCAGTCCCCCAAAGGAAGTGCTGTTGTCACAAAGAGAGCACAGTTATGCACAAAGAAAGGCTGCTGATTTTCTTTTATTTGAGACAGGATCTCACTCTCTTGCCCAGGCTCGAGGATAGCAGCACCATCTTGGCTCACTGCAGCCTTGAACTCCTGGGCCTAAGTGATCTGCTTGCCTCAGCCTTCTGAATAGCTGGGACTACAGGTGCACACCACCATGCCTGGTTTAAGACATTTATTTTAAGAGAGAGTCTTTCTCTGTCATCCACGCTGCTCTCAAACTCTTGGCCTCAGGCAACCCTCCCTCCTTGGCCTCCCAACCTGCTGAGACTACAGGTGTGAGCCCTGAAGCCTGGCTCTGCTGCTTGTCTTTTAAAGAAATTCATCTCCATGAGCCACAGAAAGCTATTTTCCTTTCTAACCCACAGCCTTCCAGATACTCTTCCATGTTCACACTCAACAGGCCCATATCCCACTGCTGGAGCTGATTCCCTCATCTCCAGGTCACCTGCAGCCTGAATGTAATTCTTCCTTATTGTGCTCAGCCCACCTCTGCCCTGGAGCGGCCACGACAGCTTGTTTCCCTTTCTCTTTCAGATTTCAAGTCCAACTTCAGAGCCGCTCCCATCAGATCGGTGGACGTCTACAACGTCATGTGCAATGTGATGGGCATCGCTCCGCTGCCCAACAATGGGTCCTGGTCCCGGGTGATGTGCATGCTGAAGGGAAGCGCCGGCGCCACCCTGCCTACCCAGCCCAGCCACTGCGCCCTGGCCCTGATTCTTCTCTTCCTGCTTGCGTAACTGATTGTATTGCTTGTCCCTCCCCTGCAAAAAAACCCACCATCTGCAAAGTAGACCTCCAAAGCAGAATGATTTTCATTTCGTGTGTGAATAATAGCTTCATTAACACAATCAAGGCCATGCAAACTGTAAATATATTACTCTTGGATAATTCTATACATAAAAGTTCCTACTTGTTAAAAAAGATACAAACTTTGTTTTTCCAGACGGTAGGAAAAGCCTAGCTTTCCATTTCTTCCGTTATATGTCATTTTCTCCTTTCTTTTCACAACATTACTCAGGACGAACTCTCTGAGCAGAGGCCTGCTCCTACAGCAACCAAACTTGGAGTGGATATTGCAGACAGAGGTGGCTCTGGGTCCCTCTCGGTCCCATCTTGCACAAAGCAGCTCCTCAGACCAGGCCCTTGTGCATGCCCTGTCCACACCCAGGAGCGATCCTCAGGGTCTGTGGCCACGAGCCTGTAATGTTCCTTCCATCCCAGCTAAAAGGAGGTCCACACAAAGTGAAAGATACTGTCTATTTCTGACCCAGCTCGGGCAATTTTTTCATCTTATACTGAGTCTCAGAAAGGACATAACTTAGCATGGATGCCCAATTCATCCAAAAATCAACGCATCACTAAGGATTGGAGAACTCGGAGAACAAGGTGAAATACAGGAGTCTCCTCCCAAAGTCTGAGTGCACGAAAATTTCTCCCTTGCCTTGAGGAGCAGGAAAGCTTCTGATGGACACCAGCTTCTGTGAGACTGATCACACACAGTACGTCATGGCATGAAGCCTGGCACATAGCTGGCCCCGCATGATGGACTGATGGATGGCCTGCCTGCCTGCCTGCCCCCCTGCCCACCCGTCCACCTGGGCAAAGGCTTCCTCAGACACTGCCACTCTGTGGCTCCCAATACAGGGTGTAGACAGGAGTAATCCCTGACATGTCATTATGGGCTGGGACAGGGATGGCTCGCTGATGAGAATGTGGAGGCATCAGCAAGGATCTCAGCTGGCTCCCTGAAGGGTGATGCACTAAACCTCAGTCCCGGGCACATGGCCTGCTCTGCAACAACAGAAAGTAGTGCTGGGTGGAGAATGGAGCAGAAGCCCAGTCACTGACCAACTAACGGGTCGTTTGATTAGGAAACAGTTTGGCCAAAATGCCGCCTCCGAGACCTAAGTTCTTTTGATGCCCTTGAGAAGAGCCATGGAGCCTGAGTTGAAATATTTTTAGCTTAGTCATCTGTGTTTGCTATTGTAGAACTTGTAACACGAGAGATAACTGCCTTTTTACACGATCGGTCGTTTATATCTATATACATACATGTGTATATATGCACGCATACACTATTATTGCATTAAAAATGAGTTTTGGCTGGGCATGGTGGCTCACACCTGTAATCCCAATGCTGGGGGGCCAAGAAGGGACGATCCCTTGAGGCCAGGAGTTCCAGACTAGCTTGAGCAACACAGGGAAATCCCCATCTCTACAAAACATAAAAGATTTTTTTAAAATTAGCCAGGCATGGTGGCACATGCCTGTGGTCTCAACCACTGGGGAGACGAAAGCAAATTCAGGAGGTCAAGCCTGCAGTGAGCTGTGACTGCACCAGTGCACTCCAGTCTGGGCAACAGAGCAAGACCCCACCCCCCACCCAATAAAAAGCTTGCACTAAATGAGGTACATCTGCAAGTGAGACTTTTTGTCAAGAGAAGGCAATATGTTGGATCTCCTCAGGACAACAGAAGCCTTATATTGTGTGTTACCTTGAAAACTGAGTATCAACATTCACCCTGATTCAGGAAAGCTGGGGGCTGTCTCCATACCATGAATCATGAGAGCAAAGGATCACTGCTTCAAAATACTGAATTTGCTTCCACGAAAGATTTCTAAGGATTTATGTAATGTGTTTTAAAAGTGCCAGCATCCAGCCTGGGTAACAATTGCGAAACTCCGTCTCAAAAAAAAAAAAAAAAACAAAACAAACAAAAAAAAAAACTGCCAGCAAACCACTGGATCAATTGTAAAGAAGGCAACTCCTCAGCGTTTGTTATCCGGCTGAAAACAAGTGAGTACTTACAAAACATTGGCAGTAGTTGCTGAAAAAGACGTCTATTGTTCAAAGTTTCTTTCTCCTTAAAGGACGGTGTTCCAGTGAATTCACAATTCCTCCATTGTGAAGGAAGAATCCCTAAGAGATATTCAGGTGATTAAATTAATAGTGGACCATCAAATTCAAGGGAGGCATAAACTTAGACGCAGTCTTAGGTTTTTGTCTTTCCTGAACTCTTCTGCCATTTTCCTGCTTCACTCATCCTGAAAATCTGCAAGTTACATAATAAAACGTTAGGTATTTGTCTGACAAAGTGTAATTACTCAACTGAATAAATGAATGAGAATAAGATACAAAAAAAAAAAATCATGAATCCTGGTAAACAATAAAGAAAATTCAGGCACTGAGGGGGAAGAAAAAGATTTTTGCTTAAAATAATGTGGACATTTTTGATGGCTTAATTATGTGGTAAGAATTTGTTCCCTTTCATTTTTGTTTTAAAATTACATTGTTCTCCTTAGAAAAAAATCCACTTTCTCTAAATGTGTTTTTTTCCATAGGAGTAAAATCTGCTAGGAATATGTATAGACATCTTTTTTCCTGGATTGCTTTTTGAATTCACTGCTGATTCCCAAAAATAATTGGGTTGACCTACCAAGGACAAATGAAAAAAATGAGCCCCAGATTAAAGATGAGGCTTTAATTCAATTTTAATCATTGTCATTCTGACTGGCGTGAGATGATATCTCATTGTGGTTTTGATCTGCATTTCTCTAATGATCAATGATGATGAACGTTTTTTCATATGTTTGTTGGCTGTATAAGTGTCAGCTTTTGAGAAGCGTCTGTTCATGTCCTTTGTCCACTTTTTGATGGGATGGGGTTGTTTTCTTCCTGTAAATTTAAGTTCCTTGTAGATTTTGACATTAGACCTTTGTCAGATAGGTAGATTGCAGAAATTTTCTCCCATTCTGATACTATTCTGATGATAGTTTCTTTTGCTCTGCAGAAGCTCTTTAGTTAAATTAGATCCCATTTGTCAATTTTGGCTTTTGTTGTCATTGCTTTTGGTGTTTCAGTCATGAAGTCTTTGCCCATGCCTATGTCCTGAATGGTATTGCCTAGGTTTTCTTCTAGGTTTTTTATAGTTTTGGGTTTTACATTAAGTCTTTAATTCATCTCCAGTGAATTTTTGTGTAAGGTGTATGGAAGGGGTCCAGTTTCAATTTTCCGCATATGGCTAGCCAGTTTTCCCAGTACCATTTCTTAAGTAGGAAATCTTTCCCCCATAGCATGTTTTTATCTGGCTTGTTGAAGATCAGATGGTTGTAGATGTGTGTTGTTGTTTCTGAGGTCTTTCTGTTCCATTGGTGTATGTATCTGTTTTGGTACCAGTACCATGCTGTTTTGGTTACTGTAGACTTGTAGTCTAATTTGCAATCAGATGCCTCCAGCTTTGTTCTTTTTGCTTAGGATTGTCTTGGCTATATGGGCTCTTTTGAGCCATTATTAAAAAGTCAGAAAACAATAGATGCTGGCGAGGCCATGGAGAAACAGGAACACTTTTACACTGTTGGTGGGAGTGTAAATTAGTTCAGCCATTGTGAAAGACAGTGTGGCGATTCCTCAAGGATCTAGAAATAGAAATTCCACTTGACCCAGCAATCTCATTACTAGGTATATACCCAAAGGATTATAAATCATTCTACTATAAAGACACACGTGCACATAGTTTACTGCAGCACTATTTACAATATTAAAGGCTTGGAACCAACCCAAATGCCCATCAATGATAGACTGGATAAAGAAAATGTGGCACATATACACCATGAAATACTATGCAGCCTTAAAAAAAAAAAGAGATCATGTCCTTTGCAGGGACATGGATGAAGCTAGAAGCGATCATTTGCATCAAACTAACACAGGAACACCAAACACCCCAAGTTTTCACTGATAAGTGGGAGTTGAACAATGAGAATACATGGACACAGGGAGGGGAACATCACACACT
Source organism: Saimiri boliviensis (assembly GCF_048565385.1). NCBI lineage: Eukaryota > Metazoa > Chordata > Mammalia > Primates > Cebidae > Saimiri > Saimiri boliviensis. The sequence goes on along the minus strand of NC_133451.1, from coordinate 115,633,528 downwards.
GGGGCCTGTCGGGGATGGGGGACAAGGGGAGGGAGGGCATTAGGACAAATACCTAGTGCATGCAGGGATCAAAACCTAGATGATGGATTGATAGGTGGAGCAAACCACCATTGCATGTGTATACTTATGTAACAAACCTGCACATTCTGCACACGTATCCCCGAACTTAAAAATAATAATAATAATAATAAAAAGACGAGATGAATGGCCACTTTCCCTGTCCATATGCCTTATCTCCGGAATTGAATTCAATTAAGTTGTGAAGACCTAAGCATAAACTAGATCAGGCTCAGCGGAATCCTACAACAGTCCTGGACTATAAGGTCCTAGTTTTTTGTTTGTTTGTTTGTTTGTTTTTTTACTTTTAAAGGAATCTTGGGAGTCCACCTCAGATCTGAGTTCTTCGTAGACAGTAGTTTGCGAACTTTCTGGGTTTTAAAGTCTCATCTGACCCACCTCCAGAGATGTGGGTTCAGAGGGGCTTGAGGTGGTCCTGAGACAGCACTTTGAAGTCACATGGACTTAAGGCTCGAGTTTGCTCTGAGAAGAGGCGGGTTCTGACTTGATTCTGTAGACCCGAGTCTCCTGGCAGCTATTTCACAATCGGCGCATATCTCTAGGGACCCTGAGGCTGACACCAGCCACTAACCTCAGTTGGGTGAAGCGTCCAACCCTCCTAAACCAAAGTAGATCTGCAGCCCCAGTGGTGGAGGGAGGATCCACAAAAGGCAGACCCGGCTTTTCCACACCGCACTCCCTGTGGCTGTGAGATCCCCAACAGTGCTACAAGACGCTCAGACATTGTTCAACACACACAGCTATGTTATGAATTTTCTAAGAAAGTGCTTTGCATTTCTGTAAATAACAAGAGATTTCCAAGTGTGACTGTGGGTTTTATCTTTGTAAGCAATTTGTGATGGACCAAAGTCAGCTACTGTAAATGACTTGCTAGAAAAAAGGAAGGAGGCAGCCTCAATCGACTGGTTATAAAACATTCGAAACTTGCTCTCAGGTGTGTGCTATAGAAAATATACTTGTATGTTGCTCTGAAATCATAAATTAGCACCTAGTACAGCACCTCAGATGTTTAATACATGTCTCATAAATATATGTTGGATAAAAAATGAATCAATGTTATTAAGGAGACTTGCTTAAACCTCAGATATCCTTTCTGTCTGTAGTTTCTCAAATTAAATGAATTTTCCACTTTTGGCTTGCTATGTTTTCTTATTACCCAACTAACAATATAATTATGCTTTATTTCATGGGTCTAAACATATTCTATCCCAGGCTTATAAATTAGGCATGGAGGAAGGAAGGAAGGAAGGAAGGAAGAGAGGGAGGGAAGGAGGGAGGGAAAGGGGGAGGGAGAAGGGAGCAGGAGGGAGGGAGGGAAGGAGGAAGGAAAGGATATTACAGTTTATAGTATGCATATTAACTTTTAAAAAATATATTGAGATTGAATTCACACACCATAAATTTCATCTATCTGAAGTGTACAATTCAACAGCTTTTAGTATATTCACAGGGTTGTGCAACTATCACAAATTTTGGGACATTTGTATCACTCCAAAAAAACACAAAAAACCCAAGCCCATTAGTACACTAGCAATCACTCCCATTTCCGCCCACTGCTGCCCCTGGCAACCACGAAATGACTTTCTGGCTCTACAGATGTGCCTGCTCTGGACACTTCATAAAATAGAATCACACAATACATTGTCCTTTGCGGATGGCTTCTTTCACTTAGCATAAGGGTTTTCAAGGTTAGAGTATGAGTCAGTGTTTCATTCCTTTCATTTACAAAGAATCCATTGTATGGATATACTTCATTTTATTTATTCATTCATCTATTGATGCATTAGTGTTTCTCGCTTTTTAGATTTTCATCAGGTGTTTCATTCATAAACACAATTTTGTGGACATCTTTTCATTTCTGTTGGGTATGCCACTGGGAGTGGAACTTCTGAGTCAAATTACCATTACTTTATGCTGCACTTTGAGGAGCTATCAGACTGTTTTCCAAGTTGGCTGCCCCATTTTGCATTCCCACAAACAGCATAGGGGAGTTCGAGTTTCTCCACATCCTTGACAGCATTTGGTATTACCTGCCTTTCTTAGCCATCCTAGTGAGTGGCGTTTCACGGTGGATTTGTTTGCAGTTCCCCAGTCGTGAGTCATGTTGAGTATCTTCTCGTGTGCTTATTGGCAATTGTCCGTCTTTCCCTTTTTTTGTTTCGTTTGCTCTCTCGGTAAATTCGTGTCGGCAGGGACGGGGGGTTGCTGCGCGGCTTGTTTCATCACCTAGGTACTAAGCCCAGTACCCATTAGTTGTTTTTCTTGACCCTCTCCCTCCTCCCACTCTCCACCCCGAGAAAGGCCCCAGTGTCTGTTTCTCTCCTCTTCATATCCACGTGCTCTCATCACTGAGCTCCCACTTAAGTGAGAACCTGCAGTATTTGGTTTTCTGTTCCTGCCTTAGTTTGCTAAGTTTGCTAAGAGTAATAGCCTCCAGCTCCTTCCATGTTCCATGTCATGCAAAAGGCATGATCTCATTCTTTTTAATGGCTGCATAGTATTCCATGGTGTATGAACCACACTTTCTTTATTCAGTCTCTCACTGATGGGCATTTAGATTGATTCCATGTCCGTGCTATTGTGAATGGTGTTGCAACGAACACTCACATGTATGTGTCTTTACGGTAGAACGATTTATTTCACTGTGGTTATATACCCAGTAATGGGATTGCTGAGTCCAATGGTAGTTCTGCTTTTAGCTCTTTGAACTTTCCCATGTTTTAATTGGATTATTTGTCGTTTGAGTTGTAAGCATTCTTTATACATTCTGGATACCAGTCCCATATCAGATATATGGTTTGCAAATATTTTTCCCGTTCTGTGAGCTTTCTTTTCACTTTCTTGATGGCATCCTTTGGAGCACAAAATGTTTAAACTTTTGATGACGTCCAACACTGGTTTTCTCTTCTGTCAGTTGTGCTTTTTGTGTCAGATCTAAGAAGGCTTTACCTAAGCCCAGATAATGAGGATTGACTCCTTTAATTTCTTCTAAGAGTGTTAAAGTTTGAACTCTTACATTTAGGTCTGTGATGTGCTTTGAGTTAATTTTTGTGGCAGACGTGAGGGAATGACTTCATTCTTCGTCATGTAGATATCCAGTTGTTCCCACAACACTTGTTCCAAAGCATGTCTGCTTTTTAGAGAAATGTTTAAATTATTCTGTTGACCAAAACACTTACTTTGTTTAAAAAAAAATCCAAATTACTTCAGAAGTTTGATTTTTGTACTTCTGGTTACACAATACTGGGTATGTAATAAAATGAGTATCCCGTAAATTCAAGGAGAAATATCTTCTATAGAAGGTGAACCCTAATGTTCTTGAAAACAGCTCCTATCCCTGGAAGCACTGGGGAGGACCCTACCTTATGATTCTGCACCATCTTCCAGCTGGGCCTGTGCTGAGGCCCATTTCCACCACCATCGCTGGGCCAGCCTGAGTCCATCTCTATCCAGCTTCACCACCCAGCTTCACCCAGGCTCCCCCAGAGCCTTAGAGCTTCACCCTAGAAGCCAGTAACAGCGCCACAAGCCCCTTCTCCCCAGAACCGCAACTAGAAGCTCCACTATCATGCAGTGACCTCCCATTAGGCTTCCTTGAGATCTGAAGCTTCCAGCTCATTCTCCTCTCTTCCACCCAAGGGATTTTCTAACTCACAAGTCAGGCCAGCCCATTCCTTAGTTCTAAACCCTTTAGTGACTGTCCATGGTTTTGATTTAACACTTTTACCAGGGTTAACCAGGCCTGGTATGCGTACATCCGTCGGCCTGTTGAATGAGTGAATGACTATTCATTTTACCTGCATTGTATTGCATTCCTCACCCCCAGCCTATTGTTACCCACCCCTCTACCCAACTCCACTTTCACTTTTTTTTTTTTTTTTCTTAAGATGGAGTCTTGCTCTGTCACCCAGGCTGGAGTGCAGTGGCAGCATCTCGGCTCACTATAGTCTCTGCTTCCCAGGTTCAAGCAATTCTCCTGTCTCAGCCTCCCAAGTAGCTGGGATTACAGGTATGTGCCCCCAACCTGGCTAAGTTTTGTACTTTTAGTAGAGATGGGGTTTCACCATGTTGACCAGGCTGGTCTTGAACTCCTGACCTCAGGTGATCCCCCTGCCTCAGCCTCCCAAAATGCTGGGATTACAGGCGTGGGCCACCACACCCAGCCCACTTCCACTTTTTAAAGTCCCTGCTTCAACATTTTAATCTAAACTCTGACCTTCTTATTTAACCCCATTTCCCCTCAGTTACTTCACTTTTGTTTCCCTTTAGCACCGGGCAATGTTATGGTTCACAGTTATCTTTACTTTTATTTCCTTACATTCATGTACATCTTATTTTGCATGAAGTTTTTTTGCAAGCTACATATGCAAATCCATTTTCCTTCTCTGTCTCATAGCTTCCTTGGAAGCAGAACACTAGCTTGTTTTCTCTCTTTTTAGAATGTCAGGGTGTCAGGGACCCTAATAATTGACATCCTTGGCAGATGGAGAGTCAAATAGCCTCTTACTTACAACAAAGGTGATAGATTCTGGGGAATGTGGTTTATAATACAACCCCTGTGAATTGCACAGGCTTGCCCACCAAGGCCCTGCACTGTAAGACTACAAGAACAGACGAGCAGGGAGCACCGTCGGCTGTGTGAGCACAGCTGGCCCTTCAGAGGGAAGCGGGATAGGGGCTCAGCTCCTTCTCCTCAATAAGGTAAATCACTTCTCTTCTGGGGAGACACGGGTGTGAAGAATGGAGAAAGGCCAGAGGTGGGGCTGTAGCAAATGTCCCTAAAAACACAGGAGTGCTAGAACCAGGATCCCCACCCACTGCCTGCTTCACATGAGTGCTGGAACCGGGTTTTCCACCCACTGCTTGCTTCACATGAGTGCTGGAACCGGGTCCCCCACCCACTGCCTGCTTCACATGGAGCCTCTCTGGCTCTGGGAGTACGATCTCCATGCATGTTCCTGGCTGAGAGCACTAGACGGTGCAAGGCCCGGAAGCAGCTCCGCTGCTATGAGACCTGCTGTTGAAGGAACAGCAAAGGCAAGACGGAAAGCAGGCTGGACAGCGATGGGAAGCTGGTGGGTGTGGAAACTGATCACAGTTTATGGATGAACCACAGGCTCGCCCTGGAGAACCGCCATGTGGCCACAGTGCCGTCATGGTGACACATCCCGGGCTATGCAAAGACAAGGGCTTTGCGTGGGCGTATGGGCTAGCTGGGGGTCTGGATTTGATTGATCAAATTCGGTGCTTTGTTTCTGCTTCTTACACCAAAGTAACTCCAAGTTAGTAGAGTAAAGCATCTTATTGAGGGCTTTCAGACACATCACATGTATCTGCATTATTCTGCAGCATTCCGGTGAAAAGTTTACGTTGGCCGCTTGCAGTATTTTGCCCTGAATCCTGAACTTAAAGGCACCGGACGGAGATTTCGTTAGTTCATTTTCATGTCTTAGAATTAAGGATCTAAAAAATAGTATACAGATGAATGTAAATCTCACACACTGAAATAAAATAATATGAAACTACTTTTGATTGCTGCAGGAAAACATCTAGTCTTTTTTTTTCATAGTTGCCTGATATGTATTCATGGAACCCTGCCCAGGAATGATTAAAGGCGCAAGTCTGTTCATACCTTCAGTGGGAAAGACCAGCCTGTGTACACTAGGCGGCAGCCAGGATGACAGCCGCTCGTGCTGTTGAATAGGGAAGTCTCCCTCCAGGTTATGAGGCCTCACAATCCTCACAAGAGGGCGGGTGGTGGTTGAGAAATGGGACAGGACTTTTTGCTGTATCCATACATTAGCAACGGTGCTTGTAACTTGTGTGGGAACCACGATCTTCAAGATCCTTCCTCTATTCTCATATATACACTGCAAATCACCAAGCAAAAAACTACGGACGCGGGGTCGCTCCCAGTTATCGGAGGGATAACTTGCATCTTGGCCTTTGTCCTTCACGGCTGGCGAGTGCCCAAGCCAGGACGCAGCTTCTTTGCTTGCTGTCATTGTCTGGGACCCTTCAGCCTTAGCCTGGCTGGAGGAGCTGTCCCGAGGTCCATTCATAGCTGTCGGCCGTCCCAGCTCTGCCAAACAGAGGCTATCTGTCACACATTCTCAACACTGACAAAGGGGGGACGAGTTGTTGAGAATTGGAGGACTGAAGTCAGAGGCAGGAGGCCGGCCGTGAGGCACGTGGAGAGTCAGGCCAGAATCCCAAGGGCAAGAAGGGCGCGACGGCAACCCGAGGCCACTGGGAAAGCCACAGAAGGAAGAAGGCACCAACACACAGCCGTCCTGGGGCCGCTCCCTGAACACGGAATGCCGGCTCCGGCGTGCTTCTTTCCTGCACACCCAGGGCGCTCACTGGACCAGGATAAGCTCCATCACACTGGTGGTCCCAGCGGTCACCAGGACAGCTCCGAACGACCCCTTCTGGCCTGACCCACTGTCAGAGCCCACAGCGCCACTGCAAGCCATGGCTTGAAAGGAAGCATCCCGCAGCTCCCCGTCACCTCTCCCACCTCAGACGTCCCGTCCTTGCTGCTGTTTTTGTCACCCTGGTGTGTTCAGATTCAGGGCACTCCAAGCTGGGCTCCACAGTTTTGCCGTAAGCCCCTGCCCATAAGGCATGAACCTATGAGATGACACTTCCCCAAGCATGCTTCTTAGTTTATATCTTAACGAAAAGAAAAATGATTAATTTTCCGTTCTCCTAAAGCTATGTTTTCATCATGTAATTGCCAGAAGAGTCCACTATGTTCTTCGCAAGTTTAAAACACAAACAATTGTATTTGATCAGAGCAGTCCAGCTTACTCATCTCTCCATATCCAGATCCTGAAGCAGCATCAGCACACAGTAGGCCCTCAAACACTGGAGGAATGCATGAATGAGGCATGCTGACTGTGTAATAATTATCTGAAGTTCTGGAGCTGCCTCTGGAACAACCTGCCCCATGTAGGAGTCCCTCCAGAGATGCTTCAGACTTACAGACACAGAAGAAGAGCACACACAGCATGCTTTGCTGGCTAAACTGTGTCCCCTCAAAAAGATATGTTCACATCCTTACCCCTGCTAAGGTACTTGTGGATGTGAGTTTCTTTGGAAATAGGGTTTGTGTACACGTAATCCAATTAAGATGAGGTCACAGTGGATTCAGGTGGGACCTCATCCAATGACTGGTATCCTTATAAGGAGAGGGCAATGTGACTAAGAGACACAGCAAAGAGGGCAGGGAAGAGACAGACTAGAGACTGGGATGGTGTAGCTGCCAGCAGAGGAATGCCATGCTTGCCAGCAACCTCCAGACGCTAGTAAGGGACAAGGAGAGAGAGTCTCCAGTCGAGCCTTTGGAAGACTCGTGACCCTGTGACACCTTGACTTACGTGGCTCAAAGCTATCCAGCTTAAAACTACTTCTGTGGTAGTTTTCTATCTCAGCCACAGAAAACTGGCACACCCTTCCAATTGTTTAGGAGTCAATCGAGCTCATCAAAGACTGTTTTGAGTCGGGGTCTCCCTGTGTCACCTTGTCCCCTCCTAGCTTCTAGTGGTTGCTGGGAAGCCATGGCTGCCATAACAAACTGCTGCAAACTACCACCTGCCCAGGGGCTGGAGTGCAGGGGTGTGATCACAGCTCACTGCAGCCTCCAGCCCCTGGGTTCAAGCCATCCTCTCACTTTCATCTCCTGAGTAGCTGGAACCACCACGCCTTTTTAAAATTTTTTAAATTTCTTGTAAAGATGGGGTCTCACTATGTTTCCCAGGATGATCTTGAACTCCTGGCTTCAGAGGACCCTCCCACCTTAGCTTCCCAAAGTGCTGGGATTACCGGCATGAGCCCACTGCGCCCAGCCTCGTCAAAAAAAATCTATGGATCTCCTCCTTCACACCAGATACTGTGCTGTATTCTGGGGATACAGAGAAGAGAAAAATACGCTTACTCTCCTCACAGAACTTACACTACAATTACTGCATTCTTGCATTTTCTTTTTGTTTTTTTATTTTTTTGAGATGGAGTTTTGCTCTTGTTGCCTAGGCTGGAGTGCAGTAGCATGGTCTCGGCTCACTGCAACCTCTGCCTCCTGAGTTTAAGCAATTCTCCTGTCTCAGCCCCCCAAGTAGCTGAGATTACAGGCACCCACCACCGCGCCTAGCGAACTTCTGTAATTTTAGTAGAGACAGGGTTTCACCATCTCTACTAAAAGCCAGGTTGGTCTCAAACTCCTGACCTCAGGGGATCCACCCGCTTCAGTCTCACTAAGCGCTGGGATTACAGGGGTGAACCACCATACAAGGCCGCATTCTTTCATTTTTGAGCAAACTGAATTTTCATTTCTATGGGACAAAATGTTCCGGTTGCAACAGGCAATGCATAGAGAGCATTTCAGGGAAAACGGGAGTCATGCAATGAAAGAAGGCGCCTGCTTTCACGCAGAGGAGCTGGTGGCAAGAAGGTCAACGACCCATGCTCCCACCAGCCTCCTCCCTGCTGCCTCCTTCAGGACCTCACTCTTGGCTATCGGATGTACTGCTGCAGTCAGCTCTTTGCCTAGCCTGCAGAATTGTCTCTCAGCAACAGCAGGCTGCGGACCTGCTTCAAGGCCATGCTTGTCTCTCATTCCTATAGATTTAAATTCCAAATTCTGCCTCTGACATATTTCTGGGGCTTGGCTTCCCCTACATCTCTCCATGCTCCCTGACAAGCTTCACAGATGAGCCCCTGGCTGTGCCATCCCCAAGCCTCTTGCACTGGCCTCGTGCCCGGATAACCTGGCCACTCTGTGAAGCACACATTTATCCTTCGGCTCTTAGAGGCTCTGTCATGCTCATGCGCGTTCAGGTTCTTGTTATCATCTTGCTTATTATGAAACAACTCACACTATATGGTAATGATTTGTTTTCAAGTTTTCTCTAACTAGTCCGTAAACAAAACAGAAGCTGGGATAGTATCTTTTCTTTTGGGGGGGGGGTCTCCTTCAACACCCAATAAACTCTGCTACAAGATACTTGATGATTGTCTGTTGAATAAATGAATGAATGACTGAGTAAGTAAATAAAGAAGAAAAGGTTAGGATGATCTGGTCAGAAGATCACCTGAGTCTGAACAGCGCTCCGCAGAGTCGGGACGGGTCGGAGAAGTTGGATGCGGAAAACAATTTGCAGAGAGGAGCCGCAGTGGAGAAGTGACCGGCTGCGTGACATGAAATCCAGAGGGCAGGGGTTTCTTTCTCACATTTCTATAGCCTCCCTCTTCAGCTGTATCCTAAGGGGAGTGGAGCTACGGGGAGAAGAAAAGATAAATTAGCTCTGTCTTCACCACACTTAACTCAGCTTTTCAACAAATCTCTGGTACACGCTTGTACTGTCATTTTTCCTACACCCGAGAAGAGGCAACAGAAAGGAACTGAGTTCTGAGCACCCGCACTTGGCACACGGAGGAGGAAGCAGCCCATTCAGCATGCCCTTTCTTCCCACACCTTCAGTCGGATTTGCCTTTCATGACCTTTCAGCAGCATCAGGAAGTGGGAATAGCCTTGTTTCCATCTCTCCCTTCTCCCCTGACGTTCTGCTTGTTGGAATGCCCGGCCCAGGGTAATGTCAGCAGACACGCCAGGAGCTGAGCCTCCACCCTGTCTTTGAAGGAGAGGGTGTTCCAAGCACCTCCTGCTCTCCCACAGACCTGGAAGAGTGGTAAAAAGGACAGGGGTGCAGCTCCAGAGAAAAGGAGGCGAGGAGGTACCCTGTATCATGAAGGTGACATAGGCTCCCTCCTGCATCAGAAGGCAGCCTTGAGCAAGTGCCCTCACCCTCTTCTGCCACGCGAGGACTCACAGAAGGCGCCATCGATGAGCAACAGGCTCTCCACAGACACTGGGTCTGCTCGTGCCTCTGTCTTCAACTTCCCTGCCTCTGGAACTGTGAACAATACATTTCTCTTATCTATCAATTATCCAGGCTGAGGTGTTCTGTCGTAGCAGCACAAACGGACTGAGACGACACGTTGAAACGGGGGGCTTGCTTTGTGAACAGCTTCGGACATACTCTTGGCATAACCCCCACCGAGCTGTCCCCGAGGCTATTTTCAGATGACCCCAAAGCTCCCGTCAGATAGCCTCTGTACACTCCTAAGGAGGACTTCTGTCTCTCTCTGGGTAGTCATAATGAATTAAAAATTGGAACTAGAGTCACTGGTTCTCAGAAGTGGCTGACCAAAATTACCCGAGGACATTATCTGTAAGTATTGATGTCCAGGCTCTGCCCAGCAGATTCTGATTCAAAAGGTCTAGAGAGGGGGCCATGTGCTGATATTTAAAAAAAAAAAAATGCCCGGATGATTATAATGTTCAACCAGGAATGGAAAAAAATGAAAACAGGAAAAAATTTAATAAAAGAAGAAAAATATTAGTAGATATTAGGCCCTTTTAAGAATCCAAAGGGAGCACTTATGCTTTACATAATTTTAATATTAGAATTTGAACAGATTAGGACATTAATTGTGTTCTGCTATGTTGCATAAACACATCTGGTGCAGGACGCTGCAAATTCTTTAGTACTTTTAATACCAATGTAACAAAAACATGGCTAGAAAATGACTTCTGCTTTGACACAAACCACACTGAAGATGGAAACGCTCCTTCGAGCGAATCATAACTTGCACAGAGCCATCCTGCTGACTATTTGCAACTAGTCCTGATCAGAATTATCTACTGGCAAATGAACCCGTTCATTGGTGTAGCCAGAAGAAAATATTTGGGAGAGTATAGCTGGAGAGGCAGAAGGCCGTCTTCTGAGCCACAAGATATAAAATTCTGTGGCTGATGAGATTTTATTTGTCTTTGGGGGAAACTGTCTCTCCTATTTTATTCATCAGCTTGACCTAAGAAAGTTCAGTCTAGCAATCAAATTAACACTGATCATAGTAAATCCAGCAGGGACCAGACAACTTAATGTTGACAGACTAGAGTCCATCAAAGGTACTAAGCAAATCCTTAATCAAGGGCTTTTATGTCACGCTGGGTCAGACCCCTTACTTTGTAGGGAAAGGCCATGGTGAGAGCAGCTCTCAGAGCCACTCAGTGCCAATAACACGTAACAGAGCTGCCACTGCTGGGATTCTCAAAGACTGGGAAGGGCCAGCAGGGCCACAGGACAGTAAGTGTCAGGGTTAATGAGGCCCTTCTGTGAATCACTTCTAGATGTTCTGGAGCTCTTTCACATAGGCATGCCCACAGTGGTGGACAGAGGCATTGTCTATTTCTCCCTTATAAATGCAGAATGTCCTTATCCCGGCAAAAGGCAGCCATCCAAGTCAAGTATGGTAATAAAATGCTATTTATCAGAACTTTGGATGTGGGTATAGGATAAAGATAAACTTCTAAAGCTTGAGAAGCAATGACAGCAACACCAAAAGGAAGTATAAAAATTCTGAACTTACGTGTGTCAAAAATTAAGCAAATTTAAGTTGAATTGATTCTCAAACAACACAAGAACAAAGTGGAAAAAATTATAGTAAATATAATAAATGGTTAATTTCCTTAATCTTTTCTCTTCTTCTCCTCCTCCCCCTCCTCCTTCTTGTTTGTTTGTTTTTGAGACAGGGTCTTGCTCTGTCATTCAGGCTGGAGTGCAATGGTGCAATCATAGGTCATTAGAACCTCGACCTCCCAGGAAGCTGGAACTACAGACTCACGCCACCACGCCCAGCTAATTTTTGTATTTGTTATGGAAACAGGGTTTTACCACACTGCCCGGGCTGTTCCTCAGCTCCTGGGCTTGAGCAATCTGCCTGCCTCAAACTCCCAAAGTGCTGGGACTACAGGCATGAGTCACCATGCTCAATCTCCTTAATCTTTAAAAAAAAAAGAACAGAGGCCTCACAGGAAATACAACATACCCACAACCATCTGATCTTCGACAAACCTGACAAAAACAAGCAATGGGGAAAGGACTCCCTGTTTAATAAATGGTGTTGGGAAAACTGGCTAGCCATGTGCAGAAAGCAGAAACAGGACCCCTTCCTGACACCTTACACCAAAATTAACTCCAGATGGATTGAAGACTTAAACATCAGACCTAATACCATAAAAACCTTAGAAGAAAATCTAGGGAAAACCATTCAGGACATAGGTGTAGGCAAGGACTTCATGACCAAAACGCCAAAAGCAATGGTAACAAAAGCCAATATAGACAAATGGGACCTAATCAAACTCCACAGCTTCTGCACGGCAAAAGAAACAGTCAGTAGAGTGAATCGGCAACCAACAGAATGGGAAAAAATTTTTGCAGTCTACCCATCTGACAAGGGGCTGATATCCAGAATTTACAAAGAACTAAAGCAGATCTACAAGAAAAAACCAAACAAGCCCATTCAAAAATGGGCGAAGGATATGAAAAGATACTTTACAAAAGAAGACATACAGGAGGCCAACAAACATATGAAAAAATGCTTATCATCACTGGTCATCAGAGAAATGCAAATCAAAACCACATTGAGATACCATCTCACACCAGTTAGAATGGCGATCATTAAAAAATCGGGAAACAACAGATGCTGGAGAGGATGTGGAGAAATAGGAACACTTTTATACTGTTGGTGGGAATGTAAATTAATTCAACCATTGTGGAAGACAGTGTGGCGATTCCTCAAGGACCTAAAAATAGAAATCCCATTTGACCCAGCAATCCCATTACTGGGTATATATCCAAAGGATTATAAATCATTCTACTACAAGGACACGTGCACACGAATGTTCATTGCAGCACTGTTTACAATAGCAAAGACCTGGAACCAACCCAAATGCCCAACGATGATAGACTGGATAGGGAAAATGTGGTACATATACACCATGGAATATTATGCAGCCATCAAAAACGATGAGTTCACGTCCTTTGTAGGGACATGGATGAACCTGGAAACCATCATTCTCAGCAAACTGACACAAGAACAGAAAATCAAACACCGTATATTCTCACTCATAGGCGGGTGTTGAACAATGAGAACACATGGACACAGGGAGGGAAGCACTACACACTGGGGTCCGTTGGGGGGAAATGGGGGAGGGGCGGGGGGGTGGGGAGGTGGGAAGAGATAGCATGGGGAGAAATGACAGATACAGGTGAGGGGACGGAAGGCAGCAAAGCACACTGCCATGTGTGTACCTATGCAACAATCTTGCATGTTCATCACATGTACCCCAAAACCTAAAATGCAATAAAAAAAATAAATAAATAAAAAATAAAAATTAAAAAAAAAAAAGCTCACATGAAGCAAAAAGAAAATCAGTAATACCTCAGTAAATAAATGAGTAAAGGACATAGATTACTATATGCAAATCATTTATATACATTTTTAAAATCACATAACTTCAAGAGTAATCAAAATTGTAAATGATGTTAATTTTGCCCATGAAATTGGGAGAGGCTTTCTCAAGCTGTGGCATGGAGACGTCAGGAGTGTTGCCCTGAGGAAATTCCATCCCTCTGGAAGGACACATCAGAGGGGATACATGACCTCAACAATGTTATTAATGTATCCTTTCTGATAACAATTTGGCACCTGATATAAGAACCTTGAAAAGTACATAACCTTGTATTCAGCATGGCTTTTAAGATTTCTTTTTTCTAAATTATTAACAAAGAAATAGGGCATATACATGTTTTAGAAATCAGGCCAGGTGCAGAGGCTCATGCCTATAATCCCAGCACTTTGGGGGGCTGAGGTATGTGGATCCTTTGAGGTCAGGAGTTCGAGACTAGACTGACCAATATGGTGACACTTCATCTCTACTGAAAATAAACAAAAATTAGCTGGGCATGGTGGTGCATGCCTCTAATCTCAGCTACTTGGGAGGCTGAGGCAGGAGAATTGTTTGAACCTGAGAGGTGGAGGTTGCAGTGAGCCAAGATCACACTACTGCACTCCAGCCTGGGTGACAGAGACCCCATCTCAAAAAAAAAGAAAAGAAAAAAATCAAATAGAACCAGGGGAATTGTAATAAAACAAACAAACAAAAAAAAAAAAAAAAAACCAGTAATTCCATGTTCCATTTTTTAAAGTCCTCTGGGCTTGATCTTTTAGCAGCTTTTGCTTTTCTTCTGTTATATATCTCTAGGTTTTGTCCATAATCAGTATACTTATTTCTTACATTTTTGACAGTATCTATTGACTCCTAGTGTCCACTGCACTCACTTTTCCTCTCACTGTGATTATTTCACAAGTTGTAGAGTGATAACCAGTGTTTCAAATATTATGATTATGTCAACATTGTTCACTTGGCTATGATTATTTCCTTTCTCAAGACCATGTGTTTTTCCTGGGTTAGCAACTGTCCTGTTCTGGTCACTCATGTAGTTTTCTATATATTGATCTTTAATTATTTCAAGTGCTCTTTCACATGTGTCATACATGAATACATGCAGCTATTTCTGTAATAACATGAGATATGTTTAACTGAAAACTTCACCTTCTGTAAAGCTGTGTACTAAATGTCATAGGGTTTATGGAAAAAAAAATGAGGTTAAAATAGGTCTCTCAAAACCTGTGCAATTTTATAATCAAAGCGTTGACAAAAATAACAACTAGCATCTTTAGAGATCCCCTGGAGAATGTGTGTGGATAGCTCAATATGACTGTGATTGGCTTTAAGGACATGGAAAGGAAATGGTGGCTTATGGGTGGACACTGAGATAGTACTTGTGGAAATGGAGTTCTGAGCAGTAGAGGAAGAACAACCTGCTATAAACCAAGAGCTGCTCAAGGTTGGGAATGTTCCTGGTTGAGAGGGAGCCCCAGGCTCATTACACTTATTTTAAGTTAAAAATAATAATAATAAAATTCAAAGAGATTCTGGGAAGGTAATAATGGCAGCAGAGACTGCTCTTTAAAAAAAAAAATCTTCCTGAATTCCCACATTAAAAATATTTAACAACAAAATCAGTAACACAGACATTTATAACAAACCTGAGTGACAAAGTATCCCCAAGAACCCCCAGATACAAGTAGGTGGGGTCAAGCTACCAACAGCTATAAGGCCTGCAGCATGTCAGTGTCTGTGAGGGAGGAAGGAGTTGAAAGCATTCATGCAGATTGCACCCCCATGACCCAAACATCTGCCACTAGGCCCCACCTCCCAACACTGCTACACTGGGGACCAAATTTCAACCTAAGCTTTCATGGGGACAAACTCAAACCATAGCAAAGGTCAAATACACAAGCTTTATCCACAACAGATATATCTTGAGGTTTCTCCAGGCTGGAGGAAGAAATAGCCTCATCTCTGACTTGGTTACCCTTCCAAAGTAGGAATTATTGATGTGGACCTCAAAAGTTGAGACCGGTCTTAGAAGTCAAGCTGAGTCATCATCTCTGCTTGTGACTGATATTGCTGGGCATGTGCATCCACCAGAAGCACCATGTCTACCCATGTCCATTGAGAGGTCCTCTTCAGTGGTCTACAAGTACACAGGATTGTCAAAGATCACACCTTTCATGTTCCTGTGCTCCCAATTCTGCCACTCAAGTATCCACCTACTGCTGCCATTGCTTAGAGCAAAAGGGAAGAGTGGCCCAGGCAGGAGAAGGCCCTTTTGGAGGAACACTGACTTCTAATACCAGAGTGGTCACAGTAATCCTTTGATACTCTCTGCCATTTTCCTTTAGATTGTACCCACTGGGACAGGAACAGGCATATTCAGGAGAGTAATTAATTGGTGGTGCTGAAAGGTGTAGGTATTCAGATCCTCTATTCTCTATGTCTTCTTCACACACATCTTTATCTGATAACTTCACACCAATTTTTACAAGTTCATGAAAGACAATACAGTCTTGGGCATCATGAAGGTTGTTAACTAGAGCAGACAGCTCCAATCCAGTGAATTTATTGGCACCATAACCTGTCTTATTTTCTCCATCTATCCAGATGATCCTCATATATTGTTAGTGCAAGAAAATGAGCTAGGAACTCAATAAAGCAAGAAAACTTTCCTGCAATTAAAAAGAAAAAAACTGCTCCATTGGTCTATATCTCTGTTTTGGTACCAGTACCATGCCGTTTTGATTACTGTAGCCTTGTAGCATAGTTTGAAGTCCGGTAGTGTGATGCCACCCACTTTGTTCTTTTTGCTCAGAATTGACTTGGCTATGTGGGCTCCCTTTGGTTCTATATGAAGTTTAAGGTGTTTTTTTTCCAGTTCTGTGAAGAAGGTCATTGGCAGCTTGATGGGGATAGTGTTGAATCTGTAAATTACTTTGGGCAGTATGGCCATTTTCACAATAATGATTCTTCCTAACCATGAACATGGAATGTTTCATCTGTTTGTGTCCTCTCATTTCATTGAGCAGTAGCTTGTGGTTCTCCTTGAAGAGGTACTTTATGTTCCTTGTTAGTTGTATTCCTAGGTATTTTATTCTCTTGGTAGCAATTGTGAATGGCAGTTCATTCTTGATTTGGCTCTCTTTAAGTCTGTTATTGGTGTATAGGAATGCCTGTGATTTTTGCACATTGATTTTGTATCCTGAGACTTTGCTGAAGTTGCTTATCAGTTTCAGGAGATTTTGGGCTGAGATGATGGGGTATTCCAGATATACAAGCATGTCGTCTGCAAATAGAGACAATTTGACTTCCTCCTTTCCCATTCGAATACCCTTTATTTCTTTTTCTTGCCTGATTGCTCTGGCTAGAACTTCCAGTACTATATTGAATAGGAGTGGTGAGAGAGGGCATCCTCGTCTAGTGCCAGATTTCAAAGGGAATGCTTCCAGTTTTTGCCCATTCAGTATGATATTGGCTGTTGGTCTGTCATAAATAGCTTTTAAAATGAGATAGAAACTGGCTAGCCATGTACAGAAAGCAGAAACTGGACCCCTTCCTGACACCTTACACTAAAATTAACTCCAGATGGATTAAAGACTTAAACATAAGACCTAACACCATAAAAACCCAAGAAGAAAATCTAGGCAAAACCTTCAGGACATAGGCATAGGCAAGGTCTTCATGACCAAAACACCAAAAGCATTGGCAACAAAAGCCAAAATAGACAAATGGGACCTAATCAAACTCTGCAGCTTCTGCACAGCAAAAGAAACAGTTGTTAGAGTGAATCAGCAACCAACAGAATGGGGAAAAAATTTTGCAGTCTACCCATCTGACAAAGGGCTGATATCCAGAATCTACAAAGAACTAAAACAGATTTCCAAGAAAAAAACAAGCCCATTCAAAATTGGGCGAAGGATATGAGCAGACACTTTACAAAAGAAGACATACATGAGGCCAACAAACATATGAAAAAATGCTCATCATCACTGGTCATTAGAGAAATGCAAATCAAAACTACATTGAGATACCATCTCATGCCAGTTAGAATGGCAATCATTAAAAAAATCTGGAGACAACAGATGCTAGAGAGGATGTGGAGAAACACGAACACTTTTACACTGTTGGTGGGAGTGCAAATTAGTTCAACCATTGTGGAAGACAGGGTGGTGATTCCTCAAGGACCTAGAAACAGAAACTCCATTTGACCCAGCAATCCCATTACTGGGTATATATCCAAAGGATTATAAATCATTCTACTATAAGGACATATGCACACGAATGTTCATTGCAGCATTGTTTACAATAGCAAAGACCTGGAACCAATCCAAATGCCCAAAGATGACAGACTGGACACGGAAAATGTGGCACATATACACCATGGAATATTACGCAGCCATCAAAAACGATAAGTTAGTGTCCTTTGTAGGGACATGGATGAACCCGGAAACCATCATTCTCAGCAAACTGACACAAGAACAGAAAATCTAACACCACATGTTCTCACTCATAGGTGGGTGTTGAACAATGAGAACACATGGAGACAGGGAGGGGAGCATCACACACTGGGGTCAGTTGTGGGGAAATAGGGGAGGGACAGCAGGGGGTTGGGGAGAGATAACATGGGGAGAAATGCCAGATATAGGTGATGGGGAGGAAGGCAGGAAATCGCACTGCCATGTGTGTACCTATGCAACAATCTTGCATGTTCTTCACATGACCCCAAAACCTAAAATGCAATTTAAAAAAACTACATGTTCTAGAAATAGATACAAGAAAAGGAAACAACTGTCTCTATTTTTTAAATTGGAAGAGTTCCTTTGAATCTGGCATATTATAAACATCGACTCACCTAGACATCGCTCATTCATGTTTAAAAGGACAAAATATTATAAATAAAATGCATTCGTCTTGGAAAAAAAATAAAATAAAAAGGAAAAAACTGAGACTACACACTGAAAGAACAAATCACACAGCTGTGAATATCAACCAAAACAACAAACACCAAAACCAAACTAGACTGGAATTTAAGACAAGGAAAAAGCTTTTTGGATATCTAAACAAAAACAGGAAGCAATTTATAATGAAAAGTCTTTTCAAACACAATACCTTATGGCAGAATAAAAGGGACTAACATGTTAATACCTTATGGCAGAAGAAAATGGACTAACATTTTTGAGATACTAATGAAAAGAAAATGTAAGCCAAGAATTGTATGTCCAGCAAAATGGATTTTCTCAAGAATAAAAGGTACAAAGTGTTATCAACATGAAAGAATTTAGAAAATACTGTCCTCACAGATACTTTCTGAAGAATCTACTGGAGATCAAGATTCATACAATAAAAATGACCAAAGAAACATTGATATAAGTTCTAGTAACGAACGGTAAACACATGGTTAATACAGAACAGGGGTGAGCATACATCATACAGTGATTGTGTCTTGACAGTATAGACATGGTACAACTGTTTTAAAATGGGGGGATAAATGGGGAGAGAATATACAGTAAAAACACTGTTTTCAGTAATCACATTGGTGGTGGGAATATTTGTACTGTTATTCTGAGATGATTGTATACATAATTAATATAGAATAAAGCATATGAATATGCAATATTCTAATTATATTGATATGGTTTAGTTGTGTCCTCACCCAAATTTCATCTTGAATTGTAGCTCCCATGATTCATGTGTTGTGGGAGGGACCTGGTCGAAGATAATTGAATAATGGGGGCAACTTCCCTCACACTGTTCTCATGCTCATGAAATCTGATGGTTTGATAAGGGGAAACCTCCTTCACTTGGGTCTCAGTTCTCTACTGTCTGCCGCCATGTAGGACATGCCTTTTGTCTTCTGCCATGATTGTGAGGCCTCCCCAGCCACATGGAACTGTGGGTCCATTAAACTTCTTATTCTTTATAAATTACCCAGTCTCAGGTATGTCTTTATCAGCAGTGTGAGAATGTGCTAATACAGATATCACCACTGTGTCATTGAGAACCAGGATTCTCAGTGTGAAAGAAAGGAGATGCAGAGGTAAAATATAAGCAGTTAAGTGAAAAAGTAAAAGAAAACCAGTGAGAACTCATGAAGATTTTTGAAGTAGGAATACTAGTAAAAACTCAGGGAGATTTTATATTCAAATATATATTTTCTAGCTGTCTTCACCAAAAAGATCTAGAAACAATTACATATCCATTGACATTCTAAGACTCCAGTTTGTAGCTTTATAAATATCACTTTTCACTAAATGAACCAAGGCTTCTAGAAGAAAAGGCTGGTTTTTACTCATATCAGTCATGTCAATTATGTTTTTTTAAAAAGCAAGGAAGAACCGAAAGAAAACACACCAAAATAGTAGCAGTTATCTCTGGGAATGGTAGGATTGTAGATAAAGTTTTAATTTTAGTCTTTATACTTTCTGTATTTTACAAATTTCTATAATGAACGTATGATCAAAATGAACCTATAATTGAAAAAGAAGAGCTTTAAAAGAAAAAGAGGATGAAATTATATTATGAAAACACACATACAAAAACACATGCATTAAAGTATATGTTTTGTAAGAAGATCACCAAGCAGCTAAACACAGCAATTCAAACATTGTTTAAAGGAATCCTTCTCTGGGGTAGCTCTGCACCCACTCCTCTCTCAACAGAAAGAGTCCTCAAGTCTACAGGCAGAAATAGCTTTGGACTACATTAAGAAACGACAGCCAGCATCCCCGTGTGAGCCTCAAAACCCTCCCTGTGTCTCCTACGGCCCTGAGTGAGGAAAGCTCTGTTAGCCCTGCTTGCAAGCCTGGAGGACAAGACCTCCACGCTTTCATTTCAAATGCTCATCACTGGGCTGCAGGGACTTGGGAGCTATAGATAACTTCTTTCCAGGAGACACAGTATCCCAAAGAAGTATCCTGTTAGTCTGTTCTCACATTGCTATAAAGAAGTACCTGAGACTAGGTAATTGATAAAGAAAAGAAGTTGCAGGCTACACAGGAAGCATGATGCTGGCATTTGCTTGGCCTCAGAGGAGGCCTCAGGAAACCTTTAGTCATGGCAGGAGGTGAAGGGAGAGCACACACATTACACAGCCAGAGCAGGAGCAAGAGAGCGAGCGAGGGGGGTGCCACACACTTTTTTTTATACTTTAGGTTCTGCGGTACATGTGCAGAATGTGCAGGTTTGTTACATAGGCACACACGTGCCATGGTGGTTTGCTGCATCCATTCCCCCATCATCCACATTAGGTATTTCTCCTAATGTTATTCCTCCCCAATTCCCCCACCCCTGCTATCCCTCTCCTAACCCCCCTAACCCCCTGACAGGACCCGGTGTGTGATGTTCCCCTCCCTGTGTCCATGTGTTCTCATTGTTCAACACCCACTTATGAGTGAGAACGTAGTGTTTGGCTTTCTGTTCTTGTGTCGGTTTGCTGAGAATGATGGTTTCCAGCTTCATCCATATCCCTGTAAAAAACAGGAACTCGTCCTTTTTTATGGCTGCATAGTATACCACACACTTTTCAACAACCAGATCTCACAAGAACACACTCACTGTCCTGAGGACAGTGCTAAGGGGGATGGTGCTAAACCATTCATGAGAAACTCATCCCCATGACCCAATTGCCTCCCACCAGGCCCCACCTCCAAAACTGGAGATTACAATCCAACCATGAGATTTGGGCAGGGACACAGATCCAAACCATAGCAAGTATGAAATGGAACAGCACACCTCCTGCCTCAAAGTCTTCCAACATATTCTGGCAACAACCATCTCGTCACCTGATGCTGACACATACAGCATCTTCAGGAAAATGTTTTTATCAGAAGTTCTTCCCCATGGGTCGCTACAAAGCAACACTTGAACCAAAAGATGCCTCAATCCCATTTTGATGTTCATTTTAGTGAAAGGATGCATTAGACCTGTTCCACATCATGCATATAGGAAAGGTTGGTTATCATTTTCCTTCTAACAAGTAACTATTCTGTTGCTGCATGTGCATCTGTAGCAGTGTTCCTAGAAACCGCCCTTTCTGTTGAGAACCTCCTTTGAATGTCACACTCACATCTGTCGGATGGTTACTGGATTAGAGAGTAGATTTGGCACATCTTTTCTTAGTCTTTTGATTCAAATTCAAAACTTACAGCACAAACCAGGTCAAAGTTACTTTTTGTTAGAATTTATTGCCATTTATTCCTTTTTATAAATTTCTATTGATTACACTGTTATTTTTTTATGTTACTAGCCTAGAGCTACAAATATGGGTTTGACTTGAGTCCATTTTAAAATGCCCTTGTAATAGGGAAACTGTTTTGTGCATGTTCTTGGAAATACTTGTCTATGTACAGAAGGGAGGGGTTATTTTTCTACAAAGTAATTTATGATTTCTAATTTTCTAATGTGCCTTGGGTATGTGCCAAATGATGGAAAAGAAACAGTAAACTTTATGATTCTTTAAAAAAAAAAAAAAAAAAAAAAAAAAAGAGAAGTTCTTCCCCATGGGTTTCAGTGACCACAGGAGTTTAGTGGTCAGGGAAGGGAAGACACGAGCATGGCTGCCAAAAGGAAAAATGATTTAATCACTTATCTTGGCTCCAAAGTGTCTTCATAAATCAACTATCTGATGCCTCAGTTTCCCTCCTGCAAAAGGAAGGAAATCTCACTTGTTATTTATTTTAAAGGAGTGCAGTGAAGATTAATGAGAAGATGTTTATAAATATCCTAAAAGCCCCTGAGAGAAAAGTGGCTGAGCTTGAGGTGTTGCACCATACAGAACTATCTTGGCATACACAAAAATAGAGGGAAGAAGCTCAAAAGGAGAATTTGAGCCTTAAAAATATATCACAGAGCAGTTTCTCAGTGGTTGGGTGTTATACAGGTCTCTGCATGCGGCTGACTGCGAGCAAGGTGATTATAAAATATGGGACAAAACGGAGCAGCAGCCTTGTCAAGGGGAGAATGGGGGCTGTCGCTGGAGGCTGAACAAAGACTGAGTGAGAATGAACCCAAAGTTCTTAGCAAACCATCTTCAGTGGCGGGTCTACGGTAGTCTGCAAATCTGATGTGTATCAGATCACCTGGTGATGTTGACAAAAAGCATATTTCTAGACCTCACCTCCAGAAATTGTCATCAGTCTGGATGTGTGCCCAGGAATTTGCATTTTAATCAGCGAATTCTGACTCTGACCACACTTTGGGAATCCGTAGTCTAAACTTTCCGGTCTGAAGGTCTGTGGTGAACTAACGGTCATATCATTTTCTGAAGGCAGAAAAGAGCTGGGACTAATGGAATTCTAACTCTAGCTCTAAATTTTGGTCCAGAATGGGATAATGGAGAGAAAATAAGAGGGCAGGGGACAAACAATTTTGTGGGGCAAACTGTCCCATGGCTACATAGAGTCACTCACATACCCACGGCGACAAAAGGTAACCGAGGCTACTAGTTAGTTGGAATAAGGAAACACTGTAGATCCATGCTGTGTCACACAGTAGCCACTATCCATATGTGGCGATCGAGCATTTACAATGTGGCTAGTCAGAATTGAGATTTAATGTGTATATAAAATACACCTCAGATTTCAAGGACTTCATACCATATATACATACACACACACACACACACACACACACACATCAAGTATTTCATGTCTGATTTCATTCATGTTGAAATGATAATGTTTTGGACCTATTGTGTTACATACAATATATTTAAATTAATTTCACTTGTTTCCTGATCCTTTCCTAAATGTCGCTACTGGAAAACTGAAAATTATCTATGTGGCTCTCATTATATTTCTATTAGACAGTGCTGTTCCAGATCAGGTTACTGTCTGGGTCTTAACTGGTGGAATGCCTTCATCTTGCAGTGTGCTCCTTCTGGATTATATTGGTGTGCCAAGAGCCCCTTCTACCCAGCTGTCACAGCAGGTGACTTAATGCTAATGGCCCCTCAAGAAAGACGAAGAGCAGACAGCCCTGGCGCAGCTCATTCACTCATCCAGGAAGCCTGTCAAATATAAACAGCCCTCCGATACAGAGAAGGAGTCAAAGGACATGAATTTGACTGATAATGAAAGATAATAAAAGCCCAGCAATGCCCAAAGTGTGCTGTATAGGAGCCTCTAGCTCCCAGTGTTCCGCTCCTACCTATGTCCAGTGGGGAAGGGCAGGATGGGACAGACACAGAGAGAGTGAAGGGATTCACACCCCTTGCTCTAGATGGGGCAAGAACAAATTTGGGCCATTTCATTTTCTCCTGAGGTAGAGCTTGAGCCTGGCACAAACCCCCGCAGTGTTACCTACAGTGACTTGAGAAGTACTTTTGGAAAGTATTTCTTTAATTTAAAATAAGTCATTACATTATTATTCAGGTTTTTTTTTCTTCATCACTGGCCCCTAAATGCCAGGAAAGATACAATTAAAGCATGAGCAAAGTTCTTTTTCAATGACAGAACAAGCGGAGATAAATTCGTAGGTTATTTCGGAGCATGGCAAATTTTACACCTAGAGAAAAGTGTAAGAAAAAAGGATTCTCACCTTGTTAACTAAACTAGAACAGAAGATTCAGATGTGTTCTGACTTCCTGGCTGCCATGGGAGCTGCAGGACCCTAAAATTCTACGAAGACTCTGAACTCCCACTACCTCCATCTCTCTGGTGTGCTCATTTGAGCTCCTCTCTTGCACCTTCTGCTCCAAGGTCCCAGAGACTGGTGCCACGGCCTCGACAAGCTCTCCACTTGAATCTCAGGATGCCGGGACATCCACACCCCTAAGTCTTGAGTCAGTCAGTGGCCATGGCAGCTTTCCTCAGTGACCCAAATTGTAGCACCATTACTCACAGACAAGAGCTGCGATCTACGTTGAAAAACTCAGCTTTCGAAAACGAAAGCTCGTAGCATCTTGTCACACCCTTGCTTCAGGTATGACCTCATTCACCCAACAGAAGGAACTGGATGAGACTAGGAATTATATTCAGTTATGAAGACGGAAGTTGTACTTTCTCTTGCTCAAAAGCTACCTCATGGGACAGTGTCCGGCAGGCTTCATGGCATTTTAGTCTACTCGTACTGAGTTATACTCAATTGCACGTGGCAATTTAGTTTAAGCAAAAGTGTACAAGAGAAGTCACAGAAATGCTTGCCGCCACATGCTCTGTGTGGCAGTGACTTACTCCTCAGCCATACAGAGGCCAGTCACCCAATTCCACCATTTTTGTTCCGCTTATTGTGGATTTGCTGACAGAAAATGGAAATTTGGTTGATAATTACCAGGCGTGCAGATAAGGTTTCCTCATTAAAGTCTCATAAAACCATGAAAATAAATCATTGCAAGTGAAGAGGGAAAGGAAATCTTCTGTTTAGACTTTTCTGTGACCATATAAGCCAATTATTTTTTCTCTCGCAGCCCAGTGACTTTATTTTCAGC
Source organism: Saimiri boliviensis (assembly GCF_048565385.1). Classification (NCBI taxonomy): domain Eukaryota; kingdom Metazoa; phylum Chordata; class Mammalia; order Primates; family Cebidae; genus Saimiri; species Saimiri boliviensis. The sequence goes on along the minus strand of NC_133451.1, from coordinate 115,608,716 downwards.
TAGCATGCAGGCTGATCGTCAGAGGAAAGAATTTAGCCACCTCACAGAACTTTTCTGATTTTGAGTTAATGGTTTGGTACGTCAAGGACATGCCAAGCCTGGCAGAATAAATTATGAAACTGCAGCTGAGGAAACACAGCAGAGGAAGCCTGTGTAATACATGTCTGCAGATATGATATAGACATAAATAAATACTACAATTTTGAGAAAATTGGAGGGGTCCATTTGGCCTGTCCTGAAGGTCCAGGCTGTTCAGAAACCACATAAATGGTGATAATCCCAAATAAGACTCAGCTGAAAACTGGAACACACTACCTTTCCCACTCCTTATCTGGTGGAGTTTCTTCCTCTTCTGAACATCAATTCCAGGCACTGGGACCCTTACACAATTCAGCTTCTTCCAGGGATTCCTCTCCAGGCATTTCCCAACTCAGCTACAAGCTCAGGAGTGTTCCAGTTTTTCTACCGTAATTTGTCTGGTCCCAAGTCTTAGCTTTTCTTCATTCTGGAAAAAGATGTTACTGATTGATATATCTTCACAAGAGCCTCAACGTTTCACCTAGGGTTCCTGAGAAGTATGTGACTCTTGGTATGTCAAGATTTTTTCTAACGGAGCTGATGCCTGGAGCTCACATCCTCATTAGACTGCCCTTGCAAAAGCCAGGAAAGAAACAGACTCCAAAGTAATTTAATTTCAGACTACACTGAATCCAGATTACTTACCAGCCACGTTGCTAAAATGAAGATTCTCAGAGCAGATTACCGGGAGGCAAGACGACCAACTCCAGGGTTTCCTGGGACTGAGGTTCCCGAGAGGTGAGCTTTTTGGTGCTAAAGCCAGGCAAACTTGGACAAATTAATCACTGGTGGACCAGAGACATTCACAGAAACTCAAGACAAATGTTCATTTCACACTTTCCTAAGAGTCTGAACTATGCCTGTAAGCAGTGACCACAAAGTACCCAAATATAAGGAGGTGTGCTTGTCCATCATTTCCTTGACCTCTGTGGCAAACAGAAAACTAGGCATGCAGGTCGAGATGCAAGGCTTCGTCTGCTCCAAATGTCTCTGTGACTATAGGTTTTATCACTCCACCGAAAGGAATTGGCCAGTTTTAAACCCTCGTTCTTCTTCTTTTTTTTTTCTTCCCATCTCCATGCCATCTCCTTGTTTTAGCAAACCTCTTAAGAAACCCTCGTTCTTAAAGATGGTTGAGGCCGGGCACAGTGACTCACGCCTGTATTCCCAGCACTCTGGGAGACTGCGGTGGACAGATCACCTGAGGTCAGGAGTTGGAGACCAGCCTGGCCAACATGGTGAAGCCCTATCTCTACCAAAAATACTAAAATTAGCCGGGCATGGTGGGGCATGCCTGTAATCCCAGCCACTCAGAAGGCTGAGGCAGGAGAATCTGTTGAACCCAGGAGGCGCAGGTTGCCATGAGCCGAGGTCATGCCACCGTACTGCAGCCTGAGCAAAACCCTGTCTCAAAGAAAGAAAGAAGAAAAATGGTTGAGAAAATGGCTATGATAGCCGTTGGCAGTCCAGATGCCCTGTCCAAGGTGCTCATACCATGATGATCAGAGAGGATGATGAGCCACTGGGACGTTGCTTTGTCTTCTGATGAAAACACCCATTTCCTCTTTTCCACCTTTCTTTTTTTATTTTTTATTTTTAAAGACGGGGTTTCACCATGTTGGTCAGGCTGGTCCTGAACTCCCGACCTCAGGTGATCCGCCCTCCTTGGCCTCCAAAGTGCTTGGATTACAGGTGTGAGCCACCACGCCCAGCCCCTCTTTTCCACCTTTCTAAGTGCGTTGACTAGTCGATGGCTTTGGTGTGCTGCTCGTTGCCTATCAGCTGTGCTTTCAAAGGAGCCCCAGGACAGCCTCCCCTCGACCCAGGCTGCCCAGCCCTCCCCACCCGCTCTGCTCCCGCCTACCTTTCCTCCTCATGCTTCGCTGCTGTAACTGGCAGGGTGGGCGTGGCTGGATACAGGAAAGGCGGCACTCTGAAGTCCAAAGTCAGGTGCCTGCCTCCCTCTCGCAACCTGGCACCTCTTCCAGTTGCTGTGACCTGAGCTTTTGAAGCTTGTAGCCCAGAAAGTTATTTTCCACATAATCGTGGGGAGTCCCTGCCTAACCCAGGTATTCACTTCCTTCTCTATCTTATTTGCTAAGGTGGTGTGCCTATTTTCCACCTCTTTTCAGAAATTCCATTAATGGCACAGTACCAGCTTCAAGGAGTTTCCACTGCAGAGCTCTGGAAGTGACTAACGTGCTGAAGGGGCCACGGGTTTTATCTCGCCCTGTCTGAATCTGTGTCTTGGTCTTCTTCATCTCTAGCTGACAACATCCAGGCAAAAGTTCATGCCTAAATCCAAGTGTCAAGAACCCAGAGATAGTCCATGGCTCATCTGAACCTTCATGGAAGCAACAATTTTGGAGCTGCAACTTTCAAGGCTCCCGCCGTCTGCCATGTATTAAACAGATTTGTTAAGGGTTGTGAATGACCCCGCAGAGGGGCAATCCATGCTCGTCACCGTCCAGATGACTTGTCCTCGAAGAATGCCAGGCCTGTTGTTGGAAATGTTTGTTGAATGAACACAGGAAAACGTGATCCTGCTACCTCCTCCTCCATTCGTGCTCTTGTTCCTGTTAGCTGTGACTTCATGACTGGTAAAACCCGGAGGAGCGCAGCCAGGTGCGGTGGCTCACACCTGCAATCTCATCACTTTGGGAGGCCAAGGTGGGAGGATTGCTTGGGCCCAAGAGTTGGAGACCAGTCTGGGCAACCTATGGAGACCCTGTCACTCCAAAAAGTTTTTTAAAGATTTAAAAGAAAAAATTAAAAAAAAACAAAACAAAAACGAGAAGACCGTTAAATAAGAATTTAAGCAGAAAGGAACTACTGGCTATGTGTTTGACATCTCGGTGGAAATTCTGACTCCCTGGCAGTTGTGGGCCAGACCTCATACACAACACTGCAGCTGTGGAAGACTCTGAGTGCACGCGGCCTCTGGGTGCTCCTGCACTGCTAAGCAGACAACAAGGCCATCCAAACCTTTGAGGCCGCTGTATCCACACAAAGCATCTACCCGGTTACATGACCGAAGCATAATCATGGGAACAAGGCTTTTCGAAAACAATAAAAGGGAGGAAAGAGGAAACGAGAAACCTTACAGTGGGCAAACACTGCTAAGCCAGTGATCGAGGTTAATATCAACAGTCATAAGTTATGTTGTCATGTGCCGTGATAGGGTCTGGTGAAAACACCACTTTCCCTCTGTGACTTTTCCTTCAATGACCCGTAACCCTTGTCGAAGCAAAAGAAATTCATCACACTCCAATCACAGAGCATCCTACAATGCACCTGAGCAGGGCTCCTTAAAACTGTCAAGGTACCATCAAAAACAAGGAATGTCTGAGAAACTGTCATAGGCGGAGGAGCCTACACAGACATGACATCCCAACGGAATCCCGTGTCCTGGATGAGACTCTAGGACGCAAAAGGACATTAGGAAAAAACTAAGGAAACGTGAATAAACCAGACTTGACTGAATAATGATGTATCAGCACTGGCTTCTTGGTTATGACGAATGTACCATTCGAATGTCATGTTAATAGAAAGGGAAATTTGTGTGAAGGCCAGGGAGAACTATATAGAAACTCCACGTACTGTCTGCTTAATTTCCCTAAATCTCTGCTAAAAATAAAGTCCGTTAATAATAACAATAGTCATAATAATACAGCACATGCCAGGCACTAGTACCCCTTGGCCAAAGTGGAGGGAGATGCTAAGAATAAATAAGGTACCCCCACACCCTGCACACAGAGCTAAGGAGCGAACGGTTCATTATCTTACTAGGTTTCCCGGCTTTCACTTTATCTACTCCCTAACGCACCGAACAGTACATGAAGATAATTACCAGAGAAGCCAGACAAAGGTCACACACTGTATGATTCCAAGTTTAAGTGCAAGATGGAGCTGTTTCATGGAGTTCCTGACACACGTAGGCCATGGTAACAGGGCCCTGGGATATGGCCATTTTCAAAAGGATGTGCCGGGAGCAAATTTAATCTTGTGCCTGGTTTTGGGGGCTCTCTTTTCCTTTCCAACTGTCTCTCCAGAAGTGCTCTCTGCCAGCCCACCCTTCCCTCATTCTCACCAGGGCTCAGGAAGTCCTCTCCTGTGGAGAGGGCTTAGGCAGAGGCCTTGGGTCCTCCGCAGATGGCTGTTTCTCCCTCTCTGCTCTGCGATGCCCTTTTCTGGACAGGTGATGCTGACTCATGATGCGTTCGTTAACTGTCCCTGGGCGGGGAATTAATGCCCAAAAGATCTCACTGGAATGCAGGAGGAGGGAGCTTTGAGGCAAGGCGATGAGGTCTTTTTCCCCATACAGCTGCTCACCTCCTTCATACACGGGGCCAGCCCCGGGTGAGGCGCTAACCCTGAGACGCACACCTTCCTGGATTTCCTTCCATTCAGAGGTGCAGGCAGACCCCCCACCACGATGCCTACACAAAGTGAAGCTTCCCAGTAAGGCCCCGATCGCCTAACTCAGAACTCCCTCCTCTGTTCCTCCTTCCAAGTCCCAGCCTCAGAATGTGCAATGGGGAGGGGAAAGTCACAATTCCCATGTTCAGGGCAAGAAGAGAAACTCTAAAATCTTTAGCTCTTCTAACAATGGTGGAAGGCAACAGAAGCCAAATCATGGCAGAACCTGAGTCTGCCACTTACGTACAAAACTTGCTAGAGGAGTAGTTCTCACCCTCCGTATCTGTGGGTTTCCCAAGCGTGGATTCAACCGATGGCAGATTAAAAATATTTGAAAACACAACTGCATCTGAACACGTCCAGCCTTTTTTCCCCTTGTCATTATTCCCGAACCAATACACAACAACAACTCTTTACATAGCTTTTCCATTGTACGGTTATTACAAGTAATCGAGAGATGATGTCAAGTCAGTGGGTGTGGACGGATGACAGCAGGTGCACATACTACACCTCTTCATATCAGGGACTTGAGCATCCTCAGATTTTGGTACCCATGGGAGTCCTGGAACTAATCCTCCTTGGATACTGAGGGACAACTGTATTTATAACTCACCTTCCGAAATTGTAAATACATTTTCTCATTCTCGGGATTTTCTTTCTCTTTTTCGTTTGTAAAAAGAGAGACAGGGTCTTGCTCTGCCGCTCAGGCTGGCGTGCAGTGGTGCAATCACAGCTCACGGCAGCCTTGACCTCCCGGGCTCAGGTGATCCTCCCACCTCAGCTTTCTGAGTAGCTGGGGCTACAGGTGCCTGCCACCATGCCTAATTGTTTATTTGTATTTTTTGTAGAGGCGGGGTCTCACCATGTTGCCCACGCTGGTCTTAAACTCCTGGGTTCAAGTGATCTGCCCACCTTGGCCTCCCAAACTGCTGGGATTACAGCTGCGAGCCACCACAACCAGCCTTTCTTGTAATTTTCTTAATAACATTTTTTTTCTCCAGCTCTCTTTATTGTAAGAATAGAGAATATAATACATATAACACAAAATACGTGTTAATCAACTGTTTATGTTATGAGCAAGTCTTCCAGTCAGTAGTAGGCTATTAGTAGTTAAGGTTTTGGGGAGTCAAAGTTATACATGGATTCTGGACTGCATGAGGAGTCGAGGCCCCTACCCCAGTCTTGTTGAAGGATCAACTGTATATTCAGGATGCTGTGAGAGCATGATGGGAAAGAATTGAGACCTCACGTGGGCGTCAGGGGCTGTTCCCAGAAGAAGAGACCCTAGGGCTGAGCCTGGAAGGAACTAAGCAGGCACAAGGGGTAGGTTGAGGCAGCATCCAGGCCCTGGTGATAGCAACACAGTCACCAAATGAGGACCCTGACAGAATCAGTTCCAGGAACCTCGGGTAGCTCTGCTTGGTTTCCCTGCAGATCTGAGCCTTCAATCTCTCGAGAGCAGAATGGCACCAAGATGGTAAAGTGAGGCTGAGGTTCAATCCCATCCTGCCCCTGACACCTATGTGCAAATCTCCACGACCCCACATGTCCTCACCTCCTACACATTCTGGTGTAAGTGCTCAAGAGCTTTCCTATCTCTCAACTTAGAATCGAGAGGTCTCAATGGTACACAAAGATCCGAAAGGCCTGCGGTCAGCACGACAGGGGTCCCCCAGGAGCTGGTTCACATCTTAGTGGAAAATCTGACTCGGGTCCTTCCAGGTCTTCAAGCTTCACTTAGGGAACTGAGCCTTCCACACTTTGTGAAGGCCAGTCCCTGACTCAGCACCCTTCCATCACAAAGTGTTTACTGGGAAATACTGAAGTGAGAAAATTAGAACGTTATTGTCGAGAGTTTCATTTTTTATGATGCAAAAGATAGTCAATTACAAAATTCGCCCTCAATTTTGACAGTATATGTTCTCCCTTCTGGGATGAGGTATGTGATGTTATATGTCCTTTTTAATGAAATGGTTGTAACAGTAGATGACAGGGCCTTTTCAAGTATCTTTTCTTGGCAAAATTATCATATGGTAACTTCCGCCAAATTCAGTTTTTATTTTGACTGTTACCAGTTGATGAAATCTCTAAATCTGGGAATCACTGAATTGGTCATTCTAGAACTAAAATTAAAGTTCTGGGACTAGGTCTCAACTCTGCCTTCTTTGTCAGAAGTAATAGATTAGGCCTCTGGCTCAATTCCGACGTAGTTAAAATGCATTCCTATAGGTATCTGCCGGGATAGCACAGACTATGCTACAGTAACAAATTAAGCCTAAAATCTGAAAGGCTTAATACAAAAACAAATTGATTTCTTACTCATATTATACATCCACCATGGGTCAACAGTGGTTTGTATACTCCACATGGTCATTCAGGGCCTCAGGCTCATAGTGGACTATTGACAGCTGCACTTGCGGAAAGTGCTCAGAAAGTGCGTGTGACTGCTGAAGATACCATGGAATGTGAAGAGAAGACTGGAAAGCCACATGGAAACTTTTATGTCCAGGCCTAGAAGTGGCCAACCTTACTTCTGCTCATAATCCTTTAGTCAGAACTCAGTGGTCCTGGCCCAGTCTAGCAGCAAGGGAGGCCGGGAAGTGCAGGGGAGCATGCGGACATTCAGTAAATACTAAATGCTTCTGCCATATCTGGACTATAACAGGAAAGAGAAACTGAACAGGTAAATAAAGGCAAGGCTGCAAAGGACTTTTATTTCCAGGTTAAAGTGTTAGCACAGCACCCTATAGGCATCAGAGAGCATGAAGGGATTTAATACAACTGAACCAGTCCCAGTATGAAGGGCGGACTGGAAGGAGAAGGCACTAGAGTCAGGAAGACCAATCAAGGGATGTTGTAATAGTGTTGGTGTTTGGTAACAAGCTCTGCATAGTGCGATCTAAGGGGAGTGAAAAGTAGGGGTGAGCATGAAATTTTCAGAAGATTAATTACATGGAATGTCACGATTGAGAATCCAGATTTTAGAGTCAAGAGGCAATACCTGAAACCACGAGATCCTACCAAGGGAGAAAGGAGAGGGTTCCATGGAAGTTTTGCTGCCCCTTGGCAAGGAGGTGTGTGTGGGGGTTGCTGATGGAGACTGAGAAGTCAACTTCCTTGAGGGAGGTGAGTATTGAGAGGGCAAGAATTAGACTCCAGCATTCTGTCTTTCTGAAAATGACTTACATAACCTTCAGACAGAGACCAAGAATAAAATCAGGTTTTTCAGTCTGGGTGCAGTGGCTCAAGCCTGTAATCCCAGCACTTTGGGAGGCTGAGGTGGGTGGATCACCTGAGGTCAGGAGTTAGAGACCAGCCTGGCCAACATGGATAAATGCCGTCTCTACTAAAAAAATACAAAATTAACTGGGCGTGATGGTGCATGTCTGAAATTCCAGCTACTCGGGAGGCTGAGGCAGGAAAATCACTTGAACTCGGGAGGCTGAGGTCGCAGTGAGCTGAGATCTCACCATTTGCACCCCAGCCTGGGCAACAAGAGCGAAACTCAATCTTAAAAAGAAAAAAAGATTTTCATTTCTGTATAAGTTTGAGGTTTTCTATATTTTTAAATTTCTCTAAATTGAAGACATACTACTTTTGTAATAAGATTATAATGTTTTTAGTTTAAAAAAGAAGAAATACATCAAATGAAAATATATCTACTGCAAAACTAACAATCTTCCCCTGAAAATCATGTACATTCTAGTCCCGTGTCTCCCATCCTCAAGTGCATTTCCTGAGAACCCAATATCCCATGGGAACTGGAAGTGAGGGTGTGTATGAATGAACACATCACAGCATACACACTCCGATGTAAACACACGCAGCACTGTTAGGGGCAACTCGGTGATTATCTGACCATCTTTATCAGATCACTCTCTGACCCATACATTGATGAATTACACTTACTGTTTGGAATAGAAAATGTATGCACATTTTCTATTCCCTTACTGCTAAACTGGGCCAGGACCACTGAGTTCTGACTCAGTGCATACAGGATAAGTGAGCAATTTTCTTTTCTTTCTTTCTTTCTTTCTCTCTCTCTCTCTCTCTGCCCCCTCCCTCCCTCCCTTCCTTTTCTTTCTTCTTTCTTTTTTCTTTCTTTCTCTCTCTCTCTCTTTCTTCTTTCTTTCAAGACAGAGTTTTGTTCTTGTTGTTGCCCAGGCTGGAGTGCAATGGCGCAGTCTTGCTCACTGCAACCTCTGCCTCCCGGGTTCAAGCAACTTTCGTGCCTCAGACTCCCAAGTAGCTGGGATTACAGGCACCTACCACCTCGCTTGCCTATTTTTTTTGTATTTTTATTAGAAACAGGATTTCACCATGTTGACTAGGCTGGTCTCAAACTCCCAACCTCAGGTGATCTGCCCGTCTCGGCCTCCCAAAGTGCTGGGACTACAGGTGTGAGCCACCGCACTCACTCAAATTTTCCTTTTCTACTTTTCCCAAATCCCTTAGGCACCTTCCATTTTTGTTTGTTATTATTATTATTTTTTAATAAAGCTCGCAGTGTGCTGCGCTGGCAGAATTCAGAGTCTGTTGTCTTTGTGCATAAAGAATGACACCCTATTGAAGACACAATGTGTTCTGGCTTCATGCCTGACAGCCTCAATCCATGGATCACTTTGGGAGTCTCCTGTATCAACACTTGTGACAAGCAAAGGGATACAAAAACCTCAGAGCAGCAGAGCCACACACTTAAAACTGTGGGCTCCACATTTCATCAGATTAGAACGCAGCCTCAGCCACTCGCTCCTGAGTGACCCTGGGCAGGTCACGGAGCTCTTTGTGCCTGTTTCCTCACCTGTGAAATGCCAATAATGCCTCCCACCCCTTGGCGCTGCTGCAACTATTGAAAGTCACAAGCGCATCAAGTGCTTCAGCCCCTGCCCCACACAGGATGAGTCCTTTCCAGATGGAGAGCCTTTTTAAAAAACTGCCCCATAGGCAAGAAATGGACCCTCAACTGTCTCTGCAACAGGCACGGGGCTCAGCACAGGCAGAGCCATCCCCATACAGCCCCAGTCCCCCGAAGCTTCTGACACTTGGTGGAGATAAGCTCTTTTACACTGAGAGTACCACAAGCAGCTTAGCTTAGCTCAGTCTTGGAAGTTTCAGTGGGAAGGCACAGGGGACCCGCACAGACCAGCAGTTTCAGTGGGAAGGCACAGGGGACCTGCACAGACCAGCAGTTTCAGTGGGAAGGCACAGGGGACCCGCACAGACCAGCAGTTTCAGTGCGAATGCACAGGCGACCCGCACAGACCAGCAGTTTCAGTGGGAAGGCACAGGGGACCCGCACAGACCAGCAGTTTCAGTGGGAAGGCACAGGGGACCTGCACAGACCAGGCACAGTAGATAGCAGCGTGGCCAGACCTGCCCCTAGCAGAGAGGTCAGAGAGCAATGCAGTTCCAGAGATGCCATCATGGGTCTCTGGTTGGTCTTTCCTAGGGCCTCCTATGCAAGAGATCTGCCATATGGGGACACTACCATTCCAGGCCTGTGGCTGAATTGCCAGCTCTGCCTCATGCGTCTGCTTAGCCAAGGACTGCCTATGGGCTCTGCTTTTCCCTCCGCCCTATGGAATTCCAAGAAGGAGCTGAAGCTGTGGCGGGCACCATAGGCAGCTCGCACGTGTCTAAAGCAAACCGGTTAACTGAGACTTGCAATACATCCTTTTTTTGGTGACGGTGGTGGCAGCTGTCTAAGATGCTTCTGAGCTGTTGGCCTCTAGTGCCAGTCTAAAATATTCGGGCCCCGTGTATTTCTCCATGGGAGAACATTGATTTGGGATATTTCAAAGCTGACCATTGATTTCTCTTAGCACATAGTCAACAACTCTAAATGTAGTTGATCAGAAAACTAACAACCGGTTATTTCAAATTCTGTCAAAGTGCACCATTCAATGATGTTTTTCTACAGCAGGAAATGTGACAGACCAGAAAGTTTCCTACAATATAAAATGATAGTAATTATACAATGCCACGAAAAAAGAAAGGAGCAATAGCACTTAAGGATTTTGGAAACTGTTTTCTGTTCTACCAGTGCTCAATGGGCTTTGTCTTCCTTTGCAAATCTCCAAGAGAGAAATGTGATTTTCTTTTCAGTTTCAAGGGTGTGTACGTGCCACATAAGCTATCACTCAATAAACTAACATGACTTTGAAAATGTCTCTAAACCAATTAAAATCAATATGGGGCAATCTCAGGAAGACAGGGACTTGGGTGTGAGTGAATAAAAAAACAGGTATTACTTGTACATTGCCTTGACTGGAGAGAGACTGTCTGACCAAAACCTGGCAAGTAGGTGCTCAGCAAATACTTCCGTGCGTACGACTTCCTCAATGAGTCCAGAACTCAGAAAAAGAGGTAAGGCCAAATAATCAGGGACTGGCAAGACTGATAGGGCATGACCCATGCAGAGAGATGTGGGATTGACAGAAACAAATCTAGCCAGGGGAGGTCACGGGCCACCGTCTGCAGAGGGTCATTCCCTGCACTGAATTCTTTGCTCATCAAGGAATTTACTTAAGGCTTATTTAAATTCCCAGGTGAAATTCGAACTGGAAAAGGGGATGGGGTATGAGCATTTTGATCCCCTGGAAAGGGCTAAATATTTGGGAAGCACTGAAAAATGTTAACCATAAAACATCTTTATCTTCAGAATCAATATCCGGAAATCTCCCATTTTTTCCCATTCTTGTTTCTTTTCATACCCCATT